>NW_027526295.1:129276310-129338333 GCF_048455015.1 Haemaphysalis longicornis | reverse complement strand
ATTCTCTTGGGCCATTTACGCGGTCGGACCAATTCTGTTGGACCAATTCTGTTTTACCATTAGCGCTATTATACCGTTTAAAGTCAGAACCTCACCAAATCTGTATTTTTGTGCAAATGCAGGGCGTTACACGGTCCTGGATGGGCAGTACTCGGCAAGGAACGCTAAGCATTAAAACACAGTTGTTAGAGTGTAACCTGCACGGCAGTATTCCTGTGATACAATCAACGAACAAATTTTCAGAAATTCAGAGAATTGTCTACTTATGCCTCGCATTCTCATGTCGCTTGTGTTGAGTGGGAATTCTTTAGAGCCACATTTTTTTTGCTTTTCTAAATCCTGTCCGATCAATTATGTCCATTTGTGCTATTTTAGAGAATAAAGGCGGAATTTTCGCGAAACCTGCATTATGGCGGAAATGCAGGGCGTTACACGGTTCGCCACGTTCTGTTATTCCTGTATATTTTCTTAATGTTCTAGTGCCTCAAAATTTTGTTTGGCCAAATGTCTCCATCTACGATAATATAACGGTTGCAGCTGGAACTTCTGCAAAATCTGCATTATTGTGGAAAAGCAAGGGGTTGTACGGTATGCCATTTCCGCAATTTTTGATATTTTTCTTACTGTTTTATTTTTTCAAAATTTCGTCCGACCAGTTATTTTCATTTACGATATTATAACGATTACATTTGGAACTTTCGCGAAATCTGCATTATTGTGGAAATGCAAGGGGGACACATGGTTCTTCATTGTCGGTAATTTTCTATATCTTATCTTTTTCATTTTTCACAATTTCGTTTAACCAATTATACCATTTACGCTAATATAAACATTACCGGTGTAACTTGCGCGAAATCTACATTATTGTGGAAATGGCATGCCTTATACGGTTAGCGATTTTCCGTATTTTGATAGTTTTATTTTTTATTACTTTTTCAACATTTCGCTCGACCAATTACCTCCATTTACGCTGTCATAACGCTTAGTATTTGAATTTTCACAAAAGCTGAATTATTGCGGAAATGCAGGACGTTACACGTTTCGTCATTTTGCGTAACTTGTTTATAGTTTGCTTATTACTTTAGTTTTTCAAAATTTCGTTCGGCCAATTATCTTCATTTACGCTATTATAAGGATTACAGGTGAAACTTTTGCAATATTTGCATTATTGTGGAAATGTATATCGTAATAGTCTTTGCCATTTTTCGCATTATTTCTATATTTTCCTTTTTATTTAGTTTTTAAACATTTCGTTCAACCAGTTATCTTCATTTTCGCTGTTAGCACGATTACAGGCGAAACTTCTGCGAAATCTAAATTATTGCGGAAATGCAGGGCGTAACGCGTTTGACCCCTATCGCAATTTTTTTATATTTCGGTTGATTCTTAGTTTTTCAAAATTCCCTGCGACCAGTTACTTCCATTTACGCTATTATAGCGATTACAGGTGGAAATTCCGCGATATCTGCATTTTTCTGGTAATGCAGGACGTTACAGCTAGGGTCCTGGCTTTGTGGGCACTCGGCAAAGAATGCTATAGCCGCATTAAAACACTTGTGGCAGAGTGTCGACAACACGGAAGTATTCCTGCGATATCTTCAACAGAAGTAGAGCGCCGCCGCAAAAGCGAAGCCATGGCTTTGGTCAGCGGCAGTTGAGAGCAGGCACAAGCTTCTCGAAGATCGCAAGAACCCGGCGAGAAAGGGGATGGTGAGTCGGCACTGTTCCACCTGTCTTCTTTGATATGTAGATTTTTTGTTCCAGATAGGTGACTTACGTGACCTATTTAACTCTACTTCAAAGTCTACAAAAGCGAGAGTAAAGAATAATAACTACTGAGACGGCGCACTTCTCACCTCCCTCACACCTCTCGCCACATCAACTACCACTGCTGAAGAAATCGCCATAGCCATCACCACTACCACTGGCTCCGAATACCTTACAATTATAACAGATTCTCAGCAAGCCTTCCGTCATATTCATAGTGGTCGTACCTCACTCTCCGCTGTACGCATACTCGCAACAATCAATCTCCTCCTCGAGCTCTACATCGTCTGGACCAGCGAATACTCGTCCTCTGAGGGAAATGAGGCGGCTCACGCTGCTTTCGTTGCCCTTCCGTACAGGGAATTTCCCTCGGGGACAGATCCCACTATCCAGCCTCCTTCACCTCCCGCTGTTCCATCACGCTACCACGACATCCTCCACTATTATCACAACTTTGGCCTCCCCTTGCCTTAACCTCACCCTCAACTAACCAAGGAAGAAGCAATCATCTGGCGTCGATTAGAAACAAACACCCATTACAACTCACCCATCCTCCACGCTATTTCACTTACCCAATACACACTCACCTTCCTCTTCTGCCCCTCTCTTAAAACTACCTACCACAGTGTGTGGGCCTGTGAAAACGACCTTTCGTTCAACCAAATCCCAACCCTTCCTTATAACAGTGGGAGGGGCTGATGACCAGCTCCCGCCAGGCTGACTAGATCTTCCTGGTCATTGATGGCGGGGTTGCAGCCAAGCCCCAAGGGTTCCTGGGCTGAGGTGAACCCACTTCTCCGAGTGACGGCTCAACGATAATTGTTTGCTCTATTGAACGTTTATTCTCTCTCTCTCTCTCTCTTTCGAGTGCTCTCTTCGATTGTTCTCTTTCACATCTCTCCGTCACTACAAAACTGCCCTTTTAGTCAACAGCATCGTAACTTCTAACCCTCCCCTACCCTTAACTTTGTTTTCTTTACCGGTTCGCAAGAGGAGACAGGCTACAAACAAAAATTTCAACCTTTCTGTTTGTAAAAATGTCTATGGTGAGAGATTAATTTAGTTCTTTGGTGGAAAAGTATGGATTGTAGTAATAATTAAAACCAAACTTGCAAGAAATTTTCGAGTGACCTGTAAAAGGTTTTACTTGTTTAATCGAGGTCTACAGTTTCTCCGGTTGCGTAATTCTTAAGTTTTGCTTTGCTGCGTTTTGCCCTGCTTTGCAATTCAATCATCCAGTTCTGTAATAAAGCGGACACAAGACTTTGGCAAATTTTTAGTGCTCCTAATTTTTTAGTGCTTCAAAATTTTGTTTGACCAAATGTCTCCCTCTAGGCTAATATAACGATTCCAGCTGGAGCTTCTGCAAAATCTGCATTATTGTGGTAATGCAGCGCGTCACACGGTTCACCATTTTCAGTATTTTTTATATTTTCCTTATTCTTCTAGCTTTTCATAATTTCTTTCCAGCAATTATCTCCATTTACGATATCATAACGATTACAGGTGGAGCTTTCGCGAAAACTTCATTATTCTGGAAATGCAGGGCGTTACACGATTCACCATTTTCCGATTTTTTTTTAATTTTTCAGATTTTTTTGTTTCTGAAAATCTTATTATAACACTTATTTCCATTTACGCGACTATAACGATAACAGGGGGAACTTCAACGAAATGAGTATTATTGTGGAAATTCAAGGAATTAAAAGTTTCGCCTTTTTCCGTAATTTTTTACATTATTTGTCATCTTTAGTTTTTCAAAATTGTCAGCGATCAGTTATCTCTATAGTAAAGATGGTTGTGGTTCGTTTCCCCGAAGTCTGGTGTCAATCAGGAACCCAATCGCCCGGGCTCCGGTTGATTAGGCAGGAGGCTGGCAGGGCGATGGTGTTGAAGTTCTTGGAGATGGCGGTCGAATTGACGAACTCGAGGTGTTGAGGTTGATTAAGTAAAACAAAAGTTTATATACAGCTATTTACAGTAGGATAACTGGGTACATGAGTAGTAAAAAGGAAAAACATCGAACTTCAGCTAGACGCTAGCTCCGAGTGCGCACAAGTCACTCGAGCTCCTCAACCTCTAACTCTCCTATTCTCGGAGCGTACACAAACCGCTCAAGAAACGACGGCCAAGACCCTGTCTCGCCGCAGGATCCGTCTAGTTGCCCGGTACGGCACTGTACCCTAACTTCGGACGCGATCCTAACCTCTACACTGGGGGGCTCACAAAAAAATCCCAACCTATCTTCAACGGTCGAGACTCCTTGTCCCGCCGGGAACTGCCCAGCTCGGCGCTCAGACAAGAACGATTTCTAACGGCCAAGTTCGGCCTTATAACACCTCGAGATCACCCTCTCTCTGGAACGCCCCTGTAGCGTTCGTACACGCGTAAGGGAGTGCCCAAATTCACGTAGACAGCTGTCACTCAGCGCGCTACGGAATATTCAATGAGGCGCCGAGATCTTTGGGTCAACGGCACGCTCGCGGACGAGCAGTTGCGCGCGACCACGCGGGGTGAGAGCGAAAGGCGGCGACAGTGCACTGTGCCACCCGGGGCGCGTTAACAATGGTGTCTCGCGCGGCGCGCGCCTCGACACCGGTAATTCCACCATCTCCGCGCGTCACGTAGACGGTTCTTGGAACCCGGCGGCGCCGTCTGCTTTCTCAATGGCGGATTATCCCTGTGGTATGGGGTGGGCCAGACAATCCGTCTCCCGTGCGCGCCGTGACGAATTGGCGACGGCTGCGGCGTAGAGTCCGCCGTGCTGAGCTTGCAGACAGTGTGGCGGGTTCCCAAGCGCAGCCCGGGCGCTTGGCCGCTGATCTCATAAGTGGACCTTAATACTCCCCCCTTTAAGAGGGTTACTGGACCTCTTGGTTCAGTCAATCCGAAAAGAATTTAAAAGGGCCACTCGTTTCGTCTCTCCTTCAGCAATAACAGCGGAACAAACAAACAAAAAAACACGTGGAAGGATCTAGGTCTAACCACATGGGCCCCCTTCCATTTCTGCAGCTGATCCGAACCCTCTCTCACCTAAACTACAAACACAACCTATTCACTAGCCGTTCAACAGGGACGGAATACCCTAGCAAACCGGAAACACGCAAAAAAATGCTAAAAACACTAAGTGCGAGTAAAAGGCAATTGGGTCGTGTCTCCGGGGCGCGTAAACGCCACGAACAACGAGACAACTCAACCTATAACACTGATGCGCGCCATAACTACAAACACGCACAAACATTCCGGCACTCGACAACAAGAACAAAAGGAATAAGGACTGGCAAACAACACGGGCAATTTCGCAGTCAACAAAAATGAAACGTTAAGAAAGTTTGCATTGTCACTTTGCTCACGCACGCAAATGTCCTCCTTGACGACGTAGCCTGGTAACGTTCCTTCAAGAATGTTCGGCTGTGCTTTCGCTCACTTGCGGTGCACAGAAAGTTCAGTTCAGGCCAACCGCAGGGTCATCGGTATTATCCTAAACAGGTCGATGTATAGGCTCGGTGGCGCAAGCTGCCGCCCGATACGAAGGCGTGAGCCACTACCATTCATCCATCCATCCACGAGGAAAGCGAAAACTACAGAAAATGGGAGCTTTTTGTTGACGTCTCGCCTCCTGCCGTGCGAATCGCGGATTACATATTCATCGATGATGGTGTCGCCGTTGCAGGGTGGCTGACCGTGGAAGAAATTATTTAGAACTTGATAGGCGCCGACAAACACGATTTGCCGGAAAGTGAAGTTTGTACTGCCCCAATCACAGAAACGCACGGTAAAAGAAGCCGCAGAAGTCTTGCCCAGTCCATGCTGGAGGACTTTTGTGAACACATTGCGCATGGTGCGTGTGCCAAGGATCATCTGCCAGCTAACAGAGCTATTGTCGCCGCTCAAATTCGTCCCCCCCCCAAAAAAAAGATGACAACTACGAACTTCTTTGCAAATAAAAGTACGTCATGTCGCGTTATTGTTGTTCATCGATATTTTGACAATAGCATAATGCGACACTTTCTTGCGATCCTACCAGTGACGACTTAACGAACTTTTGCTGTAATAGAAATAGAGATAATCAGCTAGAATATCGACCTGCGATACAAGCAAGACGAACTGACTAAATAGATGTGCGTGGTAGTGTTTCGTGGAATTTAAAGTAGTCAACGAGAGAGCCCAGTACAAAATATTAGGAATTGTGCACATCGCGCGCTTTTGGCATATAACTACCTTGTACATACTAGTAACTGGCACAGTTTCCAACATAACGTAGCAGTAATTAGATATAAATGAGGTACCTCAAATTACAATATACACTTCAACGAACACTGTACAAAATTGAGACTTCGTTACATGATAATTTTATTAGGTTATGCGGGTTTGGTGAAATCGCTTGTACCCGAAGAAATGTTTAGAGGGATGCATTCGGAGCTTTTCGAAGCAACCTGTTTCACCCCTGTGTGTGAAGATGCAGTTTGTACGGTGACCTAGTTGGTAACTCCTCAAAGAATTATTTTTCATGACTTTTCCTTTGCATGGGTCAGCATATGCCGCAGCTTCTTTGGCGGCGCATTGGTCACGCGCACGTCATACCTGCGCTGAAGGCGAGCAAGAACCTTACTTGTGCCAGGGACGTAAGCAATGACACCCTGTTACTCCTTGCAGGAAATGAGCGCAGTCTGTATGTCTACTCTTCATTACAGTGATGAGATAAAAGTGGGAGATTAGTGGTCCTACTGGATTTCCTGGACGTCGTTCGCAATGTCATCGGTGTTGTGCAAACACTCATTCTGCGTCAGATATACAAGACACCACAGAGCGCTTGTGTGTAGCGGGTTGAATTCGAGTAAAAAGTAGAAAATGTCCTTTGTGGCTGCTTTTCTGGTGTCGGATCGTCCACCTCCGACAAGGGCGTCGAAAAGTCACAGTTGTGCGTTCAGCTCTTCTTCAATAAACTGTATTTTTTTCGTGTTTGGAAACGCCCTGCATTTCCACAAAAATGCAGATTTGTCGGACGTTGCCCGTACAATCATTATCATAGCTTAAGTGTAGATAATTGCCCGAACAAAGTTTTCAAAAAACCAATAAATAAGGAAAACCGCAAAACGTAGCGGGGAGTGGCCAGCTGTGTACCGCCCTGCATTTCAAGAAAAATGCAGATTTGGCGGAAGTTCAATCTGTAATCGTCATAATACCATGAATTGAAAGAATTGGTCGAACAGAGTTTTGAGAAACCAAAGATTTGGCTGTTAAGAACTCACGCTCTAGACAGGCGGCATAAAAATGCTACGCATTAGTGGACAATTTTCTGAATTTCCGCAGATTTTTTGTGCCTTGCGTCGTGCCTTCGTCTCTCCCCCCCCCCCCCCGCCTACTTTCTGGGAAACGCCTACGCGCGCGACCCTACGTTTACCGATTACATAAGTACACCGTAAGTAGTGTGAATATAGGAGTGGTGCTAGCCCGTTTGTTCGACCATGCTTAGTGCACAAAACAATTGATCTATTCTCGCTCGTTTCCCTGATGGCCTAGTAGCCTTATCTGTCTATAGAGGCTTCTGGTTCGTTTTTTTACGTGTTCAGTGGTTCCAATCGCGATATGTGGCTTTTTTGTAGCCGGCCGTGTACCTACATTTCCCCATATCCGCCCCCCTAACTTGTGTCTTGGTTGGGTGAATGAAGGAAAACTATATTTACTCCATGCGAACACATACAAATTTCGCGAAAACCACACATCAGTATTTCTACCAGTGACAGTACAGTGCACTTTTTCTGTATACAAAGCCGAATTCAAACTGAACAGATCGCGCCAATGACTCAAAGTGTGCATTGACATTTCAAATGGTAGTTCCATAGTTCAATCATAACGTTTTGTTTTGAATTAGCGACCACGGGATGGAGAGTCACTGCTGAGAACAAGCTAGGGGATATTCGCGGGCGAAACTGCTAGACTGGCTGACTCAGTACCGCCATCCCCGCACGGGGCACCTTGAGTAATCTTGGTGGCGGTGTTGGCGACACCGCGGACCCCGAGCCCCCATACTCTTGCTGTAATCTACCGTGGCTACGAGTTGTAAGGTGAAGGGCAGAAACCACAAACGGTGGCCGTCGGAGCCCAGGTCAAGCCCCGCCGGATGGGCTCCCTGTCTGTTTACCAGGCAGGGAGCTCCGGGACCTCTCAGGCTATCAGGGTAAGGTTTGAGAAGAAAGTACCCCCGTCCCCGGCTTTTTTCAATATCGCATGGCTTTTTCTTTATCCCCCCAATCCAATGATCGGCCCCCTAAAAGGGGCCGCACCGAAGTACTAGCTAAAGGTAAACCAGAACATTTCCACAAATTTCTTGTCATTCACTCTGCAGGAACCACTCCTGTTGTAAAGAAGTCTGTCATTCTGTTGGCAAAGTGCATTGAGTCTGTTGTTGGTTCAGACTATGATGCTAAGAAACTCGCCTCAGGTGATGTACTGGTCGAAGTAAAAAGGAAAAATCATAGTGAGAACCTACTGAAACAGACGACGTTGGCGAACTTGACTGTCACTGTGACACCACACCGGACCCTCAACTCCTCGCAAGGAGTCATATCAGAGAAAGAACTAGAGTCTGAGACGGAAGCAGATCTTCTTGAGGCGCTCCAACCTCAACATGTAACTGCAGTAAAACGAATCGTGATTCGGAGAGCAAACCAAGAATTTCCGACAAAGCATCTAATCCTAACGTTTGATCGCACAACGCCTCCAGAAAAGGTCAAAGTGGGTTTTCTTAGCTGCAACGTACGACCGTATGTCCCAAACCCGAGGCGCTGCTTTAAGTGCCAACGATACGGCCATGGAACCCAATCATGCAGAGGGAAGTTGACATGTGCCAACTGTGCTGAGACAGGTCACTCCTCAGAAGCTTGTGAAAGCACCACTCATAAGTGCCCGAATTGCAGCGGACCGCACGCTGCTTATTCGCGTGCGTGTACACAATTCAAGGCCGAAAAGGAAATAATTCACATAAAAGTAAATGAAAACATCACCTATCCAGAAGCGCGCCAAAAGCACAAGCTGCTTTCGGCCACATCGTACGCAGACGCCGCCCGCCGGGGGTTGGGGCGTCGTTTGGTCAGCACGGCAACACACTGCAGCCTTCTTGCTGACGTGTTGTTGTCTCAACCCCAGCTGAGCAGCCACCTGCTGCCTCTACAACACCTGTAGAGGCTGCGGGGGCCCCGTCTCTTGCCGGACTGCCTTCGGTAGTCCAGAGTAATCAGGAATCGCCCAGTGTGGCGACTCCAACGAATGTGGCGAGTGCGATCGCCGCTGGGAGCTCTGCCGCTCTCACTGTGTCCTCTCCACAGGCCCTAGGGACACCTGAGGGCACGGAGGAGATGGACACGGTAGGGCCCACAGAAGCGCCCATCCTAGCCCCGCCGCCTGCCCCGCCCGCGGCGCTTGCGGCTGGAACCAAAGGCACCCGTAAGGGTGCCAAGTCCAGGGGGCCCGGTCCGCCGGACACCCCCCGAACATCTGATGAGGAAATGGACGTCGGACCGTTCCTGTCTGCATCGCTCCGCAAGGAACGGGCTGCGGCGTCCAAACCAACAGAAAAGCCAAAGAAACCCGCTCCAAGAATACAAGCCCCGATAGACAAAACATGAACCCACACACACATTCCAGTAGCTCTTAAGGTACATAATGGGAACAGAAAATATCATCCAGTGGAACTGTAGAGGCCTCCTTAACAATCTTGATGATGTCTACGAAATATTGCATTCCAATCAGCCAAGTGTGATGTGTCTACAAGAAACACATTTAAACTCCAAACACACAAATGTCTTGAATAGTTACATGGTATTTAGGAAGGACAGGGCTGGTGGTGGTACATCTTCAGGTGGTGTGGCCATCATTGCCCGAAAATCATTGGCATGCCACCCTATCCAATTACAGACTGTCCTTGAGGCTATTGCCATTAGAACCATAATTTTCAATAGGCTAATAACAGTGTGCTCCATCTACATCCCTCCTGATTTCCAGCTTTCAAGCTCCGATTTCGAGGGCCTTGTAGATCAGCTACCAGAACCTTTCATTCTTATAGGTGACCTCAATGCACACAACACTCTTTGGGGCTCTCACCGCACAGATGCCCGAGGTCGCCTAATCGAAAAATTTCTAATATCTTCAGGAGCATGCCTATTTAACAAAAACAAGCCTACATACCATATTATAGCACACAACACTTATTCACACCTCGACTTGGCCATTGGCTCTGCAGTACTCTTTCCATCACTTGAGTGGGATGTTGGCACTAACCCATATGGTAGTGACCACTCCCCTACCTCACTAACATACATAGATAAAGGCCCTAGCAGTTCCCCTTCCCATTGCAAGTTTATAGAAGCAAGAGCAAACTGGAACACATTCACAGAGGCATCTCAACTACACTACACAGACATAACACCCTTACCTGTAGAGAAGGCAACCCAGCTCGCCACGGAGCACATTCTCGCCGCCGCCAAAAAGTCAATACCCCAGGCCTCTGGGGTCCCGCGCAACCCGAGAAGGCCCTGGTGGAATGACGACTGCAAGCGTGCGCGGGAGGCCCAGAACAAGGCGTGGGGCATCCTCCGTAGACACCCCACAAGTTTTAACCTTATTTCTTTCAAAAGAGCGAAGGCATTAGGTAAGCGTGTGCGCCGTGAGGCAAAAAGGGAGAGCTGGCGCGCCTTTCTCACATCCATAAATTCATATACGGACACCCACAAGGTATGGACCCGAATACGTAAACTAAAAGGACAACACACACATAGCCTGCCCCTGGTTAACACCACAGGGGACACTCTGGAAGATCAGGCTAACACACTTGCCCAACACTTCCAACACGTCTCTAGTTCTGCGCACTATACAAACACTTTTATGCAACACAAAACATCTGCCGAAAAGAAGCCTATACGCGACAAGAACAAGTCAAAGTCTGGATACAACTGTGAATTTACACTCCATGAGCTGAAGATTGCTCTTGCCACTTGTAAACCCTCTGCTCCAGGTGCAGACAACATTACATACACTATGATTCAACACCTACACGCAGACACCCTTGAGACACTCCTGCACCTATACAACCAAATATGGTTATCGGGGCACCTTCCAAGGCTTTGGAGGGAGGCTATAGTTGTGGCTTTTCTGAAAGAAGGGAAGGACCCTTCTTCTCCCGCAAGCTATAGACCTATTGCCCTGACAAGCTGCCTGTGCAAGCTCTTGGAGAAGATGATTAACCGGAGGCTCATGTACTTTCTTGAGTACAATGGTCTTCTCGAGAGCTGCCAGGCAGGCTTCCGGGCAGGGCGATCCACAAACGATCAATTAGTTGAACTGGAATCTTACATTAAGGATGCCTTTATACACAAACAGTACTGCATGACCGTATTTTTTGATATCGAAAAAGCATATGATACGGCATGGCGTTACGGCATCCTTGCAGACTTAAAATCGTATGGTGTAACAGGTAATATGTTGAACACTCTTGATAGTTACCTGTCCAAACGAACATTTCGAGTGAGAGTCGGGTCAGCACTGTCGAGAGTTCACATTCAAGAAAATGGCGTGCCTCAAGGCGGAGTTTTGAGCTGCACGCTTTTTATCGTCAAAATGAATTCGCTTCGGAAAGCATTGCCTCCATCGATCTCCTGTTTAGTATATGTGGATGATGTACAAATATCTTTTAAATCTTGTAACATATCCATATGTGAACGTCAAGTCCAGCTTGGGGTAAAGAAACTCTCTCGCTGGGCAGACGAAAATGGTTTCAAACTTAATCCCACAAAAAGTACCTGTGTCGTATTCTCAAGGAGACGTGGAGTAAGGCCCGATCCTGAAATAAACCTCAATGGTGACCTGATCCCTGTTAAAAAGGAACATAAGTTTTTGGGTGTGGTGATGGATGAAAAACTTACATTCATACCTCACATCAAACAACTCAAACAAAAATGTCTAAAAACAATGAATATTTTGAAAGTCCTGTCTCACCAATCATACGGTGCAGATAAACAACTCCTGCTGCGCCTTTATACCGCTTTGGTAGGGTCTCGTTTGGATTACGGTAGTGTTGTCTACGGGTCGGCCACAAAAACAGCGCTAAAAATGCTCGACCCAGTGCTGCACCTGGGGCTTCGCCTCTCGTGTGGTGCTTTTCGTACAAGCCCTGTCCAAAGCCTGTATGTGGAGTGTGACAAGTGGTGCCTGGAGTACCAGCGAATTTATGTTGATCTTTTATATGCTTGTAAAATATCATCAATCGACAACCATCCTTTTAAACCTGTTTTTATAGATACATCCACGTCACAGCTGTTTTTAAATCGTCCATCTCTGTCTCTACCTTTCTCACTTGGGGTGAGAAGGGAAGCTTCTGAACTGTCAATCTCCTTTTTGGACACATTCAGAACATCTACCATTGACTTTATAGCCCCCTGGGAACCTCGCCCTGTATTGTGTGACCTGTCCTTTACACAATTACAGAAAAGCAGGGTACCACAAATCGCGATTTCACAACATTTTCAGTATCTGCAGCAAAAATACCAGGCTGCCGAATTTTTTAGTGATGCATCGAAAACTTCCATCGCGGTGTCTTGTGCTGCGCACGGACCCAACTTTACGGCTTCTACATCGATGCATGTAAATTCAAGCATCTTCACGGCGGAAGCGTATGGCATTTTTCTTGTTGCTGGTCACATTGTTCAACATCACATTCAAAAATCCATCATCTACACAGATTCACTCAGCGTTGTACGAGCATTATCATCCCAAAAGCGTTCTAAAAATCACGTCATAAATCTAGTTTTTAAGACTTTAATGTCAGCGTATGTCAAAAATCTCGAAGTGATTGTATGTTGGGTACCGGGTCACTGTGGGATTGCGGGAAATGAGACCGCAAACCAAATGGCCGCCGCTGCGGCACACACGAACACAGTGGACATTACAAAAGTACCGTACACCGACCTCAAGCCATACATAAGAGAACACCTTCGCAGAACCTGGCAAGCCGACTGGAGCACACAGACAGAAAACAAGTTACACCTAATTAAACCACACCTAGGACCATACACTACTGACTCACACAACAGATTCATTGAAGTTGCACTAGCTAGATTGCGGATAGGCCACACACACGCAACACACTCCCATCTGCTCACTGGTTCTCCAAGACCCTTGTGTAGCAGGTGTGGGGAGGGCCTATCTGTAATTCACATTCTCATTACATGCAGAGCACTCCACAGAACAAGACGCAAATATTTCCCACGACTATACAGACAACACATCCCACTACATCCAGCACTGTTTTTAGCGGATGATCCCATAGTCCCCCTACAACGTACTTTTAGGTTTCTTAGCGAAATCAAATTTTTACAGCTTATTTCCTATCACGCGTAATTCTTGCACGTAGTTTCATGCCCTGCACTATCACACCCTGGCCTTTTACACCAGCCATCCTCATCGTCTCACTGATTTTACTATTTTAATCTCTGCTCTTATTGAGTAGTCTTAGGGATTACATCTTCAACCGTCATACATAACCATAGCTTTGGCGCTCTTTGCCCTAGTTGGCCTTGCGCCATAAACATCCAATCATCATCATCAGTACCGCCATGCAGTCTGGACCGGCGCCTGAAACGAGTGCACCAACGACTTCGGAGTTCGTCTGAGTCCTCCCCTCCTCCTTCTACATGTTGCGAACTTACCTCCAAATTTGCCGCTGCGGCGCCCTTCGGGCGGCACAACGATCTGTTGCCACATCTAGAAACAAGGACGCTTTGCCGCACGAGCGGCGTCGCAGCACTGAATTCGCGGGTAAATTCGCACAATGTAGAACAACTATATAGATGTACACACTGTTGCCAGTGACGCTCTTGCTGCCCTGACCAAAATATAATCATCTCGGGTTTTTCCCCACGAGTGTGCATTTTGACGTATTTTTTTGTGTGGCCAATTTTGGTGCAATTATCCGGAGCACGCGACGGTTGACAAGCTGCTCCTACGCAATATATTGACATACAAGACAGCGGCGCTAAGTTGGTTCCTAACCATCGCATGCGCATGGAAATAAAAAAAAAGGTTTTTGGGTGACAATACGACACTAAAATAAAACATCCACCTACCAGTTGTTTGTTTCGTGCTTTTCATTGTTGCAATATTTGCTGCATGTTTTGCAAGTTTTCGATGAATTAGTGCATTGCTTCAATGTTTGTTAAGCATACATGTTTATATTTCTTCTACATTTTCATATTTCTTTAAGTATTATTACTGCTTATGTAGACAAAACAGAAAAATGCAAGCAGTGATAGCCATTTCACCTCATCTCTCGGAACTTGCTAATAAACGTTTTTGTGAAATATTTTGTTCTCCTTGTTCTCGACAGCCAGATTTGTTGACGGGCTAGTTGGTCTGATACTTGAAAAGCCATGAGGATTGCGCAGAAATACGACGCACATATGGAAGACAACAGGACGAGCGCAAATGACAGTTAATGGCAGTTAATGGTTGTGTATTTGTTATACATATTTCTTAATCCCTTGAAAAACATATGGAGGAGGTAGAGGCGCAATATCAGCCCCCCCTCCAATTTGGCAGTGTGCAGTTATAGTATTTGGCATATAAGTTTTAATCAGTAAAGAAAATTAAAGTTTTCAATTTATATTGTTCAAAAAAATCGCGGGCCATCTCCACTAACGTGAAACCTGGGAAGGGGCGAAGTACGCAGTGTATAAGTGTGTTCAAGGATTCTAAATCTCTCTTGCCGGACGGCGCGCCCTAATAGGGCGCCGAAAAAGCGCCGATGGAAGGAGCACCCTTGCGCCCTTTCTTGCGTTGAGCCGGTTTTAAAGGGACCCTGCAGCAATTTCGATAAGCGCTTTCACTCTTTTTGTGGCGTCTGGAACCACTGCGAAAGCTATAGTTATCACCAGCACGAAGCGGCACTGCGTGATTTGCTTGTCGCACCATATACGCCTTCCATTTCTGCTTCACTTTTGTGGCTTTTTTTTAAGTTGCTATTGAAGATCGTTCATTGCTGCAACTTAAGAAAAACCGTCCAACAGCCGCTACATGGCCTGAGTGACGTAATTCAAGCCGTCGAAGGAAGTCAAGACCGGGAAAGAGAGAAAAAAATGTGGTTGATTCCTCTTTCATAGGAACCGGCAAAACACGAAAGTGAAATGTGCCTTCACAGGAGAAGCCGAATGTTTATTGTGCATCGATATGAACTTGCACCTCGCTATTTAAATTTCGTCGGTATGGCACCGTTAGACGCATCAACGTTAGACCCTGGATTTCACGCGTGGGAGCATTGCGTATAGCCGACTGAAACCACAGGCGCTCGCAAACCGTCCGTGCGAACGAAACCAAACGGCTGTCAGCGAATCGTTTGGTGAACACACGGTCCGCTGCTCCTTTCGCTGCACGAGCGAAAGCAGCAGCGACATCCGCAACATCACGAGCGCGATATCCGCAAGTCGGCTTCTCCGCAGCTTACGATGCGGGCCCCCCGTACACGTAGGCGCTGGCTTCGAAGCGCCAGTTGTCGGCGCTTGTTAGCGCCATGATGTACTACTTGCTTCGCCTTTCTAGATGGCAGCACCATCAGGAAGGAAGGCTAAAGGCGCATTTGTCGTCCTATTCACGCGTCTGTTCATGGCGCAGTCGGGAGCCGTGGTCGGGAGCACGTTTGGTAGCTCCCGTTGCGGCGAAAGAGTTCGTGGTTCCAATCCCGGCGCCGCCGCGTTTATCGAAGTTTTTCTGGCGATGTCAATTCCGTGACGGATATTACGTCAGTTGGATCTTGTTGGGCCCCGGAATAAAACACTTTCGTGTTAAAATCTTTGGAGCGAGTTTACAAGTTACCTGATGGGCACAAGCAGTAATTTTTGGCTGAGGTACTTTGCGACCCCCTAATCTAAGTACCGGGTGTGTAGGGTACTACGTTCTGCAAGCATTTAAGATTTCAAAAAAAGTTCGAGCATTAAGCATTTTGCTTGCTTTGCCCCAGTTTGAGTTAGTGCCGGGGAAAACGCGAGCGCAGTGCAATGCCGGCGCCTCGCCCTCGGTCCTCGGTTATCAACAATGGCCCGGCACCGGGTAAATATGCCTTTTGTTTCTTCGACCGACCACCCTACTCGATAAGGCCTATCGTGAAGAGGCGGTGGGTACCTGAGCGTAGCACAAATTATGGCCCGTCTACAAACATCTTTTGCTTGTGCTTGACGATTGCTGAAGCGGACAGAGAGCTTTCCACAAATCTTTAAATCATGTTAGTTTATTTTGCACCGGTTTTACCCATGTACTTCTGTTTTAGTACGCGTTACGTTCTAACGCGAGGCGTTGGACCACAAGTGTCCCTGTGTTCAGTACCGTGACTACATGAGAGGACGACGACAAGAGACGCCGACTGCTCGAGCACCTAAGGGGGCTTCGCCCGTAAACATAGAACACAGATGAAACGGAGAAGAGCGACGTAATAATCAAATATACTGCTCACGTGAGTATTTTTCCGCCGCATTTAGTCAAACAAGCGCTACAAAATATTTACTTGTGCGAGAAAACGGATCAAATAGCGGAATTATTCGAACATAAACAGCACAATAATAATTTTATTTATTTATTTATTTATTTATTTATTTATTTATTTATTTATTTATTTATTTATTTATTTATTTATTTATTTATTTATTTATTTATTTATTTATTTATTTATTTGGGTACCCTGAGGGCCCAAGTGAGCATTACATAGGGGGGGAATGAGTTGAAATCCGACACAACATACAATATTGTAAAACGAAAAGAATCAACACAACGGAAGTGACATTGGAATATCATAAATGCACAAAAAGTATACAATTGCAAAATACAGCGTCAAACATTATATAAAAAAAACAAAAAGTGTAAAAGTGACAGAAAATCTGGTATTTGAAAATCAGGAACACACATTTGCAGTCTAGAAAAGATGAGCATGATGAAGACAAGTTACAGGGTATTTTGAATCGCTAAAAGAGCGAGGAGTGCGGTTTGAAAAGAAGAAGGGTCTGCTTGGTCCACTAGGATACCAGGTAAAGAATTTTAATCGTTGACTGCAGTACAAGGGGTGAGTTCTGGTATTTGTTTGTTTGGGCAAAAATTGGGCCAACTTTGTGAGCGTGGTCGATGTGCGCGGACGTATATGGTGCCGGGAGGATAAATTTGCGAGCGAATGGTGTTGGATGATGGTACAGGGTGCGGAAAAAAGTTAATCTTGAAAACTGCCTGCATTGGGTGGGAGGGGGGAGGTTAAGTTCGTCCTTCAAGGCAGATACACTCTGGTATCTTGAGTACGATTATAGAATGAAGCGCGCGGCCTTGTTTTGTACGGATTCAAGAAAGTTAGTCAGACACATTTGATGTGGATGCCAGATGATTTGCGCGTATTCTAGTGAAGAACGGATAAGAGTATTAAACGCGTGAAGCCGCGTCTCTGAATTAGCCAGATAGAGGCGACGCTTGAGCAGGCCGAGCTTTTTACACGCCTTTGATGTGATTTTTTCTATATGGGGGGCCCAGTTTAAATCGGAGGTGAATGTAACTCCAACATATTTGAGGGATGAAACTTATTCAATTTTGGCATTATCGATTAAGTAATTATAAGTTTCTGATCTTGTCATAGAAGAAACTTGCACATGCTTAGTTTTTTCTACGTTTATTTTCATTAGCCATTTTTCGCACCACTCAGTTAGAGCAAATAAATCATGCTGGAGTGTAGAAACGTCATCGGAAGTTACTATTTCTCTATACATTACACAGTCGTCGGCAAAGAGACGGACTGACGAGGAAATGTTACATGCGAGGTCGTTTATATAAATAAGAAATAGTAAAGGGCCTTGTACGGACCCTTGGGGGACTCCTGATGAGACAGCCACAGGGTTAGAAACATGGTCGTTTAATCTTACAGATTGCCAACGGTTTGATAAAAAAACTGCAAATCCAGTTGGTAGTTTTGTCATCCAGATTAAGGTTACAAATTTTAAGCATTAGACGCTGATGTGGAACCCGATCGAAAGCCTTAGACAAATCGACAAAAATGGCATCGGTACAAAGCAACCTGTGCTGCGAAGCGTGAAGATCAGTGACCAGCTCAAAAAGTTGTGTCTGACATGAGAAATATTTCCTAAATCCGTGTTGATTGCTAATGAAGAAGTTATTCTGGTTAAGGTGGGTTACAACATGCGTGAAAAAAATATGTTCTAGCAACTTGCAGCTGATTGAAGTAAGTGAAATAGACCTATAGTGTTAAGGGGATCAGACCGGTCGCCAGATTTGAAAAATGGTAGGGTATGGAAAAATTTCCAATCGTCCGGCAAGCAACCTGAATCTAAGAAGTTTTCGTAAAGATGCCGACCAATGATGAAAAGAAAATGGTGGAAAGATATAAGCAAAACAAATGGTATCATATAAATCTTACAGAATATAGCAATATTCCGGCCAAATAAAAAGCTTCGAATTGAAAATGAAAAGTAACATGTAAAACACAACTTGTGACCACGTCGACATAAACAGTAGTGCTCTCAATCAGACTGTTTGCTCTCGAATAAAGGAATTGCCATAAACAAAAAATACAGTTAAACCTCGATTTAAGGAACGTCTGTCTAATGAACTCCTGGATTTAACGAATTTTACAAATCCCCATTGTCAGCCTCATTGATGCCTATGTCTTTGCGACCTATGTGTGACGGAGGCATTGCGACGGTTAACCTTAATCTAAGGAATTCGCTACAGGGATGTTTCATTGTTTTTGGCACTTTTGAAAAGTTGGCTTTATAAATGCACTAATTCAGCAAATTTCTCACGCACTGGAAACTACCGTGCGTTACCACGTGTGAAGTGCGGTGTCGGTTAGGTGCTACGACGGCCTTTCGGAGTGTAGTGGCGCGTCTGCTTGCCCGTCAGAGGTATCGATTCAACGGTGATGAGTTCTACAGCCAGCAAACAAAATGTTTTCTCTTTTAATGCTGAATCTCTCGAGGAAATCGTTTGTATTTGGCAAGCGCCGTTTTAAAAATGCAAAAGAAAATGCCGAGCGCTCGTGCACTCGTGCCTCGAGCACACATTCGTCAATCTAAGCGTACCTCCTTACGTAGATTGACCAATATTGGCCAAAAAAAAAAAACTCAAGTGCTCGGCGCATGCCACGAGCGCACAATCGTCAAGCCAGCATACCCACTTCGGGAGATTACCTAACATTGGCGACAAAAATACTCCAGCGTTCGCCGTATCCTGAAATTACTTGCTCAGGATGAGAAAGACACATCATAGCATGAGTGCAAGCTTACCTGAAAATTTTAAGACAAGCTAATTTTAAATCCCGTCTCCGCCGGCGAGAAAGAAGAACGTTGCTTTCCGGTGCTGTATCCTAGCTACCACACTCCCAACAATTTTTAGTGCGGAAGAGAGCATCCGGTTCGCGAAAAGCCTCCCTTTCAGCATAGGTTTTGTTCTTGAAACGCCTTAAGGTTCTTGACAAGTATTAAAAGTGTCAAAAGAAAAAGTTACACTTAAGTGCCGTGTAGTTACTAATATTGTGAGGAAGCAGCGGCGCAAGTCACGCAGTTTTTCACTGAAATAAATACCTAACCGTCACTGATGCCTGACATTTTGGCTCCGTTTCTGCCTCATTCCCGCCATCCGTTCTCGAATTCTGCATGTAACGAAAAAATGTAAATTTTTGTCACCTTCGTTATATCCACGTTTAACTGCAGTAACAATTTGTATGCTAATATCCTGAAAAATAATATCGAGGTATAATTACAAATAGCATCTAGCCCACGGCGAGCTTTAGAAGAAAGCATTATATTACGTGGCTTTGTATATGGGTATACCGAAAGCATATCCAATATCAGAGGTATTTCTAAAGATGCACGTGTTAGAAATTCGTTATTATTACTTATTGCGCACAGCCCAGTCGCAGTGGAATCAGCACCATCCGCACATCTCAGAGGTCACTGTCAAAGCAATTGACTAAAGGTCCTGCCCAGGCCGCAGTTTTCGACGGCGACACCTGCTGCATGACCCGCAAGGGCACTCCGTCCGCGACCGAGCTTCCCGTGGAAAGTGAAAGCCTCCGCTTACAGTTTGGCGTCCGCCGCGACGTGAAAAAGATGAACGTGGTAGCGGTAACCTTCGTAACCGTGATCATTCCGGTGAGTATCGGTGCGACCTGCCGGCAGCGGCGTGCACCCTGTTCGCAAAAGCCGATCATGCTTCGACTCGCAGCCTCGAACATCAACTTGAACTTCCGGAACGCCTCCGCACGCGACAGTCTCGGCTCGCCTCTTCAGGCTGGCACGCCACAGAAGGTGGATTCCTTGCCCCATGACGTTACCAGGACCCAGGACGATTGATTGATTGTGGGGTTTAACGCGCCGACGCAACGCAGGCGATGAGGCCGTAGTGGAGGGCTCCGGATTAATTTTGACCACCTGGGGATCTTTATCGTGCGCCGAAATCTCGTACACACGGGTGTTTTTGCTTTTCGCCTCCATCAGAAAAGCCGGGAATCGAACCCGCGACCTCGTGCTCAGCAGCGCAACACCTTAGCCACTGAGCCACCGCGGCGGGTCAGGACGATAATTACAGGGAACGCTATAAAAATTCCAGAGCAATGAGGGTCCACAGGGGGAGAAGTTGGTTGTTTGGTTGCCTAAGATTTTGGCACATACTCACGCGGGGGATTGGCAAAGAAGCTTTGCACCTAATCAGGATGTGACGTCTATTATTTTAGATTTCAAAATTTAGAAAAGGAAATACATAACAGAAATTTTTAATATATATATTATGAAGGTAGAGTCAGCAAGAAAAATGTAAGACGGACGCTCCTATTCTCGCCGTCGTCCTCTTCGCCTTTGCGGTGATCTCCTCCAGTGTGCCCTACTTCTTTTAAATGCAGAGCATATGTATAACCAGAGTCCGTCAAAGCATTGACGGACTCTGGTATAACTCACGATGTCACCCGTGCGTCGGCGTCCGCAGCAGCCAGCCTCCCCCTACACTATAAAAAGAAATAACAGTTACCGGCGCCTGGTTTCGATCCCATGACCCTGCGGGCGGAACGCAAGGTACATGGTGCTCTACCCACTGCGCCACAAAACCGACACAGATAGAAAGGCTACGAACGCGCCTTATATCCTTGACTCATCCAAACTACGTCGTGTCGTCGGCGGCGTGCGTTGGTGACTCAGCGGCGTGCTAGCGGCGTGATAGCTGCGTGGTGTACACGTGATAGCACCAACCCCCCAAACACTAAACGTTAACGCAATACACCCACCCCCTATGCGACGCATTTAATCGAGTCTCCCTTGCGGGGAGATGGGCCCATTTTTTCCTTAATGTTCTCAATTTTGTCTCCCTTAGTGAAAGCACCACGATCATGTTTCACACAGACAAGAATAGCAATACTTAAAGGGGCACTGACACAAAAATTTTGCATCTTGTTTTATTTGTTGCGATAAGTAGCCAGTGACCTACTTATAACCTGTAGAAACCTCATTTGCTTCAGCGTGCGACGGTTGTTTAATTAGAGGCATTTTCAATGCGGCCAGTCGCAGTTTCGGTTTCAGCGAGTGGCGCGAAACGATGGATTTTGTGGATTTTGTGTGAACAAAGCTGACCACGTGACCATCGGAGGGATATCACAGAGCAGAGCCGCCGTAGCACTGTCGAATCTGCATCGACGGCAGTTTCTGCGAATGCCCCCACGTACTGATCTCGTGAGGCGCTGAATTAAAAAGCGACCGTGGATGTGACACAGCCGCTGTGAGTGCAAATGCTACCGCGGCTAAAGAACGACACGCGACGCTCGAGACGGTGGGTGGCAAGAAGCGCGCTGGGAGCAGTTGGCCGGTCTGCTTACAGGTCCGCCTACAGATGTGTTCGGCTTAGCACTGCGGCGGCTATTCGAGTGCCGCTCTCGTAAGCGGTGCAGATGACAATTTTTAATGCAACCCGCCATCGCATCATTAACTCCTTTCACATGCTAGCCACCATGGTCGGGACTTGGGGACAATTTCGTGGAGCGGTAACAAGCTATCACTCGAGCTACCTGCGCCGGCCTGGGCCACTTCGCGGCCGTGGCCGCCGCCTGCACAGCGACCGTGCGGCTAGCTCAGTGGGCTTTTCGTGCCTCCAGCACGTTTTCGCATCCTATGGTAATAAACAGTAATAGAAACAGAGTGCCTGGAATCGCTGTAGAACTTTGGTCGCGGCCAGCTGCCCGATGAGCTGACGAAATCACGGTGCCTCCGCCGCCAACTACCGGTGCTACCGGGTCGTTCGTTCTCGAGAGCAGAAGCTCCGCCCTCCGGCCCTCCGATTGGAGCGGCGAGCCGGGCGAGCCGGCGAAAAAATTTCCCCGCATTTCTCCGAGGGGAAGAATGTGAAAGTGCGAATGCATGAGTTGAATTTGCGCGGTTCGGTAATGTTCGCGAAAGAGAGATCACACACACACACACAACTACAAAGAAAGAAAGATGCATTTATTCACAGACACCTATTTGTGTTGTCGTTGTACTTGATTGCTAGAGCGGATCTCAGCTTTGAAATTTCGTGTCAGTACTCCTTTAAGCGGGTGCATTAGCCCTTCTCACGCCCGATTCCTGGCCAATCCCCCACGTGGGTATGTGGCATGCACAGACACCTATTTGTGTTGTCGTTGTACTTGATTGCTAGAGCGGATCTCAGCTTTGAAATTTCGTGTCAGTACTCCTTTAAGCGGGTGCATTAGCCCTTCTCACGCCCGATTCCTGGCCAATCCCCCACGTGGGTATGTGCCATGTCAGCGGCCAGGCAGCGCGCGCCCATCTCCCCCCGTTGCCAAGGAAGACGAGGAGATTCCTGGCTAATCCCCCACGTGGGTATGTGCCATGTCAGCGGCCAGGCAGCGCGCGCCCATCTCCCCCCGTTGCCAAGGAAGACGAGGAGCGCGCGCACCCGCAGCTGTTGCTATGTGGACGGACGGCGGTCACCGGAATTCAGGGTCGCTTATAAAGTGCATTCGCACTTAAAACGCCGGCAGTGCGGAAGCGGCAAACACAAACTCGTGACGTGTTTGGATGTTGTTTATTTACACAATATCCTCGGGATGTCGATTGCGCGTGGTCCTCTGCTGGCTGCTCGGTTGCGTTTCGCACACTTTAAAATTGATTTTAAATATGTTCTAGGCTGTGTTCTCCGCTGATATTTTGCAGATGATGTAAATGTGTTCCCACCAATCTATCTCTGAAGTTATCTCGCCTTCAAAATTTTGTGTCAGTGCCCCTTTAAGGTTGTCTTATGACTTGCCAGCAAATACAGGTGTGCATTACAAGAAGGGCGCGGTATTATATAAGTGAAAATCATCGGCCAATAGGGCTCCTGCGCTGCCCAGAGGGCGCTGTGCAACGGAATTCCGTTAGTACTTCCGGGTAGTACGAAGCTGCGGGGTCCCTTAGGATCCCGGGTTGACAGAAGCAAACTGAGCTCTATATTCCCGATTGTTTGGCGACATGGTTTCCAGCCCATCCCCGACGCGTCCGACCTCTTCCCGGCGATCAACTTGACATTAGGGGAAAGGCTTTTCAGCGCCAAATACGTTTACAGCGTCGACAAAAGTTCTTGTACGGTGACGGCGCTCTGCCACTCCCAAGTTCACCGATCGATGGTCGCATGAAGTTAAATTTGACGTCAAAGCTCCTTTTTTTTAAATAATACACTTGGTTACAAGGACTTTTCAATTCCAGCCGACCAAAAGAAAAGAGTAACGCAATCGGCGATGGTCGTGCATAAAAGTCAGGGAGTCGGACGGACCGCAGGCTCGTCTACTGCGATGCACCACACTTTTGCGTACCTGCGCAATCTGCGTGCAATTTGATTAAACACTGCTGGTTTGCGTCGCCGTTACGAATACATGGTGCAGCGCTAGACTTCCGTTTTATTGCGCGGCTCAGTGACAAAATTCAGCGAGCGCGGGAAGCGTGAAATCTGTTTTGTGATTCCGAAAGTAGTGGCCGTAAAACAAAGTAGTCGGGCGAACTGAGTGGTCGCCCCCTTTCCTTATTTGCTCTCACTGTATCTAATTGCTATCTTGCATCATGTATTCCCAGTTCACACTTAATAGACTAGAACAAGGGACGGGAGCGTTTTGAGGTGTAGAGCCGAGTTGCAGGAAGTCGACACAGCGGAACGCAGGAAAGCAAATCGGGTGGGAGGAGGAGGAGCTTTGAAAGCAAAGAAGAAAAACAAAACATTTGACAATAATCTGGCTAAGTTGGAAGATGGAAGACAATGCAACTGCGAGCGATCAATTGTCTGTCCTTGTCTCACCGTCTAACCCCATTTGCAGTCTAAACTGGCGTGTCGCCGTTCAGATTATTTGTTAGTTGCAGGAGGAGGGGTAAGGGTTCTGATGACGTGCTGGGGGCTGCATAATACAGCCCTGCGGGCCACATAGAAGGTAACCAACACAGTCAATGACGATTGCATTTAAATATTTGGGCCAAGCACCGTGTATGCGGCTGTAATGTTCCGTAAATATCGAAGTACTCATCTCTGCAGGCAACGGACGTGCGATTTGGTGCTTGTTTTGCGTCCTTTAATTGTGCCTAATTTGTTTAATTGACGCTATTGCCTCACCTACCCGCTAGTATACATCTACCCTGCCGTTCGTAAATCGTGCTGCGTATAATGTTAAGCAAGAATCGTTTATTTTGCGCCAATACGAACTTTCCACTCGTTTTCAAGGCTGTGCCAGGCAAGCAGTGTCGGCTGGGTTGGTTGCGATTCTCGCGTCCGCTTGTATGCTCCCACTAATAAAACCATTTACAGTTACTTCAGGCTACAGTTTGAGCAGCGTTCTGGGTTTATGCTACTTGCGAACTGTTCCTTTGTGGACCGTCGCAAGAAGAAAGACAGAACGATAATTATCGTCGGGAAGTTGGAAAACCGGACCTGGAGATACAGTCCCACGCCGCGAAGTTCGCGACAGGTCAAGAAAGCCGATAAATGTGCTTGTTGTAGCCTATATTATTTTCTTTAGTCTCTGCAACTACTTTAAGGGATATTTTTATGCAGTCACTTAAACGCATCCCTATGCGATTAAATATATGTACAACAAACTTTCCCCTTGGCTTGTAATTGAACACACATGGAGGGCGGCGAGAGTCGCCTGCTTTTGTACTACCCAGAGGCGCCGGACACGAGGGGGTGCTGAATGTAGCCAAAGCTCCAGCGCAGGAGCACTATAATATATCGTTAACAATGATTGCCGCTAAAGGAACGCTTCTTAATGTAAAATATTTTGTCAGTGGTTGACGCCGAACTGTACAGGAGTGACATTTTGGAGGATCTGGTGCATCGGTAGCAGTGGTAGCAGAACGAAGCTCTCTTGTTGCGGAAAGGAGGGGCAGGAGGCATAAACGTCGCTCTAAACCAGTCAGCCCTGGGAAACAGTCCTCGTTCCAGTACTTTTTTAGTCTGTCCGGCTTCTCGGGCTTTCTGCAAGTGCCAAAGCTAGTCGTCAGGGTCCGAGCTGGGCAGTGCTCTCTCCCGGTGCTCAGGAAAGGAGAAAGGCAGGGGGGGGGGGGGGGGGGTGGCAGGCGGAGATTCTGGTCACAGCACCACATAATATGGTGTATGGTGCCTGGAGTTTGCAGACAGATACACACTAGAACTGTGCCGTTCAATCCTTTGCATTGTTCGTTTCCCTAACCTAACGTACACACCCGCTAAGCCAACATCAAGTTCTTGAGGCTGGACGAAACTTCCCCAATCAAATACGCTGCTATGGATAACACAGAAGAAGAGTGTTTGCAAAAAGTTGATTTCTCTGTTCCTTTTACTGCAGCACCACCCAGGTTCCTCTTCGAAGTGAAACCGATCTTTTTAGGAAGTGAAGTGAATATATGCAATGTTTGTACCGATAACAAAAGTTCAAGATGCTGCACGTTGCTCAAAGACGGTAGTCCACTGAAATAAATCTCGATGCTAGCAGACGTGAGGGGTTGTCGATACGGTAAGTGCTCGCGGCTGTCTAAGAAGCGCGTGTGGGAGAGGGGCTTTGTTCATAAAATGCTTTTCGCGGCTCACTTCGTCGGGTTCGCTAGGCGGTGGTCTAGAAAATCGAGTTCTCTGTTGCGTGCGGCTTTTCCTTCTTTTCAAAACATTGCACAGCGTAGCGTGTTTTCTGTCTCGACTCTAAACAGTTTGGGATATGGCAGACGACCAGAATTCAATACCGGCGAACTTCACGCAACGATGTGTTCAAAAAACGTTTGCAACATTTGTTATCCTCCTTTCTAAAGATTTGGTAAAGTGGAGCACGTCCTAAAAGTAAGTAGCACACACGCACGCACACGCGTGCGAAAAAGATGATGGAGCCCTCCTTGAGTAGTTGAACTATACGAAAGAGACCCAACTCATCTATCAGCTACTTCGTCGAGTAGACACTCACAAGAAATGGTTTAGTTTGTATGCAAAGAAGAAATTACAAAGGTTGTACCATTTGTTCTCTTCCTTTCCAAATTGGCAAACCGGGACGCGTCCTAAACATACTTTCGACACACACACACACACACACGCACACACGCACACATGCACACACACACACACACTCACACGCACATACACGCACACGCACAACACACACGCGCACACACGCACGCACGCACACACACACACGCACACACACACGCACGCACACACACACATGCACACACACACACACACACGTGCAATAAACATGATGAAGTACTCGTTCAATGTTTTTTTGTTTTGTTTTGGCGTAGTATTCGTTTTCAAACAAGTTTGTCAGAACAATTACAACTTGATGCGTGCAGAGTCCCGAAGGTTGAAAAAACTGAAGCTGCCGGAAACCGCGCGTCACCCGTGACGCCTTTGAAGTTTTTTCTGCCGAAATGCGCGTGCTAGAGGAAAACAGATTGAGTTTTGGACCATTCCCTGGCTTCCGCATACGGCCGGGTTCAGACTGTTGCCGCAACTCTCGTAATAAATTTAAAGACTGAAGTCATTTTGTGTCTCAGCCAACCAAACTGAGTGGCACGCCGTTTTTTACGTCCATAGATCACGATATGGCTTTTGCGGCGGTAGTCTGAACAAAGCCTTACTCATAAAAATATAAAAACAAAAAAAATGTGCGTGCTCGCTCATATTTGATCTGTTGTGTTATCAGTGTTATGCATTGAAAAATATTTTTAAGATATTGTGTGGGTGCTTGCTACAGTCTTTTTCTCTTATTTTTTTATTTTCCCGGTGGCGTAACGCCTGCAATAATATATTTCTGGCTACGCCATTGTCCGGCACGACCTTTCTGAGAATGATGTCATTGCGGCCGCGGGCATGCGGCTGTAATAATGTTGGGGGAGAGCCCTTGACGAGCCGTGCTGCCGATGCAACAACATTGAGCTCAACACAGCAGCAATTTGACGACAAAAATCTCTGGATTGCTAGCGAACGCCTACTAACCAGTCATACAATTCCCGGAGGAGTTTTTGCTGCTTTTTTTTATATACAACTTGGCTGGCGAGATAAAAATTCCGCAAGTGACGTTTTGCGACGTTCGGTGTCTTTGTGATTATTTTGTCGCTGCTTTTGTTATAAAAAACGTACGATAATGCATTTATGTGACGAAAGGGACTATTTATTCCATAAGCAGGGTGGAAACGCTTACTTCAACTGAAATTTATGGACAAAAAGACGTGAACTATCTTTCCCACAAAAAAGGACTCCCAATACCAACATATGTAGAGCGGTGCGGCTGCACAGACGGGTAGCGGACGTGCTTATCACGTTGCCAGTGGCAACAACGAAGTACACAGACGTCGCAGTCAACCCCACTGAAACATAAAAAAACAGCACTCTCTTGCGACGAATTTTATTAGAGCGAAATGAAAACGCCGTAGTTATTGGGAGGAGGCTGCAGAGCTTGATGCCGACGTCGAGGAAATTCAGGTGTTCCTGACACCTGCACAAGAAAAGTGGGCGCAAAGAAAGCCTTATTTGCAGAATCTTGAAACAAGTGAATACTTGAATTTCCTAGAGCACCTACTGTGAAACTGATAGTCTGTTTGCCGTTGCTATAACATCCAGTCACATATGTGACCGACCAGCCTGATAGGGTACCATGCAGACGCTTAATCGCCCCCGGCAAAACAGCCGAGAAACAGTTTCCCCCTTCCTTAATGCCTGGAAGTGTTCCTAAAGCAGCGGTTATCGCCAGCACAGACTGAATCTCTGGCATTGGCCGATCATATCAGATACGCCCAGGATTACAATAAAAAAACGCATTGGCCCAAGCATCGTTGTTCCCAGATATCCGTGACAAATGAACACAACCATCTGATAAGCGCAACTGCACTATATTTCGAGAAATGCCGAAATTCTTAAAATTATTGTTTTTATTAAAGAAAATCGTAAATTGCGCAGTGCTCACCGCGACTCGAGAACTGCTTTGCGAAGGCGAGGCCACGAACAGCGCAGGCGGCCACGCCAGTGATGGCGATGTTCATCGGAGCCACGGCATACCAGCAGTCATTTGCCGAGCAGTACCGCTCCACGTCAGTTATCGTGATTCGGCCTGCGTAACGGAAGAGAAATCTAAGTTTAATCCCGCAATGAGTGCACTTTATCACGCCTGTAGCATGAAAACGACTTTATAGCAAACAGTGAAGAACTCAAATGGAATTGTACTTGGTAGGCACTCTCGGGGCACCGTAAGAATGAACACGCATTAAACAACGTCTTTTCCGTGCCACGTATTCTCTCTCAACCATTGTTGTTGCTCGGCTCACCTAACGGGTCGACTGGCTTGTCGCTGCCGTTCTCCCGGCTTTCCATATCGATTCCCGGAACCTCAGATTTCGCTGTAGACATCACGTCGTATACCTCGCACGTAGCTCATTCGGTCGCGTTTGCAACACTAAGAACCATCATTAGTAGTAATCTTGTCCCTCTGGTCATCAGAACATACACTGCAATATTATGTTCCTGCACGAGCTCGTGCTGACACTTCCCGTCAAGCTATACGACATTTTCGGACCAGGGCTTCTGAGGTTGTCATTTCCTTCGTGAGCTTACCACAAAGCATTTTTACAATCAATACTGCATGATCTGTTATTCAGCTGCCCTCTTCATTACTTCCCGGCGTTAAATTATCCGCCTCATTCATAAATGATTTTTTCGTACTAGTTCTCATGAGCATCTAGTGCTGCCGTCAGTCAAATAAATTTACAAGTTGGTGGATTGGTGGGTGATAGAACTTCTATTTTGCCCTCGTAAGTCCGCAATGTACACAGCCTTTTTTTTAATATAACATTTTTTAAAGGGGAGCCTAGTATAACTGAAAGGCAATGTTCTGTATACTGCAGGGTAATATTTTCGATACTAATATTGCAAGAAAATCTGTAGACATTTTTTTTTTATTTTGGAGTACGTAGTCCTGAATTGCTACCCATCGAGTTACGCTGGTTGTAACTAACCTCTGCGATTATGGACTCAGAATTCAGACACGCTACAGAACACAAAAGATTGCTTTAATATCTACATCACCTTTCCGAGATTACTTCGCACAACACTGAAGAACTTGTAAATATTTGAGAAATCAGCCAGAATTCCGGTAACGAGACCGACAAACAAAGCAACTTTAACACCTACAAAAGCCGGGACGGCGGGAGTGCCGTGTTCTTTAGTAGGAGTGCAATACGGACACGGAGGACCAAACATCAACTAAGAAAATAACGGAAGACCTGGTAACATACCGAATGTGAGGAGATAAGTATGGTGAAGAAATGTGTAAAACTTTCATAGGACGTTAATCCGTGTCTAGTATATAATTATATTTCGTACGTTCAGTCTCGTGATTGGTCTTTCTAGTCATGTGTAACCGCACCTACCATCAGGCACATCCCTGCAGGTTGTCTTTAAACGAGACGTAGGGCTGTTAGAGAGGGCATGACGGGAGGATTTCGAGTAAATAAACGGTATAGACAAGCCTTCCTACCCCATCATAAAACAGGCCGTTATTTCCTTTTCAATCGCCGTCCATAGGCCGGACATGACTGTTATAGCCGAATAGAGTAAATAATGCGTTGATATAAATTGGGCGTGTTTTTATAATAAGCTCCGACAACCTTTCTGTTGGCAACAACGAAGATCTGTTCCCTGGGATTAAGAGACACATCTAAGCCCCAGAGTCAAGGAAACGTAAAGGAATGCCGTCGTACTGGCGAATGGATAGCGGCCATATTACTGAGACAAACGTGTTTGTGCGCCCTTCGAAAAACTCCTATGCCCGTGCTTTTTTTCGCCGTTCAAGCTGCGTGCTGCTCGCCAAAGCAGGAATGTTAGATGCGACTGCATCTCATTCACTCGCCTTGTCCCTGCATCCGGCGTCGGCGTTGTTGTCGGCGTCCGCCCCTTCCCCATTCTCCTCGCCGCGTGAGCTGCGCTCTCCGCCGCTCACCCCCTCTCCTCTCCGATAGCGAACACTCTCTGGCGAGGGGCATTGGATTGGATTCGATTGGATTGGATTGGATTGGCTTGGATTGGATTGGATTAAAGTGGATTGTGTTGATTTGTGTTGCGTCATAGCCGCGGCAGACGCACTGGCGCCGGCGCATCCCCTCACCGTTATGTGCGCTATAAAACGCGGCGCCTGCGCCGCTCCGCTCCATCGTTCCAGCGCCGTTCCTCCGCTGTCCAACGCTGCAACGTGAACCCCCTATGCGCCGCATCTACACAGGGGTTCCCGCGAGGGAAGGTGGGAGATTTTGATGGAGAAAAAGCTAGCGCTCTGAAAAAAACTTACACTAGGACGCTCAGAAACTTCTAAGAATGTGAAGAGAAAAACCGGGTTGGATCTTTTATTGATCTGGTGTTGAACTTTTTCTTCAACCTTCATGTTGCCCTGGTTGGGCGCTGCGGCAGCTTTATCGAGGCCTGCTTCATACCGATGGCGGTTACAACGAGAGGTATTTTGAGCTGCTCTAGCCTCTCCCACCGTGGCGTACTTTCTCGGCCTTCTACGCCCGCGACAAGGGCCTGGTGCATCGTCACCTATGGCAATGTGTAATGAAGCCCTGCGCCCAAGCGGCAGCGTGTACAAGGCTCGTCCCGAACTTCCCACGATCTGTCATGGATCAGAACCCTCATCTGTTCTATTTTCACGGCGCGCGGTCCGATTTTTTGGGTGATTTTGCACCCCTCAGAGCGACTTTCTCTACCGCACACTTTCCATGAAGCATACAGATCTAAGGCTTTCGCCTCAAGAAGAAGCCACATGCAGTGACGCTAGAAGAGGCGAAGGGGGTAAGGGTTTTTGTTATCTTCTTCTCCACACAGAACCCCTACGCACATATTCCCCGTCCCATCACACACACTTCTCCTCGCTAGAATGGAATGGGTATAAACGTTGCGTTGTGCGCTCACCTCGACTGAAAATAATAATTACCACAGTGCATTATTGCGCAAAGAGAAAGTACCATTATATCCACCAATGGCGTAGATTTCGCCGTCGAGTATAGCAATGGCGAATGCGCTCCGCGCCATCCGCATCGGGGCCACCATCCTCCATCGGTTGAGTGTGTCAGCTCCTCGACGGAGAACTGCGAGAAACACGGAGTGTAATCCGGTAATTTAGGTTGCAGTAAAAAAAGGCTTTCTGAATAAGCTTTCCGTCAGCCATGAAATAAGCTCTGGCATAATAATATACATAAGTGATTAGCGTAGTCAAGATAGAGAATAATTGGCCCATTAGCCCTTGCTTTTGTAAAGCCCACCATTTTCTTGTGCAAAACTGTAAACTGGCGACATATTTATTTCTTTATGATAGAAAGAAAAACAGTCTGTTTATTTAACAGTTTCGTTATTGAAGCTAGCTTATGTATATTAAACATAAAACAAGCAGCGCTTGTTTACTTGGGTGAACAGTGTGGGCTAACGTACGGGATAGCAGAGGACCCCGGCTAGCTTTGCTAGAGAACGCTACGCGCCGTACACTAGCCCTGCGGAATCCGAAGACTCACGCACGGGTTCGAGTACTCACATGCGGTAGACAGGCTCCGGCAATCCAAAGTGAGGCTTTATTGCCTGGCAGATACAGTGCATACACCAGACAACACGACTATCGCTCGCGGGGAGACAGTGGCTCCTGTCGCTCGCTCAAGCCGCTGGGCTCAGACCTCGATATCCGTCATCACGGCCGCGGGAGCAGGGGAGGCATCCCGAGGCGACCGATCAGGGCAGAATCTCTCGGCAGAGTCCCCGCGGCACGCTCTCGCGGGCCGCTCGTCAGCTTGGGTGGAGGAGAGGAGGTCTCCTCCGGCGATCGAGAAGAGGGCGGCGAGGGAGAAGGCGACGAACCGGTCGTCCCTCCCCCTCGCCCCCCGCACACGTTCGCGGCGAGCCGGTTTCGGCGCGTCGCGCGGGGTCGTGGAGAGCACGACCTACGTGACGCGCCGGCTACCCAAAATGGCGGCTCCCAGCTCGCCCCAGCACGTGTGCGGACAAGGCGTGGGGGCACAAGGATCCCCACAACCCCCCCCTCCTCAAGACCGAGCCCGCCGACGGGCAACCCACCCAAAAAAATAAAGGCGTACGCGGCCGCTTCCTCTGACCTTTTTTTTTATTTAGAACTTCAGGAGGTTCTCGGAGTCCGCGCTCGAACTGGAAGTGGCGTCGTCGGCCACCTCCATGTCTTCTGGCGTTCCCGCCGCGGCCGCTTCCAGGGTTGCGCAGAGGGCCGGGGGAAGAGGTACGTCCTCTTCGAATAACACCGCCTCGGCCACCCTGGATGTCGTCCTCCGGACCTCCGCCGTGATGGCCGCATTGAAGGACGGGTCGGTCGCAAGGGCCTCCACCCCCGAGTTGATCAGGCTCGGCAGGGCGGCCCTCACGACCTGTTCGGCCAACGCCGGGGCCAAAGTAGCAGGAGGGACCGGGGGGGCCGCTGGCAGTGGAGCAGCCACCACAGGAGCCGGGAACAGGGCAGGAGACGCCGCCGGGCCCGAAGTCGCCGCCGGACCAGGTTGGAGGGACCCCGGGGGAGCCGCCGGTGCCGCCTTGCAGGGAGCGGAGCTCGAGGGCGGCGGCGGGGCGTGAACTTGATGGAACTTGGACTGTTCGTGGGTGTCCGTCAGGCGTAGACCGCCGCAGCCCGCGCAGTACTGCGCCCCCGGAGATGGTGCCAGGGACGCGCCGCCCGCCGCCGCCGCCGCCGCGGATACCGTCCGCCCCTCGAACATGCCGAGGGAGCGGGACTGCCGTACCCGCGGCCGCCGCTGCCGCTTCCAAGGGCGAGCGGAGAAAAAGCTGACCGGCGGCTCCTTGCCCTCCTGGAACGTCCACGTGGTCACCGTTCTCTTCGTGGGCTTCGGTGCTGGCAGCCCGGACCCCGCCGGAACGCCAGGCTGGGCAGAGGCCCCGGGCAGGAGGGAGGGCCCGGGCTGTGAGGACGGCCTCGAGGAGGAGCCGGGAACGCCTGGGACGCCGGCCGGTCTGGTGGGCTTCGCCGACGACGCGACCGGGCGCCGCTTCTTGGGTGCCGGCCGGTCCGGGCGAGCAGGAGGTTGAGTAGGGGCCATGTCGGTGGGTCGAAGGCGCAGGACGGAATGGCCTACCCCGCGTTCCCACCTTAACTTAACCTCGAGGAAGGGCCGCGCAACCAAAACGAGCGTACGCTACCTGGCGGGGGCGCAGAGGCGCCCCACTTCCCGCTGGGGAATCGACTGACCGGAAGTAGGTGAGGGGGTCAAGAAGGTTCCCCCGTTCTCCCTTCTCCCTGTCGTGCAGATACCCCTTTCCCCCTACCGCTTCGGAGGCAAATGGAGGGCGAGGGCCCTCCGCCGGACCGCGCGAGTAGCGAGGAAAGCGAACCACCCGCGCTCCTCCTCGCGGGGAAGGTGCCAGAGGCAGAGCGCTCTGTTTACCTCGGAGGGGTTGCGGAGGTGGTTACGCGCGCTTGCGCAACCAGTAGCGATGGGTGTTCGGCCGTTGGGCCGCCGCCCCGCGCTTCGGCTGCTTTCGCAGACTGGGAGCTGCCTCCCCATCATCCCAATCGTCGCTGCGCGCAACGAAAGGTTTCAGATCTGCGACGTTGACTGGACCGCCAACTGGTTTCCCTTTCGGATCTACCAGCTGATACACGAGCGGGGTGAGCGCATCCCCGACTCGGTACGGGCCCGACCACTTGGCCGACAGGGAAGCAGAGATGCCCTTGATTGCGTCGCTCAAGACGTGGTTGCGTCTGAGGACCAGGTCACCCGCTTTGTAGCGGACCTCCCTGTGTGCCTTGTCGTACTGGGCCTTCTGTCCAGCGCGCGCTTTGCCTAGGTTTCTGCGGGCTAACGAAATCGCCTGCTCCATCCTAGAGCGCAGTTGCGCCGCGTACTCACTCGGGGCCGAGGAAGCGGCGGCCGCCCCCCCACCAGCCCGCAGAACGGTTTCCAGTGGGTTGGGCAGCTCTCTCCCGAAAGTGAGAAATGCGGGCGTGAACCCAGTCGAGCGGTTAACGGTTGTACGCAAAGCGAAGCTCAGCTCGGGGAGATAGGCATCCCAGTCCCGGTGCTGTTCGGCAAACGCCGCTAGCATGTGCTTCACGTTCCGATTCAACCGCTCGGTGGGGTTGGCTTGTGGGTGATACGTCGTCGTCTTTCGGTGCTTAATGCCCAGGGCCGCACAGGCTTCGACGAACACCTTAGCCGTGAAATAGGACGCGTTGTCAGTTATCAACTCGGCGGGGTAGCCAAACCGAGTGAATACTTCCGACAACTTGTCCCATATTGCGCGTGCCGTTAGTTTACGCAGGGGAAACAACTCGCCCCATTTCGTAAAGTGGTCTGTGACGGCTAAGAGATACATATGACCTCTGCTGGACCTAGGAAAGGGGCCCATCACGTCACAGGCCGCGATCTGCCAGGGTTGCTGGCTGTTGATCGACTGCATGAGGCCTGGGGCTTTGCCACCCCTGGGCTTCACGCTTTGGCACACGCGGCATGAGCGGGCAAAGTGGAGAGCGTCCCGTTTCATGCCTGGCCAGGTCACGGAGTTGCACAACTTAAAATAAGTCTTAGGGCCGCACGCGTGACCGGCCACCCGCGAGTCATGGAAATAGCTCAGAGTCGCTCTTCGCAGACTGCGCGGGATAACCACCTTGAAGGGGTCAGAGGCCTCCTCCGATGGTATGTATCGCAGCAAGAGTCCGTCCGCATCAAGCAGATACGTATCCAACGCACCAGCAGCAGTACCAGCTGCATTGTGCTCGGCGCCGACAGCAATACCAGCTGTTACCGGACGCCCGGTGGCCGCGCCACCTTGCTCCATCTCAGAGCACGGCTCTTCCCTGAGCCCGTCAATGATTGACTGACAAAATGGATCGTTCTGCTGAGCTTCGAGGAGCTCTTCTCTGCTGAACGCAATACCGGATGAGTAGACAGGGGCTACCAGGTATGCGGAATCGCCCGGGTTTTGCTGCAAAACGGCAGCCGTCCCTTCGGGGCTGGTTTCGTTTGAGCGGTCGGCGCAAAAAGCTCCGTGCTCGCACGCGTGCGTTGCTTCGGAAGTATGTGGAGCAGAAACGGGGGCTCGTGACAGAGCGTCCGCCACCACGTTCGTGCTTCCCTTCCGGTAGCGCACAGTGAAGTTGTAGCGCTGCAGCGTCAGAGCCCAGCGCGCCAGGCGGCCAGACGGCTCGCCCAGGCGCTTCAGCCAGGTTAGCGCCATATGGTCCGTCTCCACCACGAACGCAACGCCGTCGACGTACAAGTCGAACTTGCGCAGAGCGAAAACTATCGCGAGACACTCCCTTTCCGTCACGGAGTAGTTTCGCTCTGCGGGTGTCAACGACCGGCTGACAAAGGCGACCGGCCGAAGAACACCTTCATGCTCCTGCAGCAGCACCGCGCCCAAACCGAGATCGCTCGCATCAGACTGAATCACGAACTCTTTGTTCAGGTCGGGCAGCCGCAGCTTGGCTGTGTCAACGAGAGCTTTAATGAGGGTGCGAACGGCCTCCTCCTGCTCCTGACCCCAGCTCCAGCGAGCATTTTTCCTCAACAGTGCGGTCAGAGGCGCTTGCAGAGCCGCGCAATTGGGGATAAACTGCCGGTAGTAGTTTACCATTCCCAAAAAGCGTCTCAACGCCTTAATGTCTGTCGGCGAGGGATACTCGAGCAAAGCTCGGACCTTTTCCTCGCACGGCAAGACGCGACCACTGTCGATGGTGAAGCCCAGCAAAGAGACGCGAGTCTCCGCAATCTGAGCTTTCTTTGGGTTGAGGGTAATACCCGCATCCTGCAACCTAGTGAGAACATCCTCCAGATGTTGAATGTGTTCCTCAAAGGTGCGAGAATACACGACAATGTCGTCGAGGTACGCCATGGCATGTCGCCACTTTGCCTCCCCGAGAACACGATCGATCAACCTCTGAAAGGTAGCTGCAGCTCCAGAACAACCGAAAGGCATTCGAGGGAACTCAAACAGCCCGCGGTGGCAGGTGAACGCAGTTTTGGCTACGTCACCCGCACTCATCTGTACCTGCAGGTACCCGCGACTAGCGTCTAGGATGGTAAAGTATCGAGAACCACCTAGGCTAGCCACGATAGAGTCAATACTCGGCATGGGATAGGCGTCCTTCCGAGTAAGCTCATTCAGCCGGCGATAGTCAACACAAAGACGGAAGGTGCCATCTTTCTTTTCGACTAGCACGACTGGGAACCCCCATGGACTGTCGGAGCGCTGGATTGCACCAGTCTCGAGCAACTCATCCACTGCGAGGTCGATTGCTCTCCTTTTGGCCTCACTGACCGGCCTAGGATTGCATTTCCAGGGCAGTGCATCACCAGTATCAATCCGATGCTGTACTAAGTTCGTACAACCCGGTTTCTCGGTGAACATGGCGCTGAACCGATTCAACAACGCCAATATGCACGCCTGCTCACGTTCCGACAGATCGGCCGACAGGGGCGGCAAACTGTGGTTCGTGTCGCCAGAAGCAGTAGCGATCATCGGGTTCATAATCGCTTCCTCCGCTCCAGCGTTCGAGCGCTTCGCCTCCGCTTCGCCGGGCAGCGCGGGGCTGCCGGAAGGCGCGGGACGCGGGCGGCCTAACATCCCTTTCGGGTGAAGGCCGCGCGCGCGCCGCTCGGGAGGCGCACGGGGCGCCGCAAGGTGCGGTGAGCGCCCGCGCGCGTTCCTGGAAGCTCGAGGCGCTCGGGGGGCTGCCGTCGCGGCGGCGGCTGCGCGGTTGGGAGACATGGCTTCCCTGCCCGCTCGCGCGGCTTCAGGAGCGCAAAGCGTCTCCGACAGCGTTGCGTTGTTGCCGCGCGCGCGCGAGGTAGTCGGAGCGGGGGGCGCTTCCGATACATCGGCAAGTTTTGCAAACGGGAGCAGGGCTGCATGAACGCCTTGCCTATACCCGCCGTTGGCAATGTCAATCACAATGCCTGTACGAGCCAGAAAATCACGGCCGAGAATTACAGGCACTGTGAGGCCCGGGAGATGTACGAATCTGTGGCGTCGCACTCGTTTCTCCCATCGGACCACCAACCTCGCCGAGCCGCCTGAGTTGGCTTTCCCGCTCGCTAGGTGGAAAGTGATGTCGCAAGCTCGCAATCGAATAGCTCTCCGATGCAAGAGGCCTCCTGCGCTGCCCAGGGGGCGCTGCGCAAGCGGCTTCCGGGCAGTACTTCCGGGTAGTACAAAGCTGCGCGGGTCCCATAGGATCCCGTGTTGACAGAAGCAAACTGAGCTCGACGCTCCCGATTATTTTGCGACGTGGTCACCAGTTCATCCCCGACGCGTCCGATCTATTTCAGCGATCAACTTGGCATTAGGGGGAGAAGCTTTGCAGCGCTTAACACGTTTACAGCGCCGACGAAAGTGCCGGGACCGTGACGGCGTCTGCTACTCGCAGGTTCACCGATCGATGGTCGTACGAAGTAAAATTTTAAGTGAAATTTCTAGTTTAAACTAATACTCTAGGTGAGAGAGACTTCTCAAAAACAGCCAAGAAGAGTGACGCAATCGGTGATGATCGCGCTTTAAAAAGCCAGCGAGTCCGGCGGACCGCAGGCTCGCCTGCTGCGGTGCGCCGCTCTTTTGCGTACCTGCACACTATGCGTGCACTTTCATCAAACAGTGCTCGTTTGCGTCGCCGTTACGAATACACGGTGCAGCGTTAGCTTGCCGTTTTGTTGCGTGTCTCAGTGACAAATTGCCCCGACCGTCAGAAGCGTGAAATCTGTTTTGCGATTCCGAAATTATATATATAGTGGCCGTAAAACAAAGTGGTCGGGCGAACTAAGAGGCCGCTCGCTTTACCCAGGCGGCACAGAAAGTGTGTGCCAAGACCGGCCCGTCTATGGCCGCTTTCTGGCATGTCCGGCCAGCATCCAGGTTCTGGCAGCCACTGATCATGCGTTGAACGGCCAACATTCGGCAACCAGCACTTCGGTATTTTTCCGTCCGCCTGTGTACGGACGCAGAACGGCAGCTAACCGGCTGCCAGATATTCAGTTCTCTTACGGCTGCCGATGTTGAGTAAGAGAACGGCCGAAGTACGGCCTTAGGGCATCCGTTTTTTCTTCGGGAATCGGTAACAGGCCGAAGCACGGCTAGCGACCGGCCACAGAATATGCGTATTCTTGCGGCAGCTGGTGTTCGAAAGGAGACCGGCCGGAGCGCGGCTGCCGTGCATTCGTTGTTTCAACGGTGAACCGCGCGTCCGGCGGTAGAATATTCGTTTTTCATTCGGTTAGCTGTCCTCGGCCGAATTACGGCAAGCGAATGGCCACCGAATATTTGGCAACCGGTGTTCAAGAGGAGACCGGCCTACGTAAGGTATCTGGTTATACGTCATTTTTTCGGCAAACGGCATACAGCCGAACAACGGCACGCGCCTGGGCGCCGAGAATTCATGCACAGACGTGTTTGGAAGGAGACCGACCGGTTTTTTTCTGGGGGCAGAAAAAGCCGTTAGGGAGCCGAACGACGGGGACGCGTTTTTCATCCGCTCCGTGTTTCTACGTTTTAAATGAACGAACATCGTTTTTCAAACAGTAACGAGTCTTCTCGGTGAACGGGCAAGGTGCAAGGACTCACTGGACATTAGCAGGGAACCTTTTAGGCCATCGAAATGTCATTTATTGCCACAAGAAGACTGCAGTGTGCCACACCGGCGGGTGAGCTAAGCCTCGCCAGTCATCGCCGCTACCACGCCTCTGCCGCCGGCTTTGTCGACACATCAGCTCGAGGCTATTCGCCCCCTCAAGAAATGGAGAGCATTGGAGACATCGACCCGGAAGAGATGTCCGATCCGAGATGGAGATGGTTCACCAAAATAACTGGCCTTCAAGGGCGTCGAGCAAGCGGCCACCACACAGGAGCTAAACCGCGACCATGTCAAGGACTCCCCACCAAAGAAAGGCAAGTGCGAGCAAAAGCGCAAGTTATTCTGCTTACAATTAAACCTCGACAAGCAATGTTGCACTATGTTGTTGGTGATAAACGTAGATGAGACTCGCTCGTGCATTGGTAGGATCAACTTCATGCCCTGCACTATGTTACTTCATGGGATTTTACGACTGCCTATTTAGAAAAAAAAAAACTATTTTAAATTTGCGATAACAACAGAGCCTTGTCACTGACGAAGCCTAGCTGTTAATTTAGTTCTTATGTTTGAAGGTGAGCTTAGCTACTCTTAGGGATATGACTCATTTGGTTAAACATAATCGCCAGCATCCTAGTAAACACGGATTTTGTCAGGATTTTCTTGCTCAACGCAGATTGTTGAGTTCACGCACGATTTGGCTCTTGCAATAGATAAGCTTAAAGTGGTTGACTGTATATTCTTGGACTGCAAAAAAGCAAATGATGGTGTTCCATATCCCCTTCTGCGTAGTACATTTCATCCTATGAACTGAATGAATCGGTTTTTGCATTGTTATTACTATTGGCCCTATAGCTTTGTTCAAAAGTACTGTGTAGTTTACCGGACTATAGCGAATGAACGTGATTCCGTATACCTGCAGCTTTATTCGAATTTAATAACATCTTGGTGTGCTGATTCAGAAAAGTTTTTGGATGTTAAACAGTGTGTTAACGTGGCACCTTTACAAGAAAACCTTAATTCCAATTGTATACGTATACCGTAAATTATGCTGCTGTGACAACGGCCGAGGAATATAAATACCTAGGAGTTTATTTAGGGAGTGGTTAGAGGTTAAATAGGCAGGTTCACACCATAAAAGTTACGGCTGCATATGTTTTTGGCTTTCTGAGACGAAATTTCAGTGAACCTCCATCTAACTGAAAAGAACAACCGTATTTCACTCATGTGCGCTCAATCTTGGAGTACGCATGTGTTTTCGTGTATCCCCACACCAAAGAGCTGGTTGATACGCTCGAAAACATACAGAATATGTCAGTGCGATTCGTATTAGGTAATTGTCACGCTCAACTTAGCATGAGAGAAAGTAAAAGTAAACTGAAATGGCAGTACGTGAAAGATCACAGACGAAACCACAGGTTGAACTTTTTTCGTAATATCTATCATTCGAAAACTGGAGTAGAAGGGGAGAAGTATGTCCAAGCGCCATTCTACATATCGCAAAGTGGGACCGCTAGCTTAAAGCAAATTATTAACTTTCCTTTAAAGGTGACGCCTTGCGCGATTCATTTTATTTTACATCAATACTGCAGTGTAATTATCTTCCACGTATGATTGCATTAACTGTTTATATTGACGATTTTCAGCGCGCTTTGTAGAAATATTTTGTTATTTTGTGTCATATTTAATGCTTAGTGTTATGTATCTCCCTTCTGTAATGCATGCAAAGGCAGGCAGGCATCAAATAAATAAATAAATAAATAAATAAATAAATAAATAAATAAATAAACTTCCAGAGACGCAAGTTTGCCTCCGACGGGTTGAGAACCCTACGGATTCAACCTTGACCAATAAAATATTTATTGCCCTATTCGTTGCAGTATGCAAGGTTTCCTGTATGCATGCTACCATTGCTATGTTATTGGTTTGAAACAAATTATGTAACTAATTTTACGCCTTTCCTTGCGTGAACACAGAGGGATACAACTGCAGCCACCTGACGCAGGGCGTCATTTGCAACGCGTCTAGAATTTTTTGAACGTAGTGTGACATTAGACGAAAATTAAGTTTTTTTGGACTATTAAGGGGTGTGGACGTATACTCATGAAAACAACATTAAAATAGATTGAAAATGAAAGCACCTGTTCGCTCCTTCTTAGGATCAGCCCTGCGCAAGATCATCAGAAAAGTTGATCGAGTAGAAAATGTCTTTGCAAGAAAAATGGGCAAAAACTGGACATACTTTTTTGTGAAGGAGTTATATTAAATGCGCCTGAGTGTTTTGTTGAAAACCGAAACGCTTCGTAAAGGCATTCACGCCGGTTTTATATACAGCAAAATTGGTCAAGCAACTGGTATAAAATAGTTTATGTAGTCATAGCATGAAAGTGTTCCGGAATATTGCCCTAAAAGAAATTGGCTAAAAGCGGTGCAATTTATCTCTCTGAAATTCAACCCACTAAAGTATGCGCCCTCCGCCGCCCCCCCCCCCCTTCTCCTCTTTCCCCGTTTATTACAGGTAAGCTGCCCCACAGAGGATATCAGGACCTGGACAATACATCTATTCAAGCTCTACAAAGAACTGAATATTTTCTGTTTTCGGCAGTAAAAGAGGCACAGCAATTAAAGGAACGACAATTTGTGAGCACTGTTTAATAAATGAATTTTGCTGTCAACTGAGGCTGGTAATTAAGCAAGGGTGCGCTGAAAGCTTGACGGCTGGTGGTTGCGCGCGAGCTCACTTTGATGTGGCTGTATTGGACCCAAAATGCTGGGTTTGTGCTGCTTCTGCATGCACTGCGCGAATGTGTCATCTGCTTGCGCGACATGCAGTGACCGGCCTCAGTACAGTTAACGTACTGTGGCTGAACTCCAATGCCCGTAGCACGGCCGTATTTCCGGTAGCTTTAGTCCGGCTGGAGTCCGACGACCGCATCTCGGCTGTAATCCGGCGGCCGTACTTCGGCCGTACACGGGTGGCTTTGGAATGGCCGGAGCCCTACGGCTGGAATCTGGCCGTATGACCGTAAGCCGGTCGACTGGCCGACGGACACTGGCCGTTGGACAGCCATGGGAGTACGGCCGTATACGGCCAAAAGGCCCACATTTGGACATGGGCCGAACATGGCTGCCGGAAAACGGCCGGACAGAAAATCACCGGCAAAAGTACACCGGCCTGTTTTAGGCCGAACAGTCCTGTGCTGCCTGGGAATTCCTTGTTTGCTCTCGCTTTACTTAATTACGCTCTTGCAGTATACATTCCCAGTTCGCACTTAATAGCCTAGAATGAGCGTCAGCAACGGCCGAGTTCCATGCAGCCGACACGGCGGAGGGCTGGACGGCAAATCGGAAGGGGGGGGGGGGGGAGGGGGGAGGAGGAGGGGGGGCTTTGAATGCAAAGAGAAAAAATTCAGCGAATTTCTAATAATATTTGACAATAATCTGGCGAAGTGTGAAGATGGGGGTGCAATTCAACTGGAGGACGCCAATTCTCTGTTCTTACCTCGCTGTCTAACTCCATTTGAAGTCAAAACTGGGGTGTCGGCGTTTAGATTCGACGACCCCTGCACTAGGAAACCAACACAGTCAGTGATGATCGTATGAATATATTCGGGGCCCCGCGCCGTGTATGCGGCTGTGTTATGTTATGCTGTGTTATGTGGTGTTATAGAAGTACACATCTCTGCAGGCAGCGGGCGTGTGATTTGGTGCATGTTTTGCGTCCTTTAATAGCGCTTAATTTGTTTATTTGGCGCTATTGCCCCACCTACTCGCTAGTATACATGTACCCTCCCGTTCGTAAATCGTGCGGCGTAAAACGTTACGCAAGAATCATTTAGTTTGCGAAAATACGAAACAAAATTTCCACTCGTTTCAAAGGCGGTGCCAGGCCAGCAGTGTCAGCTGAGTCGGCTGCGCAATTCTTGCGTTCGCTTGCATGCTCCCGCTGAAGCAACCTTTTGCAGTTACCTCAGGATATAGGATGAGCAGCGTTCCTTGTTTATGCTACTCGTGAACTTTCCTTTGTCGACCGCACGCAAGAAGAAAAAACTGTAACTGTCGTGAAACAGTTAAACCACCCGACCTGGCGATACTGTCCCACGCCGCGACCATCGCGAAAGCTCGCTAAAAGAAAGCCGACAAATCGGCTTCTTTTAGCAGATATTATTTTGTTTAGCCTCTGCAACTACTTTAAGGGCTATTTCATATAATATGCAGTCATTTAAACTCGCCACAAAGCGCCACAACCAGCTTTCAGGGCGGCGGGGGTCGTCTGCTTTTGTACTACCCAGAGGCGTTGGCCGCTAGGGGCGCTGCATGTCGCCAAAACTCCAGCGCAGGAGGCCTAGTGAGCGAGGACATCATCGCCGAACAGCGTAGCAGACGCTCCGCTGTCCAGCAACGCCGCAAACTTTCGACCAGCGATCGTAAGGGCGATGAAAGGCGCTAGTGCGTTGGGGCTTTTCACCCTGCACGCCATCGGGATTAGGGGCTCAGGCTCACCACCTAATGTAGCCATAGCCGTCGGCGACGAAGTGCTCACCGACACCTGCCCTTCAGGGGAGGAATTAACCGACCGTTTCGGCGGGTGAGGATGAGCGCTAGGCGGATGTGACGTCACGTTTGTTCCCAGCGCTCCCGCGCGGTATGTTTACATTTTTCCGAGTGCTGCCTACACGGCGTGCGCGCCGTAGAGATTCAAGTAGCCGCGTTGGACTTTCGCTGTCAACGCGAGTGTGAATGGTTGTCGCCCTGTCAATCGTCGTTCAACAGCTCCAGCGTCTTCTGGCTCTACTACGGCTGTGCAATCAGCCGTGGGCGTTCAACTGTCCACCATCGGCCGACTCAGGTGAGCGCTCCTTTTTGGCGGGTTTGCAATGAGTTCGCATATCCCCTACTGAAAAGCTTCGCTGCAGTTATATTAGCGACGTTTACGAAATTCTTCACGGTGCGTTCTCACCGTCTTGCGTCATTGCCACTGTTTATGCTGCTCTGTTCGCCTCTGTCGGCGATCGCGAGCTGTTGACGGTTTGTTGCACGCCGCAGAAACTCGCTCGCATGCAAACCCGTCTCGCCCATGGCGTTTCTTTGTCTCTTCTTTAATGTGGCGTCATTAAAATCACTTGTTAGCCTCGAGGCTTTTTCTAGACAACGTGCCTTGTGCTAACCGTGTTGTAACGAAAATGAACTTGCAGTACGATCTATTGGTGAAGTTAGGAGCGTGACAGGACGCTGTTGGGAAGGTTTTCGTGTGTGCGTGTGGTTCGTGAGGGCGTTGTAACACACTGCTTTAGCCTGTTGCACTCGTTACTGCATCCAGCACTTTTGCTTGCCAGGAGTGCCTGCCAAGGGATGCTGACTTCGTTATGTGTTTTCATCTTTAATAGTGAGGCCAGTCGGCGTTCAATAACCAATGGAATTCAGCGGGAACGACCCGGATAACGCAGGGCGGGCAAGAGCACTGCTTGTGTGGTCTTCTCTGTCGTTTGACCTTTTTTTACTCATCCTAGACTGTTTATTTACTGCTGCCTGAACGGTGTTTCATTCCTCATGTTCCATTTCTTTCTCTTGCAGCATCTCTTGACTGCAGTCACGGTACCCCTAGCCTGCCTGCAGCACTCATCCTGCCATTCCAGTGGGAACTAATGTTCGCAGGCCACTTGTCACAACCTAACGGGTTCCCGCGATTGCCTGGCTTGTAATTGATGGTATACTTTAGATCCACCATTGCGTTCTCACTCTGCGTACATTTCAAGTGAGGGTTTACAGTAACACGGTAGTTGATAGCCATGAAGACAGCAGCGTGTGTACTGGAAATCAAACTCAGTTATTTAGGCCAATGTCAATACCACCCTGGTCTACGTATCCATTCCAGCCTGACATTTTCAAGCACAAGTTTTTCAGTAAGTAGTGAAACAATGAAGAGGTAGGGATAGCTTATGCACTGCTTATTTACTACCTTTATTTTTTTACTGTTGAAAATGTATGGACGATACTATATGTACCACCTAGTGAAGTCCCACCAGAAATTGTTATATGCACTATCGATATCGCGCAATCTATGAGGCAGGCTGGCGTGACCTTCGTGCAAACGGCATCGTACGTGGTTTCCGTCACGACAAAGTTTGCACTGTAGTCTTGGATGTGTAATGGGTTATGGCTGACCACAGGGCTGTTTACGGCGCCTTTCACATTCCAGTGGAGGCAGGCACAGAAATTACGTGGTCGGCCTGGACGCAATACATGGTGTTGATCAACACCGTAGATATACCGTGCCTTGGCTGCCCACGTCATTTTTTTTTACTTTTGAGTTTTGTGTAAGCAAGTATGTATCTAGTGCCCCTATGCTGTCTATCCTTGGGTTTTGTAAACCCTCTAAATAATATCACACGGTAGCTTTATTCATCTTCATGAGATTTCTGAGGTGCCAGATTGCTCAGATCTCTCATGGTCTCCTGTGGCTGCAGGGATGTACAATGTCTGGGGTTCGATTCCTGGCTGCCGAAGCTGCATTGAATTTACAAAGCCAAAAAAATTACCTTTTGTACGCGATGTCTTGGTTTACGCAGAAGATCCTCGAGTGAGAGGTCTACTACGCTGCCCTGTGCCTCATAGTGCGAAGTGCCTTCAGTTTTACTCGATTATGCAGCAGTCAATTAATGCCTGCTCATGCAAACTCTTGAGTGCAAACGGGAGAAGGTGCGCCTACCTTGCCTTGAGCTGCTAGACCAAGTTGGCTTTTTCACACGACGTCTAAGCTGTGCGAGAAAGCCATACAAGGCTAAGAATGTTGTAAAATACGCCTTTTATGTGAAGCAGCTCATCCATAGCATTTAAAAAAAAAGCTTAAAGGAGCCATGAAGACAAAACACAAGTTTGTGTTATTCGAAAGATTTCGTGTTTATAGGGCCCCCAGCGCTTGTCCGCATGCAAACGGTGCTTTATTCACTGAGAAATTAGTTAATGCAAGTTAAAATTTTGATTTTCCCACTAAATGCATTTTCGTGGTCTGCAATGACATCACAGGGCCTTGTTTACCGTTAGTGAACCTAGATGACACCACCACACCGCGGCAAGCCATTTTCTGCCCTTGGTTTGTTTGTGAACGTATTTGTACCTGGCTTGTTTTGTTCATGGAGACAATCGTTTCGTGAAACATGGTGCTCCCTCGACAAATACGGTCATGCAAGACATCATCACTTGCGTCAATCGGCCAATGTCGTCTGAAACAATCCCAAAGCCCCGCAGTCCTGTGCAGCTAGACCAAGCATAGTGCAACAGCAGTACGGATCGGTACTTCTATGTTTATGTGTGCTTTCGTAACCTCCACTGTTTGTCCCACCATTCTTAGTGCTTTAAAAAGAATGTGCCCTCAATTTAAGCGCAAATAGCTCGTTCTGCAAGCTTATAAGCTCTGCCTAATTTGCGTTTGCCTTTGCCGCTCTCCGCCAATCGCAGGGCTGTCTGGTATGACATCATAGGTTCTGTTGCGAAAAATGAGCTAGTGGGTCACATGGCCATTCCCTTTTTTCCTAATTATGTAGCTTATTTGAGCAAAGTTTACGGTAAAAGTGGTGTCAGTATGATTTTAACGAGACAATCTTTTGAATGAACCAAACTTGTGTTTTCTCTTCATGGTTCCTTTAAGGCACATTATTTTGCAATGCGATCATTAAACGTTTTACACCCTCCTACCACCCTGCTTTTATTGTTAATAAACGCGCTTTGTATTGTAGACACAGGAAAATGAAGCAGGAAGACTTATAGATATTTTTTTCAGCTGCACAGTGTCCCAGGCTATGCACCTGATGTAATGCTGTTTCTTCATCACGGTTTGCATTGTGCTTTGAAACAGTTTGTTACCAAGATCCAAAGACTCAGTTGGAGATTTCATGTCATGAATGATACAAAAAGATCATCTGTGGAAGCAATGCCCATCTTATTCTTGTCATTTTGTAGTTTATGAGAGCTGCTGCATTCAAGCATTCTATGGCATATTTATGAACTAGAAAATACATGGAAAAGGCAGTCTCTAAGCTGGAGGAAAACTGTCGAGTAGCATCTGCATTTAGTTTAAATAGTGGCGTGTTGCCCAACTGCTGGGCAACCGCTACTAATTTTATGCCATGTGAACTCTTAGGCGGTTACATGTTGATAAAAAAATTACGTGCTATCTTCAGTCATTCACTGCAACTCGTTTGTGCTCATGGGGAGCATTCGCTTAGCATGACAAAAATCAGAACGCGCCTAATCAGTTGGACTCAAGCTATACCTGATCATGATGCGTCTACTTCTGAATGCTTAAATACCTGGTCATATATGAAAAACGGCCAACTTAACAAGCTGAAGGAAAGGAAGCAGCCCCACCCCTTCACCGTAAAATAAAAAGAATGTTTGCTGGTAATTAAAAATAGGTCTGCATCCAAAAGGTCCAAGGGACAAGGGAAGCTGTTGTTTCTTACGCATTCAAGAATACATCAATACTGTTATTGTTTTACAATATAAAGTGAATTTTTTTTACACTACTTCCTCGGCTTCAGTTGGTGTTGTCCTTTCTGGGTGACCTATGAGACCAAAGGTACAATGTAATTAACAGCACGGCAATACTGGTTGTAAACGTGATACAGAAAGAGCACAAAAATATCCATGGCAAAACTCAGGACTTCTGTTGTGTTGTTTTTAACTATAATTATTAGTTAATTTTGTTTCGTCCTATGGCACGATTCAATTCTCGAAACCAGCTTTCCTGCGAAACTTATTGAGCACATTTTTCATACCAGGCAATATTATGTGCAATGGCTGCACAACACTTTCTGCCTGAATATAAATGTGGCCAAAAAATGTCTTTGTTATTTTGAAGCAGGCAGTTTTCATTGCCAGTCAGACAAAATGGGGCCAGATGCCATCTGTGCAGAACTGCATGTGACCGCACCATGGGAAGTGTTGTCCAGTTTTTTGCAAATCACTTAGCCCTACGGGAACCACAGCACGTCTAGTGACCGCCATAATCTTTTTCTCAGCCATATAAATTGACGTGAACCTTTCTCGTCCTTATTTAAAACAGATTTCCTTTTTTATTGTTTGAACCCTTTTTACAGTAAGCGCTATTTTTTTTTGTAGAGAAAAGGAACTGCCACCTAAAGAAAACCACCTCTGTTTCGAAAATGATATGCTCAAGATTAGTATCATACTACACAATGAGAACATATAAATGTTAAAATGTAAAAAATTAGCCATATACACAAATAACTTATGAAGTGTGCCTCTGGGCAAATTGGTTTTCAATACATAAACAAAGGAGTGCTTCAAAAAGAAAGAATGGTCTGTTTCACCACAACCTAAAATGATGTTTTGGCTCTGAGGAAGATTAAGTACACTATTTATATGGTACTAGGAAATGTCTAAGCAGCATTCTTGATTCGCCCAATCTTTCTCCGAGCACTACTGACAGTTTCTCTCTTGTTGATCGAAGGAAGTAGTGAAATGCACTGAAAGCATCAAATCTGCATTCGCACCGTTCAGTTGCATGGTCTGGTTCATTAACAAGGAACCACACGACGTACAGACATGCTCGCACGTCAGCTCAGAGTTGTGTATCGAGAAAGTCTGGGCGAGCTAGAGAAGCTGTTGAGGAAATATAAGCTTGCCAGTCGACACAGGTGTTGTACTTAAACATCAGTAAAGCAAGCATTATGGGCCAAACCAACGATGCCAGAAATAGCTACATTCATACTGGGCAAGTGTTCGAACCACTGTGGTGGGTTGACGCCGCGATCATAAAGTTGCCCCGCCAGCTTGACAGCCCTGGCGCGAATTTTGTGTGTCAGTCCAGCCCACAATTGAAGACTTCCACGTTATTATTGTGATTTGTGGCAGCCAGATTGGTGGGATCAGCCCATGGATGATCGGTCAGAAGCAGTGACAAGCAGCCATGTTGACCCTCCGAATGCTTGAAAGTACGTGAACACATATAAAAAAGTGTTTCTGACTGCACCTAGATAATGCTATATTGGTGTTGGGTATAGCAAAATCTGGTGGGACTGTGGGACTTCACTACGTAGTACATATAGCATCGTCCAAAATTTATAATAGGTTACATCAATACTTTTTCACACTTATAGGTTTTGATCATGGAGTATCCACAAGCTCGAATCCACACATTGAAAACTGGGAACTTTTTACTGCAAAGCAGTACATGTCTAACCCCCCCAGTTTTCATTCCGGTGTCATCGATTTACTCGGCGCTGCTCCGGGGTTCCTCCTCACCACCGCTCACCCCTCTTTCACAACTATTTTCCCCCTCGCCTCTGCCGATGCCCCTTTGGCAAGTTACACAGTCGGCAGCTAACAGCGGTGGTGCGGTTATCAGATGATTGCGAAAAATAAACAGAAGCAGGGACTGGCGTAAAAATGCACTCATGATTACTACACTCCCTAATATGAAATATGTGCGCAGCGCGAGCTGCAGTCTTTTCGGTCATGGCGCATTTCTGCTGAGTCTCAGGAAGTGTTCGCGTTATCAGTGAACATACGGCGGCGTGGGTTACTCTGCTGCTACCTCGTAGTGCGCCGCCGCCGGCGGCCAGCATGTTGCAAATCATTTTCGAACCTCCCGCGCAATAGTCACATGGTTCGGATTAGCCCCGCACAATTGAGCAGCGAGCATGTTGCTGCATATGGTGTTTGAACCACCCGCGCAAACGTCACGTGGTTTGGATTAGCGGAGAATGGAACAGCGTCTGGGGAAAGTGTCAGGGGGAGGACACTCCTTGGTAGCGGTGCATAAGACGTGCGAGGGAAAGGCAGTGAAAGAGGTGACGCCATAGCCGCACGTGTCGTACTCCCCTTCAGCCTTCGCCAGACACTCCTCTCCGTTTTCTTCCTTTCGTCCCTGCTGTGTTCGCTCACTCGGATACGTGGACAAAAACAGACGCCGCTCTCGCGAAGCCCAGGTAGCGGTTACCAAAGGGGAGCCCCCTAAAACGACCGAAACTCACCGTCACTGTTGACGCTCAAATTCACTTCGCCAAATAGCTGCGAATCCCTGCCGGTAGAAGAGAAACTTCCCCAGTGGGAATGCCGGCTTGAGCCCATATTTCTTTTTGAGCTTGGAAGGCCTTCCGAGCGACATTTTCGCCGGTGTCTTTCACGCCTAAGTATGCGCCATCATCGGTGGCCGGTTTATGCGTGCACGGTTTGCGGGTAAAAAAGGGGGGTGTGCACGCACAGCTAGGCTTCTTGCCGCTGCTACTGAAATGCCGGTGGCGCTGGTGCGAGATTTAGATGTCAAAATTACATGGCTCAATGCAGTTAGTTAACTGTCCTCCTTAATCAAGCGGTTCGGGTGGGGGTTGATGTGTTACACATACATCTTACACACACAGGAAGATCCATACGAGCGGGAAGGAAAACGTACAGCCACATCTTTGTCCTGGAGAATAGAGCTCAAGGGCTTTAAGGTTTTAAATCGTTATGTGACGGATGCATGCCGTTTGTTTGGAGGACGAAGAGCAAGAATTGAAGCGTTGGCCCGATCACAAGCGCCAATGGGCACAAAAACAACAGAAAGCTGCTGGCGGCGCCGTTACCGCACCAAGTTCACCTCTTCGAGTAGCGACAAATCCCTTCCGGATGAACAACAGCTTGCCAGCTTGGAACGCCAGCGTGAGCCAATATCACTTCAGAGGGCTATCAGGGGATATTTTCGACGGTGTCTGTCACTTTTAAGCACGTGCACATGTCTGGCTGCCGGTTTACGCGTGCGCAGGTTTGTAGTGAAGAATAGTGGGAGGGAGGAGGGGGGGCGGGCACGTGCAGCCATGGGTTTCTTGCCCGCCCTGATGGATGGAATGTCCGTTGTGCTGGTGTGAGGTTTAAACGCGGACGTTAAACGGCCCAATGGGAACTGTCCGGAGCCCTTAGTGGTACAGCGGATTGGGTTTGTATGTTAAGCTATGTTCAGACTACCGACGCAAAAGCCGCATCGTGATCTATGGACGAAAAAAATGGCATGTCACGCAGTTCGTTTGGCTGAGACGTGAAATGACGTCATTTTTTAAAGTTATTATGACAGTTGTGGCAACAGTCTGAACCCGGCGTTACACAAAGAGTAAGATGGTTACGACGCGGGAGGGACACAGGCGGGACCATGTTTATCTGCAAGAACAAAGCTTGGATCCTTCAGAGGTTCATTCAGCTAATTGGCTAGGAAGGATGCTCCATCGCAAATTACGACAAACGTGTTTTGTTTCGTGCACTCCGTGGACTGCATCCAGCTTTGCAGGTCATCCTTCACACAGTGGAAGGGCACTCATTTTTTAATTGAAATTCAGTGCAGATGAGGTTGACAGAAAACAAAAGGACTATGCTGCACTTCAAAATAATTAACACAGAATAAAGCTTCTTCCCACCACAACGAAGCATGTAAAGTTGAGAAGCTTTATGCGGCAAAAATGGTTTAATATACCAAGTAATTCAGAGTACGAGGAACTGCCTACAAGAAACATGGTAAACCTTTCGCCAGTTCGTACCTTTCGTGTCTTTCGTTACGTGTGTACTCTTCATGCAAGTACCAAGAATTTTATCACGGTAGTTGATAGGCACACTTAGCTGCCAATTGTTGCAGGGGTCCAGGCTGAACGGAGATGCATGCCTTCTGTGAACGAAAAGTTCGACATTCTTCTGAAGTGCAGCCGTACAGTAACAAAGGAAAACTGCACACCTTTGTGGGAAACTTGGAAGTAAGGAAATAAGAAAAATTTGTCCTTCGGAATTGTTGTCAAACATTTTCATCGCAGAAGCTTGCTCCGTCTTGGGTGTTACCCTGTTTGTCCTAGACGAGTTTTGTAGTAGAAATTGTACATTTTTGTCTAGTGGGTTTCACAAAGCGATCAGGGTGACAAGCAAAAGCACATCAAGCACCTCAATAAGAAACGCTTCCCGTGGTCGTAATAGAACCAGCATCCCTTGCATTATGAAACCATTGTCTGTCAGACTGCGCCATTCTGACACGGTCGAAGCAGTTTAGATTTCGGACTTTGACTCAAGTTGCAAGAGTGAAAGCTTCGAGTTAAGGAGGCACATCGGTCTTTGATCAAAAACATTATTTTTACAGGTATGACAATAAATTTTGGGGGACATGTAGTTTTTCATTCTGAATATAGCTATCAAATTTGTTTCTGTGTAATGCGATTATATTCAAATTTATTTGGATTTTTATGTTTGATTTTACGACAGCCTTTATAAAAAAAACTGCTGGAGGGACGCTGCTGAACAAAGTACCAGTGAACTGTGCACAAGTCAAGGAGTGCAATAATACTAACATTATCATTCTGTAGCAGGGGTTACAACCATTTGAAGTTTGGGCCTAGAAGGTGGGAACCAGAAAAACTGGTGTTGCCGTCCAGGCCCAAACTCCAAACAGCTGTTACTTCTGCTACAGACCATATATTATGATAATGTTAGTCTTATGGCAGTCAGTCCTTGATTTGTGCACAGTTCACCGGTACATTGTTCAGCTGCATCCCTCCAGCAGTTTTTTTACACGCTCTCTCTTTACCTTCTCCTTTTTTTACTGCTTTTCATCTTTTTTCCCATTGTTCCCCTTCCCCACGTGTAGGAAAGCAAACTAAGCCACAGCCTGGTTGACATTCCTGCCTTTCCTTTACTTTTATTCCTTCCTTCCTTCCTTACAAAGGCTGTCAAAAAATCAAACATAAAAATCCAAATAAGTTCGAATATAGTTGTTTTACACAGAAAGAAATTTCATATCTACAGTTTCAATGAAAAATTACACCTATCCCTCGATTTTTATCGTCCTAACTTTAAAACCCATGTTTTTTTGGTTTAAGACCAGTGTGCCCCCCTTAAAAAAAATAATTTGATTTTTGGTAGACAGCTCGGTAAAAGACCTCCTAAAAGCAAAGATTGAGGTGTGTTTCCACCATACTACTCTAGGGTGCTGGTGGCAACTGCCCGGGATGAACCTCTTTTAAACTTTATTTCAGGAAATGAGTGAAGGTCAATCCCCTTTTACGGTGGGGCGCTACATGAATGGTTCATTTTTAGCCACTAGATCCAAATGTCATGTCTTCATCTTCTCTTTAAGGGGTTTTGGCACCTCCCCTTAAGGGTGATTGACCTTGACTTGTGACAGCCACGCAGCACTTTTTCCATTTGTAACATCCTGCCGATTTGCAGCCCCACTTCCAGTTTGGTTCCTCCTACTGTGCACTGTGGAGTACAGACTACTGGGTGGTAGTAGTGTCGCCAGCAAGCAGTCCTCTAGCTCCCACGTTGCTGTTCATCTATTCCATCCAGCCACACGCCTGGTTGACAGGAAAGTACAATGGCTACTAAGACTCCCAACCCTTAATTTCGTCCATTTGCCTTATTCTCCCTCCCTGTTCGGCTGTGTGGGAAGGTTCAGACGCAACTGCTGTGCTCCTCTACTGCTCCCTTTCCTGTCCAGACAGTGCCTCTCCAGATTTCCTTCTCTGCAATAGGCATGTGCAAATCTGTGGCTGTTGTCAGTTTCATCATTGCTCCTTGCTCTCCGTTACTTGTTCTTTCATGTGTTCATTAATTTACATAATTACAAGTAAAAAAACATGCACCCCTTTGTCTTACGACAACAATGAGTAACTCGGTTTTCTCGTGAGGGATTCCTTGCTTTATTGTCATCTGAGCTTAAACATTGACTCGTTGAGCTATCACTTTGACTTGCACGCAGTTTGGACTTTTGTTCGCAGTGGCTTTGAAACTTCGCCGCTTGATTTTGCATGACGAAAGCTTCGCATTCAACTGCCGTCGTCGTTAGATTGCGAGGTACACTATTTTTGTCTAATTTCAGGACCCTCACACCGCAGAAACGAATCAGGACCCTCACACCGCGAGGGTCCTGATTCGTTTCTGACTACAGGAAGCGTTTTATTTTCTGCACTTATTCACCCACGATCACTATCATTGTCAGAGAAAGTTGGCTTTTCTGCAATGCTTTTTTGGCATGGCATATTCCACTGGTGAGACATAAAAAGTTTTGCTTTAAAATCAGGGGTCTTCCAGGACTTTCGGTCCAGTGAGTAGCAATCTGCACCTATTTAGAGCCATACAATACTGAGCAAGCACCCTTTGGTCCTTCCTCTCTTGTGCTAGCAGTCTCGTCATCTAACACATAAAGGTGCTCTCGACTTTTGTCCACACTTTTCACTTATCCCACAAACTGACCCAAACTCTTTTGTCGATTTCCAGTTGTGCACGTCACATTTGCATTCAGGGTCACCTTGGGGCAAATAAGTGCCTGTTTGTATTTTTATCAAGTGGTATTAGCCACAAAGCATGCTTTGCACTCTTGCGTGAGCAGCGTTATGGGGCCTTGTTGCATGTCCAGCAAGTGATGTGATGCCATGTCAATAAACATTCTTCAGTGTTTGTGACGACTTTGGTGTTTTCTTGGCTTCACTTTCACATAGTAAGAGTTCCTATCCATCAAGAAGCATACACTTACAAATGCTAGGTATTCTTTTTTTTTTCTTGGAGGTGACATTTACAGTTTCCTTGGCAACACAGCATAACATCAACACAAACAAAACCAACTAAAATGGCAAATTTGGCGTATTTTTAAAAATAATAAACAGTGCAAAAAGAACAAAGCACGGGAGAGAGAGAGAGAGCACGAAAAGTGACAGCACTGCCTGTTTGTACTGTTTTGTTGTTTTCGTGCTAAAAATTTTCAAATAAATAAATATGCAAGTAATGCAGATAAAGAAGGGTAACTTTTTATTCGAGCTCGTTCCTTGGACATACAAGTACATTTCTTGAATCAATTGCTGGAATCCTGGATGCAATTTTCGATATTAGGCAAGCACTGGATTCTCAAAGGGACACAACAGTAAGTTGGTTCAATTCTTATTTGCAGTTGCATAGTGCAGTTTCACCCGTACAAAACATTTTGGCCAGTCCAAAGCATTGGTTTAGGTAGAACAAAAAAAATGCCTGTGTGCCAAGTTTTCGAAGCATGTCAAAAGATTCATAGGTGGCCTGACTTAACCTATAGCCCTCCACTGCAGTACACCTCATAGTTGGCCCGAGCTATGCCGAGCTTTGCCATGTGAAACCTAAAAAGTCGAATTTTGACGTTTACAGCTATGCTGTGCAATGTATAAGCCAAGCATAATTTACTCTTCAGTACTTTGGCTCTATCCAGGTTTTCTGTTTATTACACCACAATCAAAGTGCGCAGTCAGTGTTGAATTGATGAGAGTCAACCCATTCAGGTTGAAAGCACGAAATGCTCTCCAACAGAAATGGCAGTCTTCACATGTCATCAAATACATAGTTCTTTAACACTAAACAAGGGCAATGCAGAATGCCAGGAGCGTAAAATATACTCGACGAGGTGCAGTTGGCCAGTGTGTAATTTAAGCAGCATTGTTTTAAGACAAACGGGGATTGGTGAAACAGCCGTGAGCTTCTGACAGCAGCTATCATCGTGACTGGCCAATTCACCTGAGTGGGGATGTTATGGCTATGTGTTGTAGCTTGAGCGTGTGACCTAATGAATCGCCAAGAAATTTCAAACTCATAGTATCTCGGGTTGCTTGTACCTCTGGACGTTTTTTCAGTTTAAGGTCACAATGCGCTCCCTGGGTCCACCTTTAGTCAGCTAGAGCCACTGAGCTATAGTGGTGTCAAGGATGTAATGCTGGATTTGCATTAGGGACGTCCTGGGTTTGGTTCCCATGCGGTTTCAACTCTTCCCAAAGTTGTTTTGAACTCAATTCACTCTTTGCACTGCCGGCCAATTTAGGAGCTGTTGTGCTAGCACAGACAGTGGATAGTGGCTGCTTAGTCAATGGGCCACATATTGCTTTCGCGTTGATAAGGTAGCGTTTTCAAGATTATGTGTTATGGTCGGCTACAGTTGCTACATTTAGGGTGCTTAAATCCGACCATGTGCAAGTTGCAGGCCTGTGATAAATAGGTACAGGTGATTATCTAGATGCACAAAACTGCGCTTACTGTCAAGGCATGCCGTGAATTTGTTGGTGGAATGGACATTTACAAACATGCAGTGGCATGGTTTACACTGCAGCATAAAAATTGAGGCTCCCTATATGACGACACAAAAGGTGCATTGTACGATTGGACTACGGTAGCGTTGTCTATGGGTCAGCCACTAAAACATTCCTCAGAATGCTGGACCCTGTGCCTCATCTAGGGCTCCGTTTGGCGTGTGGTGCCTTCCGGACTAGTCCAGTTGAAAGCATGTATGTGGAGTGCAACAAATGGAACCTACAACGCCAGCGAGCATACACAGATCTCCTTTATGCTTTTAAAATTTCATCCATGCCTCGCCATCCTTTTAAATCAGTTTTTCATGACACATTGATGACTGAACTCCTTTAAAATCAAACATCGTTCTCTGCGCCCTTCTCTTACAGAGTTAGAGAGGAAGCGTCAGAGCTTGCTGTCTCCTTTTTAGATACAATCCAAAGTTCTCTAACATATTTTATAGCACCATGGCATCTCCGCCCTGTATCATGCGACACATCTTTCACACACGTAGATAAAAACCGAGCTCCCACATGTGCAAATCTGCAGCACTTCTTGTATTTGCAGCAGAAGCATCAGTGTTCTGAATTTTATACGGATAACATGACAATTCCAACAGGGACGAGACCACTTTGTTTTGGGGAGCTTTACCCAAAAAGACCATGGCACTTGGCAACGAAAAGAGCCCCAGCAGAAAACAGAGCAAGGCCTCACGGCTTGTAGAGGATGCCCTCATGGTAGAATGAATGATCCAGCAGTAACTGCCTGACATCATGTGATTTCGATTGCCGAGGCGTCTTCGCCGCTGTGTTGGCATTGAAGGAAGGCGACAGGAAAGTGTCCACAAAGTCGTGCGCCAAGGCTACTATTCCTGTTGACAATGTCCAGACAAAAGCCAGAATTACTACTAAACTAGTTTTCTGCACAACAAAGAGGTCACTTTCTTGCTTTTAATAACTTGCCCTTAAATAATCCATGCACAACGTATCTTCATCACAGATGGGTTTGGGTGCATCAAATTATTTGTTATACAGAACCTTTTTTACTGCACTAAGCAGTGCGAACTCGCAGGAAGCAGTTTTATTTCGTGTAAAGTATTTCCAAGAGCAACGCGATCACTTTGTTCTCTGTCTACCTTACTCATACTATCAATTCTTAAATTTATACCAGCAAATAGATAACAAATAGAAGGACGAACACAATTCTGCACACGAGATATCCCCAGCTGTTCATTGCTTTGATACTCGCAGAAAGACTTGTAACGGTCAAGCTGGCATAGATCCGTAGATCGTTTGGTTTTGTTTTCACTGGCAGGCATTTCCAGTACACACGCTGCTGTCTTCATGGCTATCTACTGCCACGTTAGTGTAAACACTCGCTTTAAATGTACGCACAGAGTGAGAACGCAATGGTGGATCTAAAGTATATCATAAAAAACAAGCCAGGCAAGTGCGAGAACCCGTTAGGTTGTGACAAGTGGCCTGCGAACATTAGTTCCCACTGGAATGGCAGGATGAGTGCTGCAGGCAGGCTAGGGGCACCGCGACTGCAGTCAAAAGATGCTGCAAGAGAAAGAAATGGAACATGAGGAATGAAACACCGTTGGTTACAACGCCCTCACGAACCACACGCACACACGAAAACCTTCCCAACAGCGTCCTGTCACGCTCCTACTGCAAGTTCATTTTCGTTACAACACGGTTAGCACAAGGCACATTGTCTAGAAAAAGCCTCGAGGCTAACAAGTGATTTTAATGACGCCACATTAAAGAAGAGACAAAGAAACGCAATGGGCGAGACGGGTTTGCATGCGAGCGAGTTTCCGCGCCGTGCAACAAACCGTCAACAGCTCGCGATCGCCGACAGAGGCGAACAGAGCAGCATAAACAGTGACAATGACGCAAGACGGTGAGAACGTGACGTTAAGAATTTCGTAAACGTTGCTAATATAACTGCAGCGAGCAGAAAGCAATTGAGCTTTTCAGTAGGTGATATGCGAACTGATTGCAAACCCGCCAAAAAGGAGCGCGCGCTCACCTGAGTCGGCCGATGGTGGACAGTTGAACGCCCACGGCTGATTGCACAGCCGTAGTAGAGCCAGAAGACGCTGGAGCTGTTGAACGACGATTGACAGGGCGACAACCATTCACACTTGCGTTGACAGCAAAAGTCCAACGCGGAGTCTCTACGGCGCGCACGCCAGCGCACGCCGTGTAGGCAGCACTCGGAAAAATATAAACATACCGCGCGGGAGCGCTGGGAACAAACGTGACGTCACATCCGCCTAGCGCTCATCCTCACCCGCCGAAACGGTCGGTTAATTCCTCCCCTGAAGGGCAGGTCTCACCGACGGCGGCTGGCGTTTCCCGAATTGCGCTGCCTTTCCGGCGCCGGGCAGGGAGCGGTGCACGCGCGGGCATAGTGGCCCGTTGCGCGGCACTTGTAGCAGACGATGCCGCGATGCGACTGCGCAGCCGGAGGCCGCTGTCCGCGCAACGCTGGCTGGTTCCCTTGGCTTGCCACACGGGCGTAGCGGTTGGGTTCCGAGTGCGCTACTGCTCCCTGACTGTCGCGCTGCGCGTTCGGTCCCCTCGAGCTTTCCACACGGGCGTAGCTGTTGGGTTCCTCATGCGCGTTTTGTCCCCGGCCGTAGCCGTGCTGCGGCATGCCTTGCTGGGCGTCAGAACGCGCCCGCATGGCGTACGAGTACGGGTCGAGCGCGCGCTCCGACACATCGCGCGGCTCTATTTCCGTGCTCTCCGCGTACGCTGCTGTTGCCGCGGCGCGTGGCATGGGCGGTGGGGACGCACCCTGCCATGCGCACCTTGGCTCCAGCGTGGCGTGGGCTGGGGGAGGCGGCCGATAGCTGCGAGCAGCTAGTATATCGGCTTGGATGCGTTTTGCTTCGCTGGCCAGTTCATTGAGGTTGGCAAACTGACTGCCTCGAAGGTACGCTGCAAAAGTTGGGTGGGCTTGTCTCGTCACCCTCTCAACCTTTTCCGCCTCAGACGCCATGGGCTTTGCAAGCAAAAACAGCTCCTGCATTGCCCTGACGTATTCGAGCAGAGACTCATCTCGGTGTTGAGTTCGCATCTCTAGCTCGTTCAACATGCGGCGCTCGTAATCTGGGGGCAGGAATTCGCTACGAAAGAGCGCTTCAAATTCTCCCATCGTACGAGCGTCGCGCCCCACCAGCCGGTACCACCGTGCAGCCTGGGCGGTCAGCGATATAGGCAGAACGCGTCCTATAATCACGCTGTCGTCCATACCCGACGCCTCCTGATAGCGGTGCAGCGCCTCGAGGTACTCCGTAGCACTCATGCGGTCAGAGTAACCGCCGTACTCGGGTATTCTGAGGCTACCGAGCGAGCTGTTAGGCCTGACGCTCGGTTGTGCGTGCACCGCGTTGATCAGGGCTTGTGCGAGATCGACTGCTGCCGAAGGCAGGGGTGGTTCCTCGCGAGACAACGCTGGCGTAAGGCAGGCGACGTGCGCCCTAGCCGTAACCGCTTGCGAGGTCTGCGTTGTGGGGTACGTTCGTGGCGCAAACACGCCGGCGAACGAGGCGACCGCCGCACCGCTAGAGCCGTGAGGCTCGTACACGGCGGGGTCGGGTGCGCTAGAGCTGCGGCGCAGCTCCTCCTTTGCAAACATATCCGCTGGGCTGCTACGACCAAGGCCCGGAGGGCATGATCTCGTTGCAGCCCGTGGTGACGGCAGGTGGTCGCAAGAAGCGTTCCGCCCGCCGACACCGTGCGGCACGCCGGCAGGAGTGGGATGATAGCTCCCGTGACTCTCCCGCGCGGCGCTTTGGTTGCCTGCTAGGATAGCGCTGCCTGGGCCCCAGAGGGGCCTGGGCGTAGTGGTGGCGGCCGACAGGCGCGGGACTGGGTAATCATCCCTCGCGCTGTCGTAGTGCCTCACGCCGGCAGAAGTGGGATGGCTCCCGTAACTCTCCTGCGCGGCGCGTCGGTTATCGGGGAGATCGGCGCCGCCTCGACAAAGCTCTGGCGTAAGCACGGTGGCGGACAGCAGCGGGTCGACAGTGGCGTCCCGCAAGCCGTTACCACAAGCAATCTCGTCCGACAACCAGCCCTGAACTTCGGAATCAAGCAACGAGAAGCGGGGGTGCCGCCCTGTCATCGCAAAAAACCTTGGTTGGGCGCCAATGTGGGCTAACGTACGGGATAGCAGAGGACCCCGGCTAGCTTGCTAGAGAACGCTACGCGCCGTACACTAGCCCTGCGGAATCCGAAGACTCACGCACGGGTTCGAGTACTCACATGCGGTAGACAGGCTCCGGCAATCCAAAGTGAGGCTTTATTGCCTGGCAGATACAGTGCATACACCAGACAACACGACTATCGCTCGCGGGGAGACAGTGGCTCCTGTCGCTCGCTCAAGCCACTGGGCTCAGACCTCGATATCCGTCATCACGGCCGCGGGAGCAGGGGAGGCATCCCGAGGCGACCGATCAGGGCAGAATCTCTCGGCAGAGTCCCCGCGGCACGCTCTCGCGGGCCGCTCGTCAGCTTGGGTGGAGGAGAGGAGGTCTCCTCCGGCGATCGAGAAGAGGGCGGCGAGGGAGAAGGCGACGAACCGGTCGTCCCTCCCCCTCGCCCCCCGCACACGTTCGCGGCGAGCCGGTTTCGGCGCGTGGCGCGGGGTCGTGGAGAGCACGACCTACGTGACGCGCCGGCTACCCAAAATGGCGGCTCCCAGCTCGCCCCAGCACGTGTGCGGACAAGGCGTGGGGGCACAAGGATCCCCACAACAGAACGGAGAATTGACGGGTATTCAAATGCTGGCAGAAGTGTAGATTTGCGTGCAATGAGGCGATCAGGCTCGGTTGATACCCTGAAACCCATTCCAAGAAAAATAGTTCCTGTGTAGTCTGGAGGTGTAAACTTTCTTCTTCGAAAAGCTGAAATTCGTTTAGGTGATTATTTACGACAATCTTTTCGCTGTGCACATCCAATACCAATATTCCGGGAAGCGTCTGTCGAATCTAGTTCAAAAGTTATAGTGTCATACAGAGCATAGTCAACATTTTCTAACTCCGCCTAATTACCTACCGCGAATGAGGGCTCAAACATCTGCTACAACGCCTTTTACAACACGTTACTCATCTGCGGGACCATAAAAGATGATTTTGTACAATGCTGTACATTACAGGCAAAACAGAAGAGTATGCGTTATATCCACGCGAAGAAAATAGAGCGCGCGGAAGGTACAAAACACCGAAACCGCGGCCAAGATATTATAGTTTGTCTGTGCAGGGCCTCCGTGAGTATAATGAGCTGTAAACGCACCATGAATTTAGGTGTCGCTAACCACAGTATAACGATAATTACGCCAGATATACAATTAAAAGAAAGGTTTCTCATTCAGAAGATGCAGGTTTCACCCGTTGTCTCGATGTAGCTGTATACGTCCATACTGATGAACACATTTGTGTATTGAATATATTCGAAACCAAGGAGATGCCCGGTAGAAAATTAATTCACGCGATCAGGGGCCGTTTTCTCAGAAAGGTAGCAGGCGGGTATGACACCATGCCTATGTCAAGGTGCAGCGATGTCCACAATACTTAGTGGACTTTGTTCGGCTGGAGCATTCGTTATTCTTAATTTACGTTTTCTTTGCTTTCTAAAGAAATCTTGGTGTTACGATGATATGTTACTTGTGTTAATGTGTCACCACATAACTCTCATCTAAATCGATCGCATAGCGTCTTGACCCTCACGTCTCAGACGATTCGTCATGCTCCTGAACGATGACTTATTTGTAATTTTTTCAGCTTCGTTTTTATCATTCTTTGGAGATTTATCGGCTGTTTGAAGTGACCACTGGCTTTTATTGTTATACAACTTCTCGGTTTCATATTTTTCTGTTGCTTGGATATTTTCTTAAGGCACTTTTGCATGTTAGAAAAACCTTGTGAATCTGGAAAAGTGCGCTTGAAAGCTACTATGCTGAAAATCGCAGTCTATTTTAATGTTCAAGGAAATCAAATGAGGCATCAGGCTTCGCCAAACTGCAACTGTGCACACTTTTTTTAGGGGCGAAGCCCCC
>NW_027526295.1:128779009-129276210 GCF_048455015.1 Haemaphysalis longicornis | reverse complement strand
CCCTAAGGGCTTGGGCTGTTGGCGTATCTTGTGGTCGTCGGCCTCATCGTCGTAATCGTCGGCGCCGTCGTGGTCCTCGCCCTAATCGTCGTTTCATGTAGTTTACGCCTCCCGCTAGAGTGCTTCGTAATTCAAAGACAAGAGACTTTTAGAGCAAAGCTGCATACCTCTGCCCCCAAACAGTTCCATCTCCGTTGGCAAAAACGCCAGGGCGCGAAGATTACACTTATACACTGCATGATTCGGCCCTCCCCAGATTTCACGTTAGTGGAGATGGCCCGGGATTTTCTCTCTTTTTATAGCCCAGCAAAGGTCACCGAAGATAGACGAGATACAGCCAGCAGGAAAAGGGAGGAGAAAGGTATTTCAATAGTGTGAGGGGGAGGGCGGTATACCAAGACTGCGCGAGACATGCTCGTCGGCGGCAACGGGCTGGAGATAACGCCTGACTAGCGCGCGCCGTCGGGCACCTGCTGATGTGCCGAGTGCCGTTCGCGCTGCGCTTCAATACAGTAATCGTCAGCCTATTAAAGTAAAACTTCACCGTCCTCACTGATGCCGTTGTGCACCAATGCGGCCTGCAGGAAAGCCAACTTTCCTTGATGATTATGACGAATGATCGTGGATGGAGTGAAAGAAAAAACGCTTCCCGTGGCAGGAAACGAGAGAGAGAGAGAGAGAGAGAGAGAGAGGGAGAGAGAGAGAGAGAGGGGGGGAGAGAGGGAGAGAGAGAAGGGGAGAGAGAGAGAGAGAGAGAGAGAGAGAGAGAGAGAGAGAGAGAGAGAGAGAGAGAGAACTTTATTTTAAAAATAAGGAGAAGGGAATGTGGAAAGAGGCATGAGTGAAATCCTAGTTCCAATACTCCAGTAACAAAGGCTCCCAGCTGGTTTTCTATAGCACCTCGCGCTGTGACGAAAGTTCCGAGATAGACAGCACTACATCCCAGGACTGTATAGAGGTTTCGTGGGTGTTCTGTGTGCAAAAAGTCTGCTCTTAATTTGCATTTATGCCACTCTCCGTTATATGTCTCTAGGAATACGAGGGACAGCCTCGATTTGTGTGGGAAAATGTTGGTTTGTAGCTTTTTGGGGGGTTTCTCGTTTCTTCGGCATCTAACATGTGATTACGTGCAAGCATAATCTTTCTGGCTTGTCTTTGTGTGAACAGCCTTTCATTAGGTGACATGGACGGAGGGTGTAAGAGGGGTCCGTTTTTCTGCGGCTGTGGACTTGCCTCGCTAGGGAGTCGGCTTTCTCGTGTTCTTCGGGGCCTTCGTGTGTTTGACTCCATACTATTATGCGTTTGCCTTTTGCTTCGGCTGGTAGAATCTTCCTGGCTTCTCTTGGGAAAGGTGCATAGTAGATTTTTAATTGCTCTTGGCGATTCCGGGATGAATATGAAGGATTTGTTATATTCTTCCAACTTACAGCGACTAGTTAAGCTGCAGTTTCCGCTTCTTGAGGTGTTTGTTTTCTGCTCATGAGAAATTCCAGAAGTTTGCCCCTTGCATTCACTATTACGGCTGATGTTAGGACCGCTGTGATTGGTGGCGGCATCCGTGTATACTGCATCTGAATTTTTTCAGTGTGTGCTTCTATGTTGTTATTTCTTGCTAGTCTTCAACCTTTGTTGTACAAATGGCTCAGGAAGAAATTTAAGAGCTTCGCGTTGTTCTGGTTTCAGTTCTGCTTTTTTTTTACCAAGTCGGTGTGAATGGTGTAGCAAATCCTTCTTAGGGTTTCCCTGCCTGTTCTTCTTTTCAATAGTCTTTCTCTTTGTGCCTCGAAGAAGCCTTCTTGTGCTTCTTGGTAGGTATTGCAGATGCCCGGTTTGGAGAACTTCTCGTTAGAGGTGTAGATGAAGAACCCGAAGGCGATCATGTAAGCGGTTCTTATGAAAGCATTTACTCCTTCTTGTTGTCCTTAATCCAGGTGGCGGAAAGGTAGACTGTATGCGATTCTGCTCTTTATGAGTGATTGGACGAGTTTGGTTGTGTCTTCTTTTTCCATACCTTTTCAGGTTCGTGTGATGCTTCTGATGACTCTCGCTAGTTGCGTTGTTTTTCTTACGCTGCTAAGCGTGATGATTGCTTTTTTTTGTCTTCCTGTACATACATGCCCAGTATTCTCACGGTCCGTTTGAATTGCGCATCTCTGCCGTATATTGTGATGCTTTTTGTGGGAATGGGTTCCTTCGATGGGCTCATTATAATCAATTGTGTATTTTCTGGAGCGCACCTTAAGCTTTTTGTGTATTGGACCCGTTATGCTGTCTATGGCTTCTTTAGCTTTTCGGTTTTGGCCTTCTTTTGTCGAGATTGTTATATCATTTCTGTAGACGGACTTCCCAATTTTGTGTTCTCTTCTAACGTTCTTCCTATTTCTAGCATGGTCAGGTTGAATAGTAACGGGTAAATACCAGAGCCCTGTGTTCCTGTGTCCCTGGGTCCCTGCACCTGGATCCCTCGCGTTATGAAGCTGGCGTCTATCTGAATGCTTCATTTCCACATGGTCTAACCGAACGCCAAGCGGCAGGTACCGACTCACGCCGTACACCCAAAACCCAACGTTAGGTCTACGGGTTGCACATCCGAGAGTTGCTGTGGGTATTCTAGAAAAGTGGTGCGTACGTCCAGAGTAGCACGTACTCGCCGTGTGTCACTGACCAACCAAAGTATCCATCACGAGAAACATTCGCGTTTAAGCATCGTAGTCGTTCGGCGGCGATGTGCATGATTTTTTCTCCCTCTCTTATGAAAGCAAAAGGCCGAAAAAATTGCGTTTGCTGTTTCGCACTTCTTTTATTCCGGCAGTAATTACCAAAACAATTTATGATATGCGGATGCGTGCAAAACCTAACCGACTCTAACATTCTGAAACAAGATTCCACATCTTAAACATAGGAAATGAAAGAGCTAATTTTCAGCAAGGAGAAAACACAGGGCTCATTAATATGCCTACAATCCACTTTGTTAGGCAACGTGAGCGATACGTTCAAACTTTCTGCTCTGACTTGAGAGCCATCTCTATGGTATGCCCTGTACACACTAAATTTAAGAACAAGGCTAGTACCTGTGTTGAGACGCCGACGACCGTCGTATCCGCCGATGACGTAGATGTGTGCACCGTGGGCGATCATGGCGTGGCTGCAGCGTTGTCCGGGCAGCGGAGGGTGGACCACAGACCAGGTATCTCGGGAAGGGCTGTACACCTCGACGCTGAAGAGGATCTTCTTGCCGTCGAACCCACCACTCACGTAGATCTTGCCTGCGGGGAGACGAATTGTTTTAGAGCAAAACTGTATACCTCTTCCCTCCAAAGGTTTCATCTCCGTGGACAAATACGCCAAGGCGCCAAGGTCTAAGAGGCCGATCGCATGCTTCAGGCTCATAAGCAATGCACCATAGAGCTCAGAATTCGTTCAAGGAAACCACAATACAAGCATCGAAACCGCATTTAATAAACCGCCTGTCAACAATGCGACCCCCCAAAATGTGTTCCTGGTAAAGATTATGTTTTAAAAAAATGATTTTTGAAGGCGAGGCAGGACTAGTGTCACTGAATAGAGACGTTCTCGCGCAAGACGCCGAGCGCCTGCGCCAGGCTAGACAGAACCCATCATTTGCCTCCAGAGAAGCCGAGCGTAGTTTCAGTAGATAAGGTATTAGAGTACCGGCCCTGAGGCGCACAAGCCACCAATGGCGGCCATTCGGCGTTTATCAAAGTGTTGCGAGGTTGCCGCATCTACGTCTTCACCGTTAACTTCGACCGGGTCGTTTGTTAAGAATAACGATTATGCAGCAAAACGGCATCTTTCGACACACTTCTGCTGCTGAAATGCTGTTACATGCGTTAGCTTTAATTCGAATTCAAAACGAAATCAGTTACGCCCAGCTGCAGAGCAGGGAGGGCAAGATAAGCCTACCACAGTTGATTGACTAAACCGCATAAACAACAAAATGGCAGCGCCAATAAACCGTCGCAGTGTAAACAAATGTCACGTAATGCGAACCTACAAAGGATCATGGCGGTGGCACGGAACAATAGAAGAATAGAGTGCCGATACTCTGTACCCTTACTGGCCGAGCGCAAGCGACAAGCCCACCGTGATGACGAGAAACATTTCATACCCTCCTCTATTACCATTTCTAGTGGTTTAGAAAAGCTTTGCTTGACATCCTCTTTCGCAGGGTGAGATGGCGACCAACTTGTTTAACGGCGTTATACAACCACATGGTGCTCTTTTGGACGCTCCGCAATGTGCCCCACTTATGATTGCGAAAACATGATTAGCAAACCATGCAAGCCAATGTGCGTGCAACACAGCCAAATAGCCTTGCCCCTTTGTTTCAACAGCCTCTGGGATGAGTTAGAAATAACCAGGAGGGTTAAATTTTGCCAACAATGGGACAGCACAAAATCCTTATCACTATAGATGATTAGGCCTGATAGGGGTCAAATGATCGACAGAGCCGTCATCTTCCCCGTCCCTTCCTGTGACAACATCACTAGCGAAGAACTTTGCTGAACAGAGAATTTGCGATTCCTTTGTCCTGTGGCTGAAAGCTTCTCCATACAATTTGCTGCACACAGCTTATTTCCTCTTTGTTTACACTTTAATCCATTCCAAAGCAATATGCCCCAACATGTTCGTTTATTATTTTAACTCATCCGTTGTACCTAATAATTAGTAGCACATACTTTTTATGCCACCCAGATGAACATAGTTTCATTGCGTGTAGTGTGCATCCAGTGCACACCGCTGCAAATACATGACCACATTTATTTTCTTTTTTGTTTCCAGGAAAGTTCTTGTGACCATGATTCCTGAAGATATGTTAAAATCTTGTGTTTATATTGACTGTTGTGGAATTTTACGCCTGCCAGTAATAAGCGCGAATGCTGAAACGTTCAAGTCTTAAGCCATAACCTGCAACATATGACGGTGTCTTTATCGTACCTTTGAAAGCACAGGCTGCTCCGCCGCTACGCCTTTGGTTCATGCTAGCCACAAGCGTCCATTGGTTCATGTCAGGGCCATACCGCTCCACGGTGGAGGTGCGCCTTGTACCTGCGTTGTCAAATGATCTCAAATTCATTTCTAATGGGAAAACACGTGAGCGGACTTAAGGTCGCGTCTGCGCACGCGTCTCCCACTGCGAGAGCCAGATCGTCTCCCCAGATTCACCGCTCCGACGCGCGTCTAACCAGCTAGATATTTTACCGCGCTGCGGGGGAAACCGGACTGTTCTAGGGAACAAGTCTGCCGCTTAAGCCCACCTATATCTCTACCGGGCATGATAAGGCCACGTTTTTTGCTATAAAAAAAAAACTATTGTCAAAAAATGGCCGCGTATCTGCTCCTCTCGTTGCAAACGTCGATGAAAGACGATAGTAATTGGCGCCCCTGCCAAGTGCGTGGCTCTCTTCTCTTTCCCGCTCACCTTTCATGCTGTTCCTCTCCCATCTCCTTCTCCCAAGCTAGCACGTAAAAGTATGCTCAAGTCAATTTAAATTTACCGCGTTCCACTCCTCCAAGTCGGGTGCCCCGATGCCAGCGCTGCCGTACGGCGGAGACGCGCGTGGATCGAGTCACCCTACTACAACATTTATAGAACTACGTTGCCACACTCCACGAGCGTGCCAATCAGAACGTGGTGCCTATCTAGTGGAACATTTCGTTGCGTTTGCCGTTTCATTTCTAAATGCCGCCAGGAGCGACATTTAAGCGATGGTTTTATGTAGTTGATGTAATATTTCATTTGCTATCACGAAAACCAAGCATCCATAAATTTTTAATAAAGGAACACTGCAAATATCACTGATGTATTCATTTTCTGCCTTATATTTACGTAATATCTTGTTCTTGTTCAACAGTATTGACAAGTATGAACATTGACACCGGACGTAGATGTTTAAATTTGTCTGTGGGTATATAATACTATTTCGCAGCTCTTGTTTCACTTCGGCCGGGTGGCTGAATCGACTTACAGACAGACCGAAATTTCTGCGTTTAAGTAGCCCAGGCAAGGCTATCGTCTTTAAAAGTGTTTGAGACACCACATCACCCTCTTCTAATATATGAGTGCAGTAGTATCCCTTTTTGTCAAGTTGTGAAAGCATATATTCGCGTAGGGGTAGAGACGTCGTTGCCAAGGGAAGTTTTCCATCTACCGTGAGCTTCTGACGGATGAAGCCGCGCCACTGGCCATTTCCGCAGTATGGATACAGGAGAACTCGTGGTAGGTATGTTTACATTGTATTTGAACTGATAATTATAAGTTGTGCCTGAGCTCCTGACAACAAACATAATCGATGGCCAATCCCTTTGAGTGGGTACGTTTAAAATGTGCGTGGTTGTCTCCGCAGCAAAATTTATATTGGCAAATTTGATGGGCGTGAGCTTCTGACTGATTCGACACTGGCCCGCCCTCCTGGTTGGGTATGCCAGGCTTCCATACAAGTCATGTGAGGACAACTTAAAACCCGGCAGCCAAGAATACATACCACGGAGGTGTGTACTAAGGCAATGCCAGCCATGCCACCGGCGCGAGCTACAAAGGAGGATGAACATGAGAAAATTGAAAACGAGAGATGCGAAAATGTGGTGTCTCGCTAACAACCACTCGCTCACTTGCAACTACAATGACACACAAGTATTTCTGAATCAGCATTGAGCCTCGGACGAGTGCTGTCATCGGCACTTGCCGATTCCCATGACTGTGTAGGCTGTGATGGCATTGCAGACCATGGGCATTTTGATAACGCCTTTCTAGTACGCGGGGCCAATTGGTATTTTTGAGACAGGGCGTGGTTACCGGAACAGGAATGAAATTTTTTTCGCGAAATAGGCCCAGTATAGATTTAAGGATATGCACGCATTATAACAACAATTTTGGGGCCATGTTTTAATTCTTAAATTTTTGCAGGCAAAGCCCCGCACAGGACATGTAAAGGCAACTGGGATTTTGCCCTAACCTTTCCTTTTAGGGGCTAGAACTGTGTTTGTTCTAATGGGGCAAAGTGACTGAATCTAAGGAAGGGGTGTCTGTTGTTGGCAGTGTTCCCATTGGCAATTTTTCCATATACGTGGTATTTAAGCACTTGAACTATCGCTATTTAGAAATACTATAAATTCTTTGGTACTCGCTGATGCAGAATGTAGCGTATGGTGATAGGTAATAATGGTAACTCTCGCTGTGGTTAAATTTCGCTTACATAAACACCGTTTAGGCACAAGAGAACTATGTAACCCCACAAAAATGTCATGTTTCCGGGGCCTAAGAAATAGCGTCTTCGCTTTCAGTTTTAATCCTTTGTGAAATTCGCGGAACGCCACCCCTTGACAAACTTTAGCTGCTACTCAAAGTTTAAACCATGGTTTACTCAAGGACGCTCCACCTGATATTTGAGGGATTCACCACAGTGGAGGGCTACGGAATAATTTATACCACCGCGGTATATTACTTTTGCAAGAAAATCTGCAGAAATTCAAAGAATTATCTACTAATGCATAGCATCCTTATGCCCCTTGTCTACATTGTGAGTTCTTTACAGCCAGTTTTTTGGTTTTTCTCAATTCTGTTCGGCCACTGATCTACATTTATGCTATTATAACAATTACAAGTGTAACTTCCGCCAAATCTGCATTTTTGGGGAAATGCGGAGAGTTACACCTCTTGCATTTTTCGCAATTTTTGTTATTTTTTATTTCTTGGTTTTTTTAAATTGTACTCCACAAATTATCTGCATTTACGCTATTATAACCATTACAGGTGGAACTTCGCCAAATCATCATTTTTGTTGAAATGCAGGACGTTACGCGGTTCGCCAACTTTCGCTATTTTTATCCATTTTTCCTATATCTGGCTTTTCAAAATTTTGTGGTCGCCATTCTCTCTATTTACGCTATTTTAATGAGTGCAGGTGGAACTTCCGCAAAATCTGCATTTTTGTGGAAATGGAGGGCGTTACAGGTTCGCTACTTTTCACTTTTCCGTCTATTTTTCTTTTTTTTTGTTTTTCATGGCGTTATTCTACGAATTATCTCCATTCACGCTATTATAATGATTTCAGGTGGACCTTCCCCAAAATCTTCAATTTTGTGTAGATGCAGGCGTGACGCGGTTCTCCCCTTAGCGCTATTTTTTTCTGTTTTTCTTAATTGTTCTTTCAGTATTCTCTTCGACTAATTATCGTTAATTACGCTATTATAACAATTGCAGGAAGAACTTTCGCCAAAAGTGCATTTTTCTTGAAATACGGTTCGCCACGTGTCTTTTTTTCTATTTTTTTTATTTTCTTGGTTTTTAAAATTCTACGGAACCAATTATCTCCATTTACGGTATTATAACGATTAAAGGTGGAACTTACGCCAAATCTGCCTTTTTGTGGAAATTCCAGGCGTTACACGGCCCTGGTTGTGGGTCTACTCCGCAAAGAATGCTAAGCATTAATAACGTTTTACGTACATGGTCTGCTATGGACGAGGAGCGTTCCTTGAATACCTTCGCAACTAGCACTTTCGTGCAAGTGTCTTCACACAATATTTCGATTATTGACTGTCACAACGATTAAGGAAGTACCTTGAATTTTATCTTGATGACATTATAGTGGCTAGCCTTCGGCTTTTTGAAGGAAATGGTATGGCACCACCCATTTTCGAACGGTACAAGATGCTGCACTTGGGCTGAGCAAACTGTTGAAAGCATGGGCTAAAACTTTTAACGTGTAAGTGTTTTATACCGGGATCCACCAAGATCTAACTGACATCAAATCGGTCATGGGAATCAAATCGCCAGAAAAAGTTCTGTTGACGCGGCTGTGCCAGGATTCGAGCGGGGATCTCCGTCGCCACAACGGGAAATGCCAGGCGCTTTACCATGAGCTGAAGCGGAGTCGTCTGTATGAACGCGGTATATATCCTTCTATAACTCCTATTTAGATGCTGTTGCCGCCTAAGAGAAGGGAAGCGAAGTAATGCATCACGATACCAACGAGCGCCGACAGTTGGCACCAGTTGTGCTCGTCGCAACGCAACTGTCTGCAGTACAACCCACGGAGCAGGAACGCATTGGTCGCACATTTGCCAAAGTGACGCGCAAGCAGGTCTTCACTCGCCAAGAAAACCCACAAGACAGCCCCGAAAATTATGCTGTTTCGCTGCAACGAACCGTGAGTTCACCAAACGATTCGCTGGCAACCCCTTCAGTTTCGTTCGCGTGGTTTGCGAGCGCGTGTGGTTTCATTCCGGTTTACGCAAACCTCCGGTGCGTGCAATTCAGTATGTAATGTTGATGCGTCTGACGGTGTCATACCGGCAAAATATGAATAGCGATGTGCCAGTTCATATCCCTGCAGAATAAACATTCAACTGATCCTGTGAAGACACACTTCCCTTTCGTGTTTTACGGATACCCATAAAAGAGGGATGAACCACATTTTTTGTAAATTCCAGCATATTTGGACAGCTTCCTTCGGTGCATTAGATAAGGCACGTCAATTAAACTAGTATAAATTACTATTACGAAAGTTTAACGTGTGTGACACCCTTTGCTGGAAATCTCAGTAAATTTAGAACCAAACTTACAGCTCTTGTTTTGGATTGTAAAGCTCAGTTAATAAGAACCTCTGGAATATGACTAAATTATTGGATTGCCGGAATACGGGTTTAGCGCCAATTCTTACAACTGCGACATGGTAGGTGGGCTTCCAAAGTGACCGGGGAGGTATGCAGTGAATACAATAAACGTGCACTTTGCAATGATAATTGATTGATTGTGGGGTTTAACGCGCCGACGCAACGCAGGCGATGAGGCGCGCCGTAGTGGAGGGCTCCGGATTAATTTTGACCACCTGGGGATCTTTATCGTGCGCCGAAATCTCGTACACACGGGTTGCAATGATAATTACCGTATCTTTAAAGGAACTTGCGTTATAACACCAAGATTACTGAAATTCCTGCTTGGTACATACATTTCCGACAGTTGGCAATAGTATCAGAAGTAAAAGCTTGTTTTCAGTTATTCTACTGGATTGCAACAATTGTCTAAACAGACAACTAAAATTTTATCTAACATTTCTTTAAAGTAGTCATTGCTCGCGTAACTATAGCATGAAAAGCAACAATGGTTTCTTTTAGAGACAAACATAAAACTGCGAAGAAAATGTCATTGTAATCGGCAAAAACCTTCCACTAAGTGTCACATCCCCAGGCACACTGCTTAGGCCATCTTTATATGCAGCATGGTTGCTGTAATGTCGGCATCAGGGGTATAACAAGGACCTGGCAACTACATCGACTCAATATGACGTGATAGAAATGTCGTTGGTTCTTTTTGGCAGAAAAAGACACTTTCAACGCATCACGTCTTGGCCAATTGTGGGTTGTTTAATATCGCGGCCGCTACGGCCTCTACGAGTGTTCGGTTGGCTTCGCCGGACGGAGAGTGCACTCACACATCACGACAACATCCAACTTTGCTGAGCGTTGTTGTGTAGGTTTTGGCTATCTATTAAGTGCTTCTATCCTGGGACATCTGATTCTCCCGGCCATAGCTACCATTCGCCATTCGCCGGTACAGCTGGGATGTTTGGGAACGTAGACAGGTCGTATAACACCTACCGGTGTTCCCTCCGATGGCGTAGACGTGACCACCGAGTCCCACGGCCGACACGTAGGCACGGGCCACTTCCATGGGCGAGCACTTCTGCCACACGCAGCTCTCCGTGTCGAAGCAGTCCACGGAGCGGAGGTAGGTGCGCCGCCTCAGGCCACCCACGACATACAAGCGTTTCTTCACCATCACCACACCGTGGTATGACCTGTCAGGAAACGCGCAAAGTTGTAATTGGAGTTGAAAATTATTATTGTGGAATGAAAACGAGCTCACTAAAATGTATTAGATGGGAACTCCCCGACGTAACCGCTGCCATAGGTGGCATCCTCAATATAGGAGACTGCAGTGCGATGCAACAGATGAAAACATTGGTGATATTTGTGCCGTATAGACAGCAGAAGAAACTTAACGCATAAGCACTCTAATACAGCGAACCTATTTTAGTATAAACATAAAGCCCGAAGAACCTACAGTTTGAATAATATTGTCACGCATCTTCGAGGGGCTTCATCTCCGACCGGGGCAAATGTCACGCATCAAGCTGTACTTCTATGGTCAGAAACTAATGGAACTCACTGGCACACACTGTTCCACAGTAATGCGAATCAATCCCTTTGAAGGCGTGTGTGTCAAGTGGTGCGCGAAGAGTGGACACGGAGACAGAAATCGCTGCTCGTTGGTTCTGTCGGAACGTCAAATGGGCCCCCTCCTTCAACTCACTAGTGCCTGTCTCCGTCAGTAAATAAATCCCCGTGCACCGTAAGAATATTCTATGGCAGATAACAAAAGGTCTACAAGCAAAAGAAACTACAGTCCTACAAGCAAAGAAAATAAAATTAGGCGGGACTGAGTTCTGTGTCACAATAACGTCGCGTGCTAAAGAGGTTCACTGGTCGTCCACCTCTTACTTTCACTTTCCATTCCATTTTGTGTAGCTCGGATTAAGAAGGAGATAATTTTAGCATCAGGCGGTTGCTTGGGACCAGTTTAGTAAGTCGCCTCTAGCAATATCCTCGTTGAAAATTTGCGTAGAAGCTCCAGCATTTTTCGTCAGGGGGATTAGTCGAGCGGTAAAAAACAATGCTTGGGGAGTGCCATTGTTTTGAAAGTCTGCTTCAAAACCCTAGTCAATACCAATACCCTTTATTATCATAACCACTGATGTGGTCCGTACGAAGATTTATCGTGAGAATTGGTGATAAATAGCTTTACTTCAGGTTAAATACCAACGATTACAAGCATGCTTTATTCAAGCAGCGTCGACACCTGTGAGCTGCCGGGCCTAGGATTACTCAGCGAAAAACCTAAGATTCAACTACGTTACACAACCGTGTGGCCCATTGGAGGAGGTGCATATCTTCCGCCTCCACCACAGTCAGTATGCTAACGCGATGGGTGAAAGGAGATAGCACGTGAGGCAACGTAAAAGGCCATAAACACCGGAAATTCCTTTTACCGCTTTTATCTCCCCGCTATCCAGGTATTACGTTGCTTCTTTTTCTTCAACCACCAGCACACTGTTAGGGGTAGTGGTAGAATAGGAGAGAGGAAGTAAAAATACTGCTTCCTCTTATTGTCGGTGTTAGTGTGGTGTGGTGTCGAGCTAATTTTCCATCCTTCCACTCCAAATGTTCTGTCAGTTGGCTGTGTTGAATGAAAAGCTAGAGTGAAAAACCGATAGAAGAATAAAGACTATGGAAGATGGAGTGTAGCACTTGCGTCCACCAAGGAGAATCATATACGCCCATTTTCTCACCGGACTCTTAAGTATATCCCAGAGAATTCTTCAAAAAAGTATAAAAGTATCTTCTGCTGATCGAGGAGAGCTGAAACACGAAGTACGAGCTACAAGAATAAAGAAACGAAAAGTAACGAAAACCGTAAAAAAAGAGGACACAAGAGGCCGGACATCAGATACTCGGATAAAAATCCAATGTTCAATTATTTTGGGATGAAATCGGTAACAAGGTAGAACGCTACCACTTAATTAGTTTGGTTGTGCACCTCCGACTTTCCGCGGACACACCCAGTCAGGGGTGAGCAGTGGGAGAGCTTGCTGCGCAGTGGCCAGCTCACTGATCAGGAGTTTCCGGTGACTCCCACCTGCGCCGCGGCAGCACAGCGTGGAAAACAGGACTAGGATGTCCACCCACCACTCGCAGTTACTCTCAGTAGATAATAAAAACGCTTTTCCAATTCAATCCTTCAGGTGGCGATTGGCAAACGCTAAGGGCTATTGAGACGAGTAGATGATTGCAAAATAGATCGCGACTTGGACAACGACAGTAAAGAAGAACGACGGGACAAGCGCTATTTTTTCAATCATAATTTCAATCATTTTTCAATCATAATGCACCAACTTTCCCAACAGCTATGTTTAAAGACGAGCAGATGCCACGCTAATATCCATTTTGCGGAACATGTTCTTGCTGTATTTCCGATGGGTGTCTTACCGCCATTGTGCACGCAGGGGGTACCGTTTCTCTCTCCTCACCGTGTCTCTAATGTCAAGCTAGTTTACTCTGCCCATTGTGGACGCCATCCCATGTGTTATACAACTCCCCAAGGTTGTCGTCGATGAGTGATAATCGATTATTCTCGTAAGAAGCGGCATGACACTCGTGTTTTGTTCCTACTCTGAGGTTCCTTAATGCAGCTTTCCTCACTCATTTTTAGAGCTCAGCTCTTAAGGGCCAGTTCCAGTGGTTTCGCGTTGGGTGGGCGTCATTGTAACGGAGCGAATGAGGACGGAAATGAAAATACACTAGACAGAGTGAGCAACAAAGTAGAGAAGTAAAGTATGGCGAAAGTGTGATGGGGAGGGCAGTATGCCAAGGCTGCGCAAAACACGTTCGGCGGAGGAGAGGCGCTTCGTGATAAGGCCGGAGTACCGCGTGCCGTCGTGCGTTCCCTGATGACGCGATAACTTCCTGTGGCGGAGCAGTTATACGCCATCACCGAGAAGACTGCAGTTCGTGCGGCTTTCAAATTTTCTGCTACGGAGTATTGTAATTTTCAGGCAATTTTTTTTACTTTGCATCACTGGACATCGTGTCATCGCGTCCTGCCACATATTTGTTGTCATCCGAAATATTTATTCCATCATTGGACATATTCTTGGCATTATTTTATTGGAACCTTCGAAATTGGGGGTAATATGTTTCGACACGCACAGTTGGGACAATTCGCAGTTTTTTTTTTTAATACACCGGAAATTTCTGTTACATTGGTGCTATTATAGCGTATCACGAAACAGCACTTCTATGCAGCCTACTCATTGACCTCACGCTACAGCGGGCGCGTATGCCCTTCAAAGGTTCCAGCTGCACCTCTTTGGGGTCAGCATGCACTGCACGCCTATTTCAACTTCTTTTGATGGTGGTGCCTGTTCTTTGTTTTCGGTTATATCTAACACTAAGTTATTTTTAAAGGCATGCTTCCTGAACTTCAACATTAAACTAGGCCTTCTTTTGTCCCCCAAAGTACCTCCTACTACTCCTAGGCTGCAGGACACAGCATTCAAAATGGGCCAAACGAGGCCACAAGAAAGAACAGTCGCCACTCTTCGTTGGTTCCTGTCTGCGTGTCGCTTTGTCCTTTGCTCTAGCTGCAGCCAGCCGAAAATTCACTCTTTATAGTACTTGCAAGCACAACCCTGCTTTCTTCACTCCTCCCTACCCTTCCTGCCTTCCATCTTCGTCGTCCTTTTGCGTCTCGCTTTCACGTCCCAAGTCGGCAAGAGTAGATGCACCCGAGCAAACTCACTTACTGCGCACATTTCCCACGTCTGCCCGTGACATTTTGGAAACTCTACAATGACACCCAATTTACCACATTTCCCTCCAAGTTTGCCTCTAGCCACTGCTGAAATATACACGCACAGAATCTTTCACGCCATCACTCGTCACACATCCACGAATTCCTTGTAACCCTTCATTCCCCGCACGTAATGGGGCTGCCGAGATCCACCGTGCCATTCCCACCGTAGGAGTTCACGCCGGCTGGCGGGAAAGGGATACGTGGGCCGCTCTGCTTGCATCATTGCACAACAGACGGGATGCAAGCCGCCATTCTACTACTACATGAACCTCGGTATATCCATAAACAAAATATCCCTGCAAAGGCACACTGGAAAGTTTTTGTTTTTTGGAATGCCAAACTCACCTAGTTTCATTCTAAGCAGCTGTAACTAGCGAAGCTTACCTCCCTTCGAAGTCGTCGTTCTTGTTGGCGATCCAGCGGTCGGCGCAGGGGTCGAACGCCTCCAGTCCCTCGAACGGGATCTCGTTGGGGTAGCTCTCGCGCAGGCCTCCCACAACGACCAGCATCTCGTGAGGCACACGGGGCTTCCAGCGATCCGGGCTCGAGCCACCGCAGTTGGCGCAGTTGTCCTGCTTAAGCGTCGGTGCGCCGACTGCGCCAAGAAGGTGCTCTTTTAAAATGAAAGTAGCACGCTGTTGCATCTGCCTGACCTATATTACCATGAAATGCTATTAGCGGGGCCAGACGAAGTTCTCACACATTGAAAAAGAATAATAAACAAATAAATGAACAAATAAATAAATAAAAAAGGACATCACTCGTCCCGTCGTCTTTCTGTGTCCTTGTTTCTTTTCGCGCTGTAGATATTTTTTAAATGAAATATCAACACACCCAACAGTACACTTTGTTATGCTCAAACCGTGAGAAAGTCTCATGTCTGTATTCTTAACGGCGATAGTCTTTGTTGGGCTACTCACACGTGAAAATATTGGGTATGTCTGTCTCTCTGTCTGTTTGTTTGTCTGTCTGTCTGTCTGTCTGTCTGTCTGTCTGTCTGTCTGTCTGTCTGTCTGTCTGTCTGTCTGTCTGTCTGTCTGTCTGTTCGTCTGTCTGTCTGTCTGTCTGTCTGTTCGTCTGTCTACTCCTCTGGCTGGCTGTCTGTATCTGTCTGTCTCTAAAAATGTCTGTCTCTATGTATATCTGTCTTTCTGTCCGTTGCCCGACAAACCTTTTTTTCACATTCAGTAATAACGCCGAAAGAGGGCGAGCATGAACTTTACTACAAAAACCAAAATAATGGGTGGGGATAGAAAATCGTGCTGCAACGACCCTTTCCAGTAGCCTAAGCTGGTACTCTGTACGGGAGCTCTACTGCTCCTGCAACCACTGCTCACGAGAAAGTGTGGGATTCTAGCAATCTAGGGGTAAGCTGAACACAACCCATGCCATGTGGAACATGATGCCCAGGATTTAGCAGAATTTTCACAGCGGGGAGTACTGCGTAGGATGTAGCAAGCAGAGTTTGGCAGAGTGAAGAAAGGTAATCATTAAGAGGAGCCGGAGGCAGTGCTCCTGCCTTTTGACTAGGGTAAGCCCTTCATTTGTATCTGTAATACGAAGACGCCCTGTGGCGGTCGATATTATGTTACTGGGAAACACGGAAAATTGTTATGTTACTGGAAACAAACACGGAAAATTATGCCTGCGCCTGAACCACTCGTTGCTACCTGCGATATACTCCATTGCTGCTGCTAAATCGTTCGATGAGAGAAATATGTGTGTTCTGGTGTTTCGTCAGCTGTTTGAAAAAATAGTTGATGTATTTTTGCCCCTAGAATTTTAAGACCAAAGGTCATGCCTTTTCAAAGCACACGGAGGAGCTCGGCATTTATAAAAGTGAGAAAATGATCTCTGAAGTTTTGCTGAAAATTGCACTTAAGACATGAATAATACGCTGAATATTGGTTCTCCGCGTGATTCCCATTACGTATCTTTAACGATGTGTCGTTACGCTAGAGCAGATTTCAAGGTATTACGTTTTCTGTTTATATCAACGGCCCTTCTTACTTGTAACGCATTCTGTAGAAGGACAATGCATGGTGTTATCCGACAACTTAAACTTACGACTATGGGTAGCCGACTCTACGGCAACTTTGAAACCGCCAGCAGTGGTGATGAGCATGCTGGTGCCAGCAGCACCTGCGAATAATGCCCCCCTGGATGCAAGCGAGACAGCCAGGGGCTGCGACGTGGTCGAGCATTTGCAGGGGCCTCGGCTGAGTGCTGCGTGCACGGCTGCCTGGTACGTGGGACTTTCAGCCATGTCCGGACAGAGTCGTTCAAATTCATCCAGGGCTCTGCATCATGTTCAGCGATGACCGCAGAAGATTGAGATCTACGGTAATTCAGGTTTATTTTCTCTTTTGAAAGAATTACCAAGAACGTTAAGAGGGATTACTGCGGAAAGGTGTACATTCAAATGCTCCCGATCACGCGCACTTCGGGTCATCAGTTATCCGGTGACTAAAGAAAAGAGCATTTGGCAGGCGATTGTCCCTCTCGAGGGAAGATTACTTTTCACACTTGGCTGGGCGGCATTACCGCACCATATCAAGGCAATCCCTGTACCCAAATAGGCAGTAGCCCCTACGAGAGTCATAAGCGCGACCGACCATGAGGAAACCCGTCACCATGACGAGTTAGTAGCGAGCTTTTTCACATTGTTTGTTGCACAGGCAAGCCTACTCAAAGAAAACAAGGGCCAGAAACGAGCACAAATGTGGCGGGAGAAGACCACAGAGGACGATCCGGTCGTCGACACCAAGCGCAAGAGTGATCCCCGTCGGGACGTCGAAGATGATTGATTGTTTTTGGCGTAGTGTCCATGCCTTACGAAATATTACTGGCCTTCGATCCACTATGTAATTCACTGTATATTAATGTAATCCACTAAAGCATATTTCATTTACATGAGAGTTTCAGGAATAAATCTACATACCTTACATCACGGAGGAGGTACACCCATGGGTGCCGCACCGTTGCAAAAATACCGCGTTCAGTACGTGGCGTACATACATAAACTAGTCCCCAACTGAGACATGTCGCATGGCAGTTAGGCATGTTAACATTATTTAGGTCAACGCGAGTCGTAGCTGTATGCACGATAAAGCACAAGTACATAACCGGGGGTGGTAGTGACGCTTTAATTTCAACGGCATATGGGATTTTTTGTAAAAGTATGAAAAACGCACGCTAATCTGTCAAAATGAAGCGGCATTCCGTTCTGTGAGAGTGGATGACCAGTGGAGCTGTTTTTGAGTTGTTGGACGGCCACTAACGCCTGGTCAAGCCGCGCCGTCTCGCTGGGGAAGCGTTCAGCGTGATTGTAGTTGTTAAGAAACGGAAGCGGGGACCGCTGGACGGGATTGAATCTTTTTAATGGCGGATGGAACTTCACATTGATGGCGATATTAGGGGGCAGCTGCCAATAGCCACCGCTTCTTTCCCTAATATTCGCAACATCCTCCCGGGCGTGCGAGTAGCACAGGAAGATGCTTAAATTAAACAGTGTTCAGCGGTGGTTCCGCGTTACTGCCTTTGTCGCACCCAACAAGCGTTAAGTTCAAGTTCGTTAAGCAGTCCATGATACAAAGCGATGTACTGCCCGTTGTAGCACCCCCCCCCCCCCCCCCCCTTGCTAGTCCGTACTTTTGCTTCCGTCGATGCTTGGTGCGTCGGTGATACCGGTGATACCTTCGCTTTGTGGAGTCGCGCCAGGGCAAGTGGCTTGTCTCGACCGTCGTCTGTCCTGGATGACTTGCAAGTGCTCGTGCTGGCGTCTCGTGAGATGTGCGTCGGATCGCTGTTCTTTCCTTGGGGGATATCTGGTATCATATGGGTCTTGTTATGAAGGGAGGGCAGCGATTCTTTTTCACGGGGCTTTTCCTTCCTTCGTCGTTTTCCCCATCAGTCGGCAATTTTAAATGCACTTCCGTGTAGCCGTCTTTGTGGCACCTGCTTTTTGTGGGTCCATCTTGCTTCGCTTTTTCTGTTTTGACACCGGCGTTTAAAGATCTCCACGTTGTGCCTTGGCCAACACAATCCCCGTGGAAGCTGTGCTGCTGTGATGACGACATGTATCAGGTGTCTCCATCGGTGAGCCTAGGTTTCCTTTAGGGTGTCGATATTTAAGCTACTTTGTTAACCTCTGGTTTTTGTGCTGCGTAATTAAGTCGTTCATAGCGCGCTGATCTCCCCGCATCGGAAAGACTGCACGAACAAGACGACTAGTCAGATGCCCCCACTGCGTTGCCGTTACTCCTATGACTAGTTCGGTAAACTTCCTCGTTGGAAGCGAAATTCTCTGAGCAGTCAACACAAGTGGCTGCCTCTACTCCGTCAGCTGATGCTATAATTCCTTGTGAAAGAGCAGCTGGTTGGGTGACTCTTGGTTCCTGATGAGCTTCTTTCAAAGGCATCGTCAAACCACTGTTTCTGCTGAGGAGATCACCGTTCTGCAAAGCCGATTCGTTGATGTTTGCGGTACCGTCCTCTTCCTCCGGGGCTATTTTTACAGTGTCATGGGTAGACTGCTTTTGCAATTCCGGGAACAATCGGTCCATTTGAAATTTGTTAGCAGGACAGAATCATCGAATTCATATGATGCTTCACATTGTTTTGTGAAATCATCCAGGCCGACAAGTTCCTCAATTCTGCTATCCAGCTTCGTTATAATCATGTGTTTTTCGATTAGGCTTTTCTTGAGCAACATCTGCGTAAGATTGGGCTTCGGCATTCATCTCTGTCCTGATGTCCTTAATCACTGCAATTGTGTCGCTTCGGATGAGGGTTCGTCCTTCGTACACAGACTCCATGCCCGTGCTCGGCGTCGTTAGTGTCGGTTTGCCTTCGAGAACGGTCATGGCCGGTGGAATCGAAGCATTTGTCCCTTGGTCTCTGCAGAGCTTTCACTAAGAATCGGTAAGGTGGAAGGTCGAACCGGTTTATTCCGCTGATTCCCAGACACGTCCGTTCAGAGTCGGTGCAGCGTCGTTGAGGGCGTGGGATCCGGTACACGTTTGGCGCGTCCTGAATTCCTTGGGTTTTCTTGGCGGACGCTTGCGTTCAAATGTCAGGAGCAGCAGTCCAGTGCCATCGCAGCCGTATCACTCACGTCATCGTTGATGGCGGTCCGCACATTTCCACACTGGTCACGGCACCATTTTTGTTGAAGAAACGGAAGCGGGGATCGCGGTACATGATTGAGTCTTTTTAAATGCGGATGCAACTTCACATGATGGGGATATTTGGGGGCAGCTGCCACTAGCCACTTCTTTCTCTAATACTTTCAGTAGTAGTCATGCCTATATGTAGCGTTTTCCGCCTCGCGGTATTTGGGGTCCCGACAGGCATCGCTATTGCGCGTGCCGTGCGGCCGGATCGTCGTCTGTGGTCCCCTTTGGCCGCGTTCTAGGCCGCTTCCGGCTTTTTTTATAAGACTAGGCTTAACTGTGCAACAAGCAATGTGGAAAAGCCAGCTAAAACCAAGCATACGCATATCTCTAATATTAATGTCGCCTTCACTTCTAAACACAAGTGCTCTGTTTAGAAGACATTATTCAGGGGCAATACACGCCATCTTATAATAAAACATCAAGCGCAGGAGGCGAAAGGTGGCTGAAGGGAGACGGGACAAAATTGCCGAAAGAAGACGAGATAACTGCGAGTATGTTCGTTTCGATGTAGGTGGGATAACACACAGTAAAAAAGCCCCAAAGACCAGAAGGTCGTGTACAGTCCACAAGAGCGGGGACTGGTGTGGCTAACGTGTATCTAAAAAAACGACAGACAAGGGGCAGCCTTTCTATGCGCGCACCGCAAGCAGAAGCTGCGGAGTTGTTTTAAAAGTTCACATCGTTCAACGCCTGTTGCGTTTCCACGTCCCCAGTGAGCTCAAAGTACTCTAACCTTGTTTTAACATATTATTCATGTAGGCATGTCGGAGAGCTTGGTTATTCGTGTTGAACGCCGAAAATAGATGCAAAATAACGAAACAACGAGAAATCTGTCGTCGATTATTTTCTGCCTGCCGAAGTGGGTAAATGGGTACGGTATTGATCTTCTGAGCATGAGGTCTCACTTTCGGTCGCGGCAGCATGAAGCAGAAAACAAAGTACACGTGTGTAGCGATTTTTCGCCTGTTGGGAAACCTCATGAGGTCTAAGTTATGCCGTAGTCTTTCCCTGCAGCGCGTCTTATACACCATGAAACACAAAAATTGGATAATTTTTAGCGATAATAGCCAGGACTTGCGTATTCTGATCATGCCTGCCTTCTCCTCTTTTGTCTACAAAGCTTCACTTACGGGCGAGCGCCGATTCTCCCGAGTCGTACGCACTCCAGCAGCGACGAGAAGATGGCGCTGTCGCCCGCGGCGCCAGCGTGGTCTCCTGATGACCAGCGGTGAAGCGCGTAGAGTACGTCCACTTCGTCACGGATGTTCAGTTCATCAGAAGACAGCAGCTCGTGCAGCAGTCCCGGTGAAGTGTGCAGGAATTCGTCGCTTGAGGGCCACACCTGCGACACCAAAACGGATAAGCACGGAGAGGACAGTGGTGTGAGCTATGTGACTTAGGGAAAATATTGGCACCATTACCATTGCGACGATCTTTTTATCGTGATAGCACTAAAATAGCGCAGAGCTGCCCGGCAACAGCTGGGTCCCCCAAAGAAAAGATGTGTACAATCCGATATTTTAGACGTGTATGTCGACGTCGACGCACGGTTCAGTGGCACGTTGGGGAAGGCCGAGAGGAAGACCGTTCAAAAAACAAAGTACCGGGTGACCCTGATCCGTCTAACCCTTGGATTCAGATGTTGATTGATTGTAAGGTTTTAACGCGGCGACGCAACGCAGGCGATGAGGCGCGCTGTAGTGAGGGACTCCGGATTAATTTTGACCACCTGGGCATCTTTAACGTGCGCCGAAATCTCATACACACGGGCGTTTTTGCTTTTCGCCTCCATACTTCAGATGTTGCCGACCGCCGCTAAAGAATGGTGAGGGGCACTAATCCCATTACGTTTTTGGCCGGGGCATCCCACACACAGCATATGATTTGCCTGAAATACAGTATCAGGAGTCTGTGCAGCGCGTAGCACCTCCTGTGGTACTGTTCAACCATGAGTGTTCAAGGGAAATCCTATCTAAGGGCTCTTCGCCCGCAAGGACCGCCAAATACGTATTGGTAGTGGTGGGTAGGTGAGGGGATGGAATCGAGCTTATTCCTCGCACAACGCATGTGCATTGCATTTCCAACGACAATATTTTAGATGCGACGCTGAGAGGAGCATCTCTTGCCGGCGGCCCTGTCCTGCGTCCGTCGTCGTCGTCCGCGTCCGCACAGCTGCGTCTCTCCTCCGCTCACCCCCTCTCCTCTCTCCGATAGCGAACACTCTCGCCCAACATCGGCGGGCGCGTGGCGCAGCGCACTCTCACTCCGCCGGTGGGCTGAGCTGCGTGCGGCGCGGCGCGCTGTGCGCATGTGCAGTGCACTCTCCGCGGTCTACTCTCCTTCGGGCGCGCTGAGCATATAAGCGGAGTGCCGCGCGCCGGCCGGTCTCTCCGTTGACGGTCGTCCGCGCTACGCTTGCTCTATCTCTCTCTCTCTCTCTCTCTCTATCTCTCTCTATCTATCTATCTATCTATCTATCTATCTATCTATCTATCTATCTATCTCTCTCTCTCTCTCTCTATCTCTCTCTATCTATCTATCTATCTATCTATCTATCTATCTATCTATCTATCTATCTCTCTCTCTCTCTCTCTCTCTCGCATTACCCGACGATTGCTCACGCAATTCGAGTAATCGACCCAACGGAAACGCACAATGGAACCCCCTTCAGCGTCGCATCACACCAGGGTTCCCGCGAGGGGAGGTGGGCGTAATGTTTTTTTTTTACAACACGAGGAATGTTTAATTCCCTTTTTTTTATTCTCATTCTTATCCCTCTAGACCAATTTTTTCCCATTGCCTTTTCCAAGAACCTACCGACCATGGAAAGCGAGCTTCCGACGTGTTTTTGTCTCCTTGAATAAACAGAGGCTCGTTGCCGCTTTATAGGTTCTCCGATCCTCCTCCGCGACCCGCACTCTAATGGCAGTGTTCTCATGTTCAGCGCTGCAACACTTAAGTCATTGGGAAAGCGCGGATGGGAGAGTAAAATGTTTATTCGGCCTTATCAAAAAGGTGAAGACGGAAGTTCTCAGTTTATGTTTGCAGCTCGTACTCCCAGTGTTTCGCTTCGCTCTTACAAGTCTAAAACTACCGTCATCAAGGTGCACAACACAACATGCTCGACGAGGTGCATTGGCAAATGCTTACTCCGGGCATATTAGGCTCAACGTTTGGGTGGCTTATCGCCGGACCTAACAACGGCGATAGCACATTCTCGGAGGGCTGTGTTGACAAACGCTTACTCCCGGGATGTTTGGTGTCATTCATGTTCCAGTGCCCAAAAAGTGTTACACGAGTACAGAGCACCCGTATTCGTGGCGGACCAATGCACACACTTAGGTTTTTTTCGTTACCTGCAAGTCTAAAAACTCACCCGCGGTTACATACGCACACAGAATCACATACGCAGAGATGGTGCATAGGCCAATGCTTTCTGAGGAATTATCCGTGTCGTACCAGTCCAAACACTCACACGTTGTTGCCAACATATAGCACTCAGAATAGGTTCAGTGTTACAAAGCCCACACGACGCTCATGCGTGTCCAAACACCTTCACAGCATGGATTGTTCGCGGATTTTCTATTAGCCGTTTCCCGTTTATTATTACTTTGAAATGATGTCTAGTTTTCTTTACCCGCGGCGGCCCTAATTATAGTTTTCTCGCCCCCGCCCTTTTTCTTCTACATTGGCAGTGTGCGGGAGACACTGTGCCGCATCACTCTCGCTTGCCATTTTGGAAAAAAATGCTGCCCATGAGATGCCAAATTCCTAGCTACTTTAGTACACGGTGAGTACATCGTAAACGGGAGAAGTACATCGTTAACAGAGGAGGTAGAGGAATAAACTTTATTTGCAATATGCAATCTAAGGACGGGTGGTGTCCATTGGTCGCAGCCAAGCACTGACTTCGGCAGCTCGTTTTATCAGTGCTTTCTGGACAGGGGGTCAGAGCCGCCCAACGCCGTCGTCCATTTACCAGTAGAGGGTGTTAGGGATGAGGGGTACGGGTGACACGCCCACATAGTGTAGAAGATGGTGTCATCTCCGCAGAGGGGCATAGGGGAGATTGGCAAGGCTATATGCGATGAAGTTGTTTGGGGCACGGAAGGGTGCTCCTCTAAAGGAGCCGCCACATGCGTTTCCCTTTGCAGAAAGTAAAAGGCGAGCTGTAGGATATTTTTCGGGAAGGAGGCGGCTGTGCGCAGTGAGAGCCGTGTACGTAATGTTAGGACCGTGTCATCCCAGCGCTGACACCAGTTGTTGCGACCGAGTGGGGGCACCCAATCCGAGCTCCGTGGCCTCCGACATACGAGTGGTAGCGCGTACGATGCGAGCCGCCAGCCGCTGTTGCAGCCGTGAAGAAGTCCAGAAGCCGTAGGCTAACGTAACTGTTTACTTCATAGCGAGAGGTGAACCGAAGCCAAAGAACAATGCCCCGACGGGCAAGGTTACAATACAGGACTCGAGCAGAGCGACAGCATCGATTCGCTGCTCTAACAGGAATGGTTTACAGCGCTTGCGCAGCTCTATTTATACCCAAAAGCCGTAACGGTCAAAACTCCAACAAGCTTCAACACGCCACGAACTTCACAGACACACACAACGCTTTTTCCAGAGTTGGTTAGTCGTCGGTAGCCTCGGCGCACGTTGAGTCCGAGAGAGGGGAAATAGGAGGAGTCCGTTGCGATCGACGGGGCCTCTGTGCCCTTGAAGAGCGTTGAGACGGGCCTCGCCGGCAGCCGCCGAAGTTTCTAAATGCGCCGAAAGCGAAGTGTCTCGTCTGACTCGGCTTGTCTATACTTGTCACCGACATGGTGGCACCTGACGGCAGAAAGGCGCACGCAGTGGCTTCGCCGCACAGCCGAGGAGTGATGCGGGAAAGTACGGCGGCTCTGGCCGATTCGTAACAGTAAAAAGGCTATCTTGAGTGGATTGCGCTCCGTGTTAAGGGGAAAGGCACACCCGTTGTCGCTTTATTTGTGAGCCTTGTTTTAATAATGTCAGCAAAGTGAAATTTATACTTCTTTGGGAGGAAGTGCTTGTATCGTATGCAGTGTAGGCTCCATGCACTTTAACCGCTTGTACTCGTTATTGATACGCAAGTTAAGCAGAAGAGCTCCTGCCTCACTCCCGCTATCTGTATAAATAATCAACGCGGAATTACCTGTTGTTCTTTTCTGTAGTGCTCTCGGTGCGTCTTAAATCTCATACAGTGCTAACAACTCTAACTAAAATTTATTTCATGTTGCTCATTCTGGGTATAGTCAGCGAGGTTTTGAAAATGTTCCTACGCCGGTGCTTCGCTGAATATTTGAGGTTAAACTCACCTCACGGAAATGTTTTCGTACGTAGGAAAGCGCAGCGTGGCAGAAGCTCTTGCAGTGCTCGAATCGCGTGACTGCAAGTTCGGCGATTCCCAGGCAGTTGTCCGGCTCCATGGTATGCAGAAGCTGTGCCAGACCCTCATCCCGCGCCGCTTCCATGAGCAGCATGTCGGACGCATCGAGGAGGCGCACCATGTCGTCGCCGTCCTTCACACGCAGCTGCAGCATTTAGCAATAAGAACTATTGTGAAACGAACACCTTTAACGTCAGCAGATTGATCTGGTGACGTATTCTAGCTTTATTTGTGACACCTTCCCCTGTGTATTGTCGAAACAAAAACGTTATAGCGGGAGGTTGCGAAGGGCGCTGAGGTTGCAACATATATATTAAGGCCACTAAAGTTAACGGTGGAATCGTGGTCAGCGGGAATGCACGTAGGTATACCTGGGGCTATGGCTGCAATGCTAGAGCGTCTGAAACAATATTCGGCCAAATGCCCCAACGCCACCAGCGCGTATACAACTTCCCGATGTCCTCAGAACGTATCACTCAGCAGCGTCCTGCTCACCGCTAAATAACGGTAAATCACGCTGACTCACCAGGGGTTAAACCAAAGACGATGAACTATCCTAGAGCATATTACATGCAGTGCGCACCATGCATTTAAAGCAGCCAGATCCTTTGGAGCAACAATCACTCTTAAGAACATGTTGCGATCTTCTAAATGGCCTAAAATACTAGCGGAATCCCGTATCTCCGGTGGGTCAGCAATATTATAAAAAACACAGCCGTTGGTCTCCTTTTTGAGTCCTTTTTTATCATTCTAGTGTTCTGTCAAATCGCCCTAGAACAAAAATGCTGTATACCACAGCTGTGATGGGTTCTTCCTGGAAGCCTGTACTTTGTAAGCGCTTCACCCAGTTCGGCTACGCACGAGGCAAGTCGGCAAAATATTCGCGTCTATCTGCATCGCCCTGTAACCGAACGATCAATAGAGCGAGAAACAGAGCGAGCAGGTTGGCCGCCAGGGGGCCAAGGCCCAAGAGGGACGCGCGCACCTCACGAAAGCTCCGTCCCAAGACAGCCGCGCAGTCAAACATTCGGCCCCAATTCCTGCAACGAACTTCTCTTTTCAAAGAACTGAATGCACGGTGCTCGCCTACACCTCCATCAACGCGGTGACCCGGCTTTTTTGGACTTTCTAAAACATCGAAAGTTCCCAGCAACTGCGCTCACGCAAGAACGTGGCCGGCAGAAGTACCTGCGGTGTTTGCTCACGAAAATGTACACGCAAACACCAGTTCCTTAGGTACACATTATGTGGCAAACGAGCCCACTCTAAATATATTGCCCGGCCCGAGGAGGAGCTACAACTCCTAGTGTCCTACCACATTCCGTTCACATGTTATGTGTGTGAAGAATTACGCGAGCCCACTGAAGCCTTTGGCCTGGCAGACGGGGCCATTTCGGCTGCCTCGGCTCGGCTCGGCTGTACTGTGACGAGGAAACGCTCTCACCCCAACCGGACGACCCTGAGAACCATTTCGAGGAGGCTCGCGGAGGCGGCCGGACATGTAGCGTCAACACAGCGTCACCGGATGGTCCGGCTCGGCAGCGCATCCACACGTGTGGAGCGGCCAGCAGACGACAGCGCGGAAGAACCGAGGCAGATCTCGAGAGGAACACCTCAACACACTCTAGCTCTCGATCGCCCACACTGCCCCCTAAACACCACGGCTCGCTTCTTCGGCGCCTGCACTTGTCACTTACTCACGTGTCGACCACGCCGCGCCGCAAAAGCCATCCTCCTTTCTGGTGCAAACTAAAACCGCGCGACCACGAATTAGCAGTGCCCCGCACGGGGCACCTTGAGTATTCATGGTGACGGTGAGCAGCGACACCGCGGACCCCGAGCTCCCAACATAAGCCGTGTCCAACCGTGGCGAGGTGTTTAAAGGTGAAGGGTAGAAGCCGTAAACGGTGGCCGTCGGAGCCTTGGTCAAGCTCCGGCCGATGGGCTCCCTGCCTGTCTACCAGGCAGGGAGCTCCGGGACCTCTTTGACTACCAGGGTAAGGTCAAAGGAGAAAGTACCCCCGTCTCCCTGCTTTTATACTATGCTTTATGGTATTGTCTAAACCCCCCCCCCCAACCGTGATCGGCCCCCTAAAAGGGGCCGCACCGAAGTATCGTTTCCCCCATTGCCATCTTTAACATTTCCTGAACCAGATCATTACTCTCGATTTCTCGTCATGGAGTCCCTCAATCCAACCCACCCTCTTGCATCTCAGTCAGTCTTCTTGATCGCCAAGTATCTTGAAGCCATAATAGGAAAATCGTATAAATGCAAAAAACCAAGATCTGGTGAACTCCTAATCGAAATAAATGACAAGCAGCAGTCCACAAAGCTTCTAGCTCAGACAAAACTGGCTGATCTAGACATCAGGGTCACACCCCATCGGAGCCTAAACAGCTCGCAGGGTGTGATATCAGAGACAGATCTCTTGAACGAAACGGATGTGGATCTCCTTGCCGGCTTGAAGGATCAGGGCGTCACTGCTGTGAGACGCATCACCATCTGCAGAGACGACAGGGAGATTCCCACCAAGCACATCATCTTGACCTTTGACCGCGCAGTTCTCCCACAACACATAAATGCAGGTTTTATTCGTTGCTCCATCCGTCCGTACATCCCGAACCCGCGGCGCTGTTTTAAGTGCCAGCGGTTCGGGCACGGTACGAACTCTTGCCGTGGCCGAACGACGTGTGCAAAATGCGCGGCGCACGATCATCCGAGCGAGAACTGCTCATCCGAAACCCTCACTTGTGTAAACTGCGGGGGGCCGCATGCAGCATACTCCCGCAAGTGCGAAAAATTCCAACTCGAAAAAAAGATAATAAACATTAAGGTCACTGAGAACATCACCTTTCCAGAGGCGCGGAAGAGGTTCGCCTCTTTCCCTCTGGGGAGGTACGCCGACGCAGCTCGCCGGGGGGCGGAGCGGCGTCTGGTTTCCACAGGGACCCAGTTCAGCGAGTCTGACCTGGTCCCTCCACCGCCCCCCCCTGGGTTAGCTCTGGCAGCCCAACCCGCCACCACGCCGCTTTCTGAGGCAGCAGAGGTTGTGGTGCCAACCTCTTCCGTTGGGACCGGTGCCGCTCCCGCCTCTGTCTCCCCGTCCTCCAGTGCGTTGGAGGGTACCGAGGTGATGGACACCACGGGCCCCGCGCCGGTTCCCACCGCCACCGCACCGCCCGTGCCACCTCTGGCGCCCCGGACGCCCTCGGCGGTGGCGGCTCAAACGAAGGGCTCCCGAGGGGGGGCCAAGTCCGGGGGGCCCGGTACGTCGGGCACCCCTCGGACATCCGACGAAGAGATGGATGTCGGGCCGTTCCTGCTTGCAACGCAGCGCAAGGAACGCGTCCCGACGCCAAAGCCTCCTGACAAGCCAAAAAAGGCGAGAGTCACAGCCCCGAAAGACGACACATAAACAAACACACACACTCCAGTAGCTCTCACACTAAATAATGGGAAGAGAAAACATAATTCAATGGAACTGTAGAGGCCTTCTTAAAAATCTTGACTATGTATACGAAATACTGCATGCTAATCAGCCAAGTGTAATGTGTGTTCAGGAAACACATTTGAATTCCAAGCACACAAATTTCTTGAATAGTTACATGGTCTTCAGAAAGGACAGGGATGGCTGCACACACTCTTCTGGCGGTGTGGCCATAATTGCCCGGAAATCCTTAGCCTGCCACCCTGTCACTCTGAACACTGCCCTTGAGGCTGTAGCAATTCGAACGATATTATTTAATATGTTGATAACGGTATGCTCCATCTACATTCCTCCTGATCATGCACTTTCGAGCTCTGATTTCGAGGCGCTGGTCGACCAGCTGCCCGAACCATACATACTAACAGGCGACCTTAATGCGCACAACTCTCTTTGGGGCTCCTCCAGAACGGATGCCCGAGGTCGCCTGATAGAGAAGTTTCTTACATCCTCCGGAGCATGCCTTTTCAACAAAAAACAGCCTACATACCATAACTTAGGACACAATACATACTCTCACCTTGACTTGGCGATTGGTTCCGCAGTTCTCTTTCCATGTCTTGAGTGGGGTGTGGGCACAGACCCATATGGTAGTGACCATTTCCCCACTTCATTAAGGTATATAGGTATAGGCCCGAGCAGTCCATCTTCCCATAACAGGTTTAATGAATCAAAAGCAAACTGGAGTACATTCACAGAAACATCTAAACTACACCACACAACCATAAAACACCTACACGTGGAGGAAGCAGCCCAACTCGTCGCGGCACACGTAATCGACGCCGCCGAAAAGTCCATGCCCCAGGCCTCCAGTGCGTCCCGCACCCCAAGGAGGCCCTGGTGGAACGAGGACTGTACGCGGGCGCGGGAGGCCCAGAAGAAGCCGTGGGGTGTCCTTCGCCGGTACCCCACGCCAGATAATCTCATTTCTTTTAAACGGGCAAAGGGTCTTGGGAAGCGTGTGCGTCGTGAGGCGAAAAGGGAGAGTTGGCGCGCCTTCCTCACTTCCATCAACTCATACACCGACACTCACAAAGTCTGGACACGAATACGCAAGCTAAAAGGACAACAGACACACAGCCTGCCCCTGGTTAGCACAACAGGGGACACACTCGAAGACCAGGCCAACACGCTTGCACAACACTTCGAACACGTGTCCAGCTCAGCACACTACACCAACACTTTCATTAAACACAAAGCATCATGTGAGAAGAAGTCCTTGCGAGACACTAATAAGTCGAACTCATCCTATAACACCCCCTTTTCAATTCATGAGCTGAAGGTCGCACTCGGTACTTGTAAACCTTCAGCTCCAGGTGCAGACAGGATTTCATACACAATGATACAACACTTACATGCAGACACGTTTGAAACACTTCTTCACCTCTACAATAAAATATTTCTTTCGGGGCACTTCCCACGCTCTTGGAGGGAGGCCATAGTAGTGGCTTTCCTAAAGGAAGGGAAGGACCCTTCCTCTCCTGCCAGTTATTACCCCATTGCCCTGACAAGCTGCCTGTGTAGGTTCTTTGAGAAGATGATAAACAGGAGACTCGTATACTTCTTAGAGTATAACGGTCTTCTCGAGAGCTGCCAGGCGGGCTTTAGGGCAGGGCGATCTACGAACGATCAACTCGTTGCGTTAGAGTCATATATTAAAGATGCTTTCCTCCATAAGCAGTACTGTATGACAGTATTCTTTGATCTTGAAAAGGCGTACGACACTGCTTGGCGGTACGGCATCCTCAGCGATTTGAAGTCCTTTGGTATGTCGGGTAACATGTGGAACACGCTTGCCAGTTACCTCTCTGAAAGAACGTTTCGCGTGCGAGTTGGAACTGCACTCTCTAGAGTTCATGTGCAGGAAAACGGTGTTCCGCAAGGTGGAGTTTTGAGTTGCACTTTGTTTATTGTAAAAATGAACTCTCTTCGGAAGGCTCTGCCACCAACTATTTCCTGCTCAATCTATGTAGACGACGTGCAATTATCCTTTACGTCCTGTAACCTGTCTATCTGCGAGCGCCAAGTCCACCTTGGTGTTAACAAGCTAGCTGGCTGGGCAGATAGCAACGGTTTTAAATTTAATCCAGTGAAGTGTACTTGTGTTTTGTTTTCCAAAAGGCGTGGCATTCGGCCGGATCCAGACATCAAACTCAATGGTGTCTCAATTCCAGTCAGAAATGAACACAAGTTTTTAGGTGTAGTCCTTGACGAAAAGCTCTCGTTCATTCAACATATAAAACAACTTAAACATAAATGCTTAAAGGCCATGAATATACTCAAGGTTCTCTCCCACTCTTCATATGGTGCTGACAAACAACTTCTTTTACGTGTTTTTACTAGCCTGATAGGTTCACGATTAGACTATGGAAGTGTTGTTTATGGGTCAGCAAGTAAGACATCCCTCAAAATGCTGGACCCAGTGCTTCATCTGGGGCTCCGGCTGGCATGTGGCGCTTTCCGGACTAGCCCGGTCGAAAGCCTCTATGTGGAGTGTAATAAGTGGAACCTACAACGTCAGCGAGCATACACAGATCTCCTTTTTGCTTTTAAAATTTCATCTATGCCACACCATCCTTTTAAATCAGCTTTTTATGATACGTCTATGACTGCACTACTCTTAAACCGACCATCGTTCTCTGCGCTCTTCTCTTACAGAGTTAGAGAGGAAGCGTCAGAGCTTTCTGTCTCCTTTTTAGACACCATACAAAGTTCTCAAACAGATTTTATAGCACCATGGCATCTCCGCCCTGTCTTATGGGACACATCTTTCACACATGTAGATAAAAACCGAGCTCCCAGATGTGCAATTCTGCAGCACTTCTTGTATTTGCAGCAGAAGTATCAATTTTCTGAATTTTATGCGGACGCCTCTAAAACTGCAACCTCTGTGTCCTGCGCGGCGCATGGGCCTGGCCTTAATGTCACTAGAACTATTAATAGTAATACCAGTATCTTTACGGCAGAGGCTTATGGTGTACTTCTTGTTGTTAATCATATCCTTCAAAGTCACATCCCACAATCCATTATATATACAGACTCCCTCAGTGTCGTGCGGGCGTTGTCGTCAACAAATTCTTCAAAAAATCACGTTGTAAATATAATAGTCAAGGGTATTATGTCTGTGTATGTCCACAAATTTGAACTAATCCTTTGCTGGGTCCCTGGCCACTGTGGTATAGCCGGGAACGAAGCAGCGGACCGAATGGCTGCTGCTGCTACACTCTTGAATACAGTAGACATAACCACATTACCCTACACTGACGTGAAACCACACATCAGACAACAACTTCGCAAAACATGGCAAACACACTGGAGTGAACAAACAGACAACAAGTTACACGTAATAAAACCTCACTTGGGACCGTACACCACCGACACACGCAATAGATACACTGAAGTCGCCTTGGCCAGATTACGGATAGGGCACACACATGCAACGCACTCGCACCTGCTCACTGGATCTCCAAGACCTCTGTGCAGCAGGTACGGAGAGGCCCTATCCGTAGTGCACATACTAATCACATGCAAGGCACTTCACACAACACGACACAAACACTTCAGAGAACTCTAAAGACAACATATCCCACTACATCCATCGCAGTTTCTAGGTGACGAAGCCATTGTTTCTGTTAAACGTGTGTTTGAGTATTTGTCAGACGTTAAGTTTTTAAACCTCATTTCCTATCACGCATAATCAAATCTGGCCCTATACACCAGCCATCACCATTATCTGTAACTGATTTTACTATGTTCGGTTGACATTTTTTTTTTGTAACCACTTCACTTCATTAAATAAACTTCCCTCTGGCGCTCTTTGCCCTTAGTCGGCCTTGCGCCATAAAAACCCAACCATCATCATCATCGAATTAGCAGTGGCTTAGCTCGGCTATGCCAGAATATACGTAGCGTGAGTTAAGGTTCAGCTGGCTATACTTAGCTTTCCTGGTTGTCTAGGATTAGCTTGCTTATCATGCTTACTGCTGCTTCGATGACCCACACACGGTATACGCATTATGTGACACATGTATTTGTCAAGCGGATCCGGCGCAGCGTCATCAATTGCCCCAGAGCTAAACTGGTTCCACAGGCGCACGCCGGTGTTGCTGGTACGCACGAACCATCGGTTCCACACCCGGCCACCTCTCGCATGATCATCACGTGGACCGGGCCGCCACGTGCCGCGCTTGCGCAGCACGGCTCTCCAGGAGCCACACGAAACTGCTCAACCTCGGCCAGTGTAGCTCACGCTACAAAAACGTCAATTCCACCGCTTGTTTAAGGCTCACAATGACCCATCTTTTCTCACAAGCTTCAACGAATGGTGATCCTTAGAGTAAAAGCTTCTTGCCCGGGAAAAGAAGACGTTTACCGACTACACTGAATCATCTCTTACCGGCTCCCCTCATGAGTTGTGGCAGTATATTAGTTTGCACATGTCACGCACGCGATAGCGTAACAGTTCAAGATAGTGGCAAGTTTGTGTCTGACCCGGAAGGCGTATGTGAACTTTTCGCACGTCATTTTTCTTCGACCTACTCGGCGTCTTCGACAGTGGCAGCGAACTGGTTTTCCAGTGTCATGGGCCAGTATTGCAAACTCCTAAAATGATCCAAAATGATGTCACGTACGCTATGCGCAAACTCCCCTCGAAAAAGTCGGCGGGTTGCGACAGCATTCCTTCCTTCACCGTAAAAGGCTGTTGGGTTGTTTTTGCACCTCTTCTCCGTCAATTCATAGGGACGTCACTTCTTGAGCAACATTTTTAAGACTGGAAATTGGGCGCCTTCTTCCCTTTGCACAAGTATACGCAGGAGCCACAATACCCGGAAACTATAGCCCAATGTCCCTTTTGTCTTACTTTTCTAAAGTCTTCGAAAAAGTCATGCATCGTTACCTTCTAAAAGAAATGGGTCCATTAATCCATCCTAACAAACACGGTTTCATGCCCGGAAGCTCAGTAGAATCAAATCTCGCATGTTTTCTAAACCACATTGGCCCTCCAGTGTTCTCTCACCAACAGGAAGATGCAGTATATTTCGACTGCAGTAAATCCTTCAACGCTGTTAATCATGATTGACTGTTTCGCAAATTGTCCGCATACCGTCTATCAAAAGGCAGGTCTAATTGTGTTTCACCTTCCCGCCTCTCGCGATATCATGGGTACCTCAGGGCACTATACTCGGCCCTCTTAACATTTTGTTGATGATATGCACCCAGTTATTAGGCACTGTTCGCTGTCTCAGTATGCCGATGATACGAAGCTCTATCGCGCGATTTCTTCACTGCACGATCGCGTCCTGAAGCAAAATGATATCAATGCAGTTTCGTCATGGTGCTACAGTAACTATTTAAAGCTCAATCCCTCCAAAACTATTCTGATATTATATAATCGAACGGCTGCCCCGCTCATTTTTCTGTACTCTGCTTCGTGTATCTTTAAAACGCACTACTGTAGTGCGTGGTTTGGGTGTAACGATGGCCGCAAAACTACTTTTCAACTCATGTGAACTAAATTAGCAACTCCAGTCTCCGAACGCTGGGAGTGGTTTCTCGGGCCACCAGTGAATTCAGCGATCGATCATGCTTCGTCTCACTCTACTCAGCTTTAATTTTATCGAAGGTCGACTTTGCCAGTGCAGTTTGAAATTGTATAAAACATTTGTCATCCCTTCGAACAGACAGTATTCAGAAGCGCTTCACTATAATCGTATTTTATCGTTGCTCATCAGTGAGCCATTGTCGGCTCGGTGGGCTTCTCAAGCTCCTGAAACTTTATGAGCTATGTATTGGGGCTCCAGACGTGACCTATTTCTTTTTAGCTGCATTCATTCCAAGTTTGAGTGCCCTTGCCTTGTAAGCTCTGTTCACCGGCGAGTTCCAAGCAGACCCCTGCGGCTTCATAGCTGCTTTCATGTTAACAGAACGCTGACCCTAGCACCAGCCAACATGCCTTCAACACTGTTTTTATCTTCTATTGACATTTTTAGCAATTACATGGTTCTTTTTAGGCGCTCCTTGAAAAATCTGACATTTGAATGCACTCGCACCTGCATTTTTCCCTATGCACTTTTCCCTCTGCCTTGAAACATCTGAGTGCATTTGAATGCACTCGCACCTGCACTTTCCCCTCCACTCTTGTGTTTCTGCGCTGAAAGCATCACCTTGCTTATGCTTGTATGTGTTGAATTCTCTACACATGACCTCCAGGCTCTTGTCGTTCAGAAAGTGCTTTTGCCTTTTTTGATCACCCTTCTCTTTTGTATATATCTGCACATTTATTGTTACCGGTTTTTTATTAATTTCATTTCCTATATGTTGTCTTTGTATAACTTATATTCATGTGCACAGTGCATCACCCGACAAGACCCTGCTCTGTTGGTGAGCACTTTAAGTAAACAAATAAAGTGGAGCAAAGACTCGAGAGCGCTGCCTCCACGACGCGCCGTTGCCAGTGAGACAAAACGAAGCGCGGCTCGCCAGCCGCCTTTCCTCGACGGGCCTCGCCATCGTTTGTACGCGTTGAACAATCGAACCTGCAGCCAATGCAGGCCGAAGGAATGGAAACGACAGCGACTAAACGCCGATATGCGTGGACAAGAAAGTAGAGACGGGCGGCCAAATCCACCATTAAAGCGAGAAACCATGACTTGGTAGGCGGTTAGAGTGGTATGCACGGTTGGCACTGTGTACAAGTGACACGCGAGGAACTATGTCTTTCGGTCTTTTGACGCATGAGCGAGGCGTGCAAATTATGCCGAGCATCGAATTGGCGAAAGGGACGAGATGCTGAGGCACTCATCAATATCTACCAATAGATCTTCAAGTAATTTTAACAGCAAACATCTTGCAGTCCTAATCTATGGGTTGCCAATCAAAGCTATAGACGTTTTGCTTCTTTTATACCAGCTCACCCACCTCATCTGTGTAGTAGAATGACACGAGGGCGTTGAGAGTGGGCAATGCAACTCCTCGGAGCACGACTTCTCTTCGGTCACCGTAGTCCTCGCTGAAGAGGGCGCCAAAAAAGGGGCTTGTGGTGCACAGAAAGGCGCGATGGCCCCAGAAATCCCCGCCATCCTCCGTGCAGATCCGGCAGTCGCTAAATGGGGCCTTCTCGGGGAGCCCCGGGTCTCTGCTGCTGCGGAGCCTGGCCATGTCTGTCTTTTCTTCTTTCTCACCAAACGCCGAATTTTTTATCAGGTTCATCTTCTTCTCTTACTCCAACCGTTCTTTTCTCGTACAATTTTTACGTACTTCGTTATGCTGGAGTCAGCTTATTAGAGTAGTCAGGAATACTGTTTTACAAATATTATCATTATTCTTAGTATTATTCATGTTTATTTTCCGCCATGACCGTGCCTCTCTGCATGGTAAACGACGGGGTGGTGGTGTGCTTGCTGCCCTACATGGTTCCATTAAGTGTAAACGGCCTCGATCTTGTATCAGAAAGTAAGCGTATTTGGATAGGGGTGCATTACTAGGGGCGATCGCCTCCTTGTGTGTACCTGCTACATATCACCAAAAACACAAGGCATCCTGAACTTAATAGAAAGTACTGTAATATCCTGTAATATCAACTAGTGTAGGGCCGTTCAAGCAGAACCAATCGTTTTTGGTGAGGCAAGGAGAGTGAGGGTGCGTTGTGCCATGTTTATGTTCGTCAGCTTGTTAACCGATCTTTGTTTTTACGGGATGCAAATGACCTTTTACTGCCCACCTCTTTACAAATTGTACGGTCCAAGGCATTCCTGACATTCATTATTGTTCTCTGTGCAACTTCCACAGTCACTGATTGTGCATCGCTTCTGCTACCTCGCTCAGCGGAGCCACCCCCACGGCACCTACCTCTGGCCACGGAAAATCGGCCTCTAGGGTGCATAAAAGCATTCACCATCATGCCTACCATGCCAACCCACCGCTTCCTCTTGACTCGATAGGTGGACGTCAAGCTCATGTTGATGCAGGGGTAGCGGACAGCATCATCCACACAAGCCTTGTCTGCCCTGGAATATCATTAACCAGACACGCACGTGTATCACGGAGGCGCTACTTCGTTGTGTGTTGGCGAAGCTGGTTGCCATTCGTAGTGGCCTGTGTGCTTTAGCTACTGAGCTCTGCTCTTGCCCAACACGGTGGTATGTAATATACACCGACTCCACCCAGGCTACTTGAGAGCCCCGGTGCATAAACAGTACACTGGGTATCATATGCAAGGTGGACGAAGTACTGGAATCGTTTCCGTGCCCTTTTCGCGTCCACTGCGCCCGCCAGGACACGACCGCGCATGCTCTCGCAGACTCGGCCACTCATAACCAATCAAGTGGTGTAACGGCTTCCGCTTTCGCAAAAAAGATTTGCTTCGGCGCCCCACGCGTGCCCTTCTCCTTCCGCGTGTGGTTGATCACTGCTAAGCAATGGCCATAGGAGTGGTCACCAATCAAATAAATACTATCGCCTCCTGCTCTATCCACACGAGGCATTATGTGGTTGGAGAAGAAGCGGCCATTGGACTAGACATGGTTTCCTCCACAAAAATCAAGACAATCATCAGCGACTCCAAGTCAGCGGTGCTAAATTTCTAACGGGGACACATATCAAGGGAGGCGTCCGTAATCCTAATTTCTGGTTTTACAGGGAACGTCTTTGCTCACGAAGCCTCTAAAGGCTTCACCGACCGAGCGGACGGCCCCTCTGATGAGGAACCCGTCCCCATATCGGACAGGGATAGGCTATTGTCATTCAGTGAAATTTCCGATCATTATCGTTTATCCCGAGCCCGCTTCTCAACAGCCCACCCATCTCTCATAGGCAACATTGGGTGGTCTGGTGACGCCTACAGAGCCACTCATATCCAAACCCACTTGTTTATAGCTATTGCTACCTTAACGGGGCGCAACTACCCCGAGTGTCATACATGTCAGGAACGAGCGTACCTAGCGCACATGTTATGGCAATGTCCGCAGGCGATCACAAATGGTCACACAATCATCAACAGTGGGAAGTGACAGACCCTGCTGCTCAGCTCCCGCTAGGTCGGAACTGAGCAGGACGACCATGTGGCCAGACCCCGAGGGTTCACGGCCGACGACTATGCATCACAGTTGGCAAACTGAATAAAATTTATTCTCTCTCTCTCTCTCTCTCTCTCTCTCTCTCTGTCGCGTAGTTAATCAACTAAAAGAACTCAGAGAGATTGCCAGAATGTCAGGTAGGCCTTTTTCCACAGTAAACTGAATAATTCAGGCTTTTCGGGTCGACGATCGCGCAGGAAACCTGCCACGTTCATGCAGACCGATAGCGACCACGGAAAGCGGAGATATGGTCATGATGAAGGGAGGAAAAAATTGTATAAGAGATCATGTCAGCGCAAAATGCACTGGATGAGAGTGACTCCCCCTTCACAGGTGTCCATATGCGTCCTCAAACACCTGTTCCCTCATAAAATTGGCCTATAGGCTCTTTGCAGTGTCCCTCCCTACGGTAATCTTTAGTAAAAGGCGAAGGATTATTGCGCGGATTTGAGGAGAGACCTGAGCGGTTGGTTTTGGAGCCTCGGCTTCGTGTTCTTTCATTTTTCTAATCGGCATTAACCTGCTATAGCCTAGCTGGTGTAGGGTTGTTCCCCTTTTTATATAGGTTGATTTTGTTTTTGTAGGGAACATTAATTTTTCCCCTTTTTTCCATATGCGCCCTTCCCCACCTGGCCCCTGATAACCAGCCGCAGCTGATGATCCAAGGCGGGGCTGGACAGCAAGATCTCCCATTGCTCGCTAGGGAAAAGGGTGGGGTTATTAGGCGAGGGGAAAATGAGATGTCCTTTCGTGGTGGCTTGATTAGCATGCCTGGCATTGCCAGAAAATGCGTGTTTTGCGTATCGCTCAACCATTGTAGTAACACGCTTGCACTAATAACGAGGCTGTGTCTATATTGTAGTCCGGCGATACAATAAGTGGTGCACTAAAGCTATGTGCATAGGCTGTTCACGAAAAATTCCGTGTGTGGCACTAATTCGCTCTTTCTAGCCTAAGATCAGGACTTATGCCAGCCTAATCTTAAAAATTCGAATCTCGTTCAGCGGCACTCCTATGTCTTCAGAACTGGAGCCATATTATGGGCTAAGCTATTCTGAGCGGGCGTCATCTCGACAACAGTAAGTTTATTAGGATGCTATAAAATCATTTGCAGTTCATCAGAAACCATTGGAAAAACAGAGAACACGCCTCTGAACCGAAGCGTCAAGTATCCTCCAAATAAATTGAAAGAAAGATTGATTGCATGTTCGAAGCCAATAGAGTTCTTTATTGTCATTTTAACACCACATACAGCATCACTTTTTACCCATGACTTTTTGTGATGCCCCATTATCGTTAGTGTACCTAATACGCTTAATTCGTGAAGCTTAGATACAAAGGAGCCATTTTCTAAAATGAGTCATAACTTTATAAACAGTAACTTATTCGCAATTTCTGAAGATGGGGTCCTTTCTTGCAGCTAATTCAGCGAGGAAACTCTGGTGAAGATTCGGCAGGTATACCAACACGCTTCATGCTCTGGTTCAGGAAACGGAGTGTTCTACCTATTTCCCGCCGAAACCTCCGCCTTCACTGTAAGCAATCGACTGAGAAATAAGCAACAACCACTTGTGAACAAGTGATGCGAGTTACGTCTTTGCAGGCCTAGCTGACTGTGCATATAGGGCTCCTGCACTGGAGTGATAATGATGATCATCGTTAGACTTTATATCTGGACGTCTTTTGTTACCAACCGACTTGCCTGTATTATTCTACTTATTTGCCATACCCATAACTAACCTAATAGATTTTCCCCCCTCCTGCCGGTTTTAAACTCCTATCGGCTCCCCCCCTTCCTGCTCTTGCACACCTGTTTACCACCCCCCCCCCCCCTTTCTGTTCTAAATTCTAATTCGGTATATTACTCATCGTACGTACCACTCTCTTCCCTACTTTGCTTCCACCACCCCTCCAGCCGCCTCTTCGTCATCTGTATGTCCCTGAAGTTGAGGCTCCCCCTCACACCAAATCCCAAAGCCTCCGTCAACGTCGCTTCCCCATCGTCCCGCCGCGATCGTATCTCTGTGCAGTCTAAGACAACATGTCCTACGGCTTCCGGATTTCTGCCGCAGCATACACAAGTTTCGTCCTGTTGCACGTAGTTAGCCGGGTATGCCCGTGTTCTCAGTCAACCCGCGCGTGCTTCAAAGAGCAATTCGCTGCCTCGCGTATTGCCATAGAAACCTTCCTTCCTGATTTCTAGTTTCTCTGTTCTATAGCTCTCCAGGGTTTTTTTTTTTTTTCTTCCTTCCATTCTCTTTACCCAATTCGTAGTCTCTGCTGCTTTTACCTGATTTTTACTTCGACATGGTAAAAAGCGCATAGACGGGGAGGGAAGAAAATACAGTGACACGGGACGAACACTAATTGTTTGAACTGTTGTGTATACCCCACGTACCCCTACCGAATTTCCGTACCGCTTGGTCAGCTGTCTGGTCCTCCATTTTCCCCGCGTGTCCATGCTCCTCATATACAGATACCTAAAAACTCTCGCGCCTTATTTTTCCGCCTCATTTTCTATGACAACTTGACAAACATTTTGAGTTTTATACTTTTTTTCGGAAATGTGATGTATGAAAACATTTAAAAAAACTGGTGTTGTTGGAAATGGCATTAAATAATGTGCATTTTATGTTGCGGAAATTAGTGACCAACCTACATGTTTAGAAGGAAAAAAACGCTTCCTTACACCCCTGAAATCGGTCAGTTTCCCGCGGTAACGATAGAGTTATTCTGCCGCAGGGCATAGGCGAGGGGTGTGGATGAGCGGGGTGGGGGATTAGATGATAATGAGGTAGCGTGATTAGATGAGTATGAAAAGGTTCACTGTTAAGGTGGTTGGACCACGTTAATTCCGTTGTATGCCTTGTAACAATGAAACTGCTCCAAGTGTTTTATTGAGAACGTTGTGGGACTTCTGGGACTCGCACGGAACGGAAAATACAGGAGAAGTTGTTGGTAAATACAAGTCTTCGGTTTGGCCAGTCCTGGTGAATCCATTTCTGTGCCTCCGCCCCAGCTGTCATTTAGGAGGGGAATCTTTAGTAGCACTTCCACGCAGTTCTCACCATTCGGAATAGATATCCACGTCATTTGTCGGTTTTTTGTTGTCTAACGGCTTAACCGAATGCCTCTTTGCCAATCCCACAGAGCGGGTCATTTTATGTCGTTCGTCGTCATAAATACCAGATGCCGTAGAGTTTCTCACTAGCTTAAACTCTTCGCCAGATGCATCCTTCTTTCATGGTTCATCATCGTCGTCATGGTTTTCATCGCCACCATCATCACCATCGTCATCGTCGTCGTCGTCGTCACCCAGCCTGCTTGACGACGACGCCGCTCATATTCGACAGGGACTGCGTACTGCTCAACTTTCATTGCCGTACGCCAAGGTTAGTGCTAAGCCGAAAGCACCGGCCATCCCGGTTGTGCGGCTTCCCTTAACGTCGACCACGGAGATGGACGCGACCAGTAGGAGCGTGACGAAGCGGGCCGGCAGGATGAAAGCGACGACGTGGCCGCTGCGGCACAAGAAGACCGTGCCGGCAACCCCAACGGCTGCAGACGGCCGACAGCAGCGGCGGCCATGGCCCGAGTTGCCCCGGCCTGGGTTGGCTGCAAGGGGATTTACGTCGGCGACGAAATGGCAGGGGCCGGTGCTACATGTTCGTGCCGCTGCACGGACACGTTGCTGCACCATCCCTGCCAAGAGAAGCCGAGAACGCCGGCTACGACCCGTGTGTTTCTCCCCGTCGGAGCATGGTGCCGTCCCAGTGGTGCATCCCCGAATACCATCCCACGGGGACGCCTCGCGGCTCACGGTCCACCGCGTGTACAACGCTGGCAACGTAGGCGTCATGGCCGTGGCCTGGATGTACGCGCTGTACAGGCCAGGTCGGGGCTGTCGTTCAAGGCTTCGTGGTCTCGACCCTCTTCGTTCTCTTCTGGGTGGCATTTGCTTGCATTCGCTTTCCGGCGTTCTGCTACCCGTGTGTGCTCCGCTCAACCAGAACGATTCAGACCCAAACTCTGAAATCGCTTTGTTCCCCTTCGTATTCGAGTGCAGCCAAGGATAATTTACGTTCTTTTGCTCAGGCAGATAATGGTTGAGGCCTTCGATGATAAAAGAAGCTTTGAAACTGTGGGTGGCTGAATTAAAGGTTTGAACGCTTCCGGTTGTGTCTTTCGTGCACGGGATAAATATTGGCCCGTTTGCGTACGATCTTTGCCGTGGTGCCTTCGTTGTCTCATCAAACGCGTGCTTATTAGATGCTGGCCGGTATTTTACAGCAGGCATTCTTTAGGCAGACCCACGCTGCTAATATTTGTATTATGTCGCTTTTTCTTCTATACGACCTATTTAGAAGCTTTGCTTTCGCTGGCGGTGTGATAGCAGCAGGGGTGCAGAGATACAAAATTTAATAGGTTTTAGACTTTAGTCCCGGATGTCACTTCCATTTTCTTTATTTTCATTTATCGTCAATTCAGTCAGGGCGACCCGTGCTAAGTAGTCATATGCTGACTAACGTTCAGGTGACACAGCCCGCCAAAGAAAGCCAGGGGGAAGGGAAAGATTCAGAGGAATTTACGGAAGGATCTTTTGTGGAATACGACTGGGAAGTTGCGATAATTTTCTGAACGTGCGCTACCACCACACAACATCGGTGATCTGAAATTGATGAAACAACTTTTTCTGGTGACTGTGGCGCGCGGAGTGTACACGGGCGCGCTGGCTATGAGATGGTAGCGAAGAGGAACTAAAATTATCGAAGCAGTACTGTACTGTACTGTAATTTATTATGGCTTTGATAATGGCGGTGGTGATTATGTTCAAAGGCCTGTGACGTTCTTTTTATACCGCTGAAGCTATCAACATCCCGACATTGCAGCCGTCCACGGAGGCTGTTGAGAAACAATCCAAGTCGCAATTTGTCCAATATGCGCGTGTATATACTTGTGCGGGATTGGCAGAAAACACTGAAGCGACCTTCCACCACAGTATCGGCACTGCTAGTTCGTGTGCGCTTAAGAATTCACCTAAAGTTATGTTATGCCCAGGCCCCCACAAGCTTTTGGTACTCAGTTTTGAAAATCAAGAACCCGCCAAACAATACTATGTTCCTGAAAGTTCACTTAGCTGAACATATTTACCTGGAGTATATGTCATAATCACATGGCTATTTGAAGATATTGATAGTTACAATGATTTATACAACCTTGAACTGGGTATGTTGATTTGTTGTAAGCAAATAGATTTTGGTCGCAGCTTTCTCGGGAAATTACGGGTACAAACAGACTCTGTGTTAGCGACTCTGTGCTTGCGATCCTGCTATGAGCGTATTGTTGTCGGTGATAGCGTTGCGACGACGTCCGACGTGTGTTTTATTTTGCAGTAGAAACCTGCGACCTAATATTCTTTCTTGAGCTGCAGAAACGGTAGATCTTTCGACGAATCTGTTAGAAGCTACGTGAACGCAGCCATCCACTGTGACATAATACAAATTGCGAAAATTGTCGCAGTGCAGGACAACTTGTGGCGCCTTCCACACCAAAGTGAAAAAAAAAAAATATTTGTAGGACGTTTAAGCTTCGCCATAAATTGACACTGAACTGAATTTGTCAAGCTCCCGTTATTGTTTGCAGTGCGTAGACTGGCTCAAATAAACACACTGTTCATCGTTCATCCGGGCGATAAAGTGGTTTTTATTTTATAAAGCCCGAAAGAACAAAAACTACCATGCGCGGTTTGCGGAGGCCGCGCCAACTTACAGCGGTGACGTAAATACAAGATGTCACGTGATTGGGCGATGTCCAAGATTAGAATTCAAACGAGTTTCGGTTGTTCTCTGCATCCTCCTTTGCCAATTTATTATGACGTTTCGTATGACGTAAAAACGAGATGGATTGGCTTGACTGCGCTACTGCACGGCTCCGACCTCCGACAGAATCTGTCGTCGGCCCAGTGGTTAGTTGCCCGCCGGGCGGCAGGTTGTTGTTTCTGTGAAACAACATCCTTGGCATCCGAAGTTATCGTTGGATGGGCATCCGCGATGTCTAAGTAATCCGTATATCGTGCTTCTGCCATGTTGTAGGCTGTAAAATGCGTCAGGTAAGCTTACCAGCACGGCTAGGATTCGTAACAATCACTAGCCGAGGCGTACGAGTGAATGAACGCCCTTCGCGTCACCGCAGACGCTCAAATGCGATGCACGTTTCCCCCATCTTTGGAGCTTGCCTGGTTCGTGCCTGTATCGTAAGAGGCGTGTTAGCACCAGGCCACGGGTAGGCTGTTTCGGGACTGTGCCCGGAAGCAGTAAGTGCTTGTGGCAACCCCACGCCAACGAGAACTCGCCAGCGCGTCAGTGTCTGTCTGCACGGGTTCTGCGAACTCGCTCGTTTAGTAATGAACGTTACAGATCAAAAATGGTGAATTCAGTATTGCTTCTGCTGCCTGCTTCCTGCTACTGCTTTCTATCGAGGAGCTCCCGTGGAGTTGTTAGACCGTTCGCTTGTAAAGGCTGCGGCTCCATTAGGCTGTGCTTCAGTAAGTAGTACCCGGGCAGTTTTCGCATTCGGGGTTTGGTGCTTGAACGCGACGACCGGCTTTAAAACTACTAACCCACGCCAATGTTAACCACCGTGCGGCGAAATTGCTGAATTGGGATGGGGCGTTCCGTCGGGTGGCGCTGAATTCAAACATAAAAAGATCGAGTTACTATGTAATCCGGAGTAGAGACGATTGTAATTATGGGCAGCTCTAGAAAGGCTTGGAGGATATTGAGGGCCTCCGGGGGTGCTCTTCTCAAGAGATAGTGTTGCCAGGCTTCGTGGGAATCGATGATAAAATTAGGCGAGGGGTCGGTGTGCGAGAAAATGCCGCGAGGGCAATGGCTTACAGCAGAGGTTGAAGAGAGATTAAGGTGGCTATAGCTGCATGGAGAACGGTGTTCGTTCTTTCGGAGACTGCCAGTGTCGCGCTGGGAAATGCTGGGTTTGCTACGATGTCGTCGTGGTGAGAATCGGGTGCCGAAAGGCATTTCCTTGGAGGTGTCGTACTCGGTCTTCTCGTCGACCGCGGTCGTATCCGGGATGCGTGTGACATGGAATGGCTGCCACTTAGATATTGGTCATGATATCGGGACTCCGGGAGGTAGTGGACCAATTATGATATGGTTGTGCGTAGATAGTTTGCGCGGTACTAAAGTGTGTTTCACAACATTTGTACCTGCAATTTTACTACTGAAAAAGTAAAGTTTTGGTGGAGTAAATTTGCGTTGTAATACGCTATGTTTTGGTAAGGCTTTAATGTGAGAATAAATAATGTGGTGAGCAGAACCTTGACAGCAAATTCTTCCTTTGAGACGGCGGCGACATTGGTTTTGGTTTAGACAAGTGGCAATGGAAAGTAGCTCACAAAATGTATTAAAGAAAAGACACAAAGTTGATGCTTTCCGTCCTATTCACACGCCGTCACTGTCACTCAAAATAAACTAGGGCGCACGGGCTAACTTCGGGCAACCCACTTTCAGCTAGTATGGTCAAGGAAACCTGTAAGTCAAGGGAGAGGAAAGATAATGCAATAAGGATGGCACAATTAACAGTTTTTATTAGCTTTTATTCCCCCGAAAGTTTTACCCATAAAAACATTTTACCCGCCAAAAGAAAAATATTGCCTCACATCCACAAAACAACTCTTGCTTGTGGATAGAAAATGTTGCCTTCACTCCTTTTTTTTTCATTCTGCCTCAATTCCCGTATTCCTTGAAGTAGCTTCCGCGCCCGCCTCACACGCGAGAAGATGGATCCTTCACCGAACGACTCAGCGTTACATTCGATCGAAGATGACGGACGTCAACTGCCAACCTAAGCACAGAGACAGCGCGGGACTTGTTTGACTCGGCGTCCCTAAACATCAGTCGGGAGCCATACCATTTCGCTCCCAATTTCCGCTTTTGGGAGGCGTTGCCGTGTGCGACCACTGTGATACCTATTCTTCGTTCTGCACGTAACCGTATTTAACTTCGAACAAAATTTGCTGCATGACTAGTACTGCGAGATCACGATCGTGGGGAGACAACTGGCGCAGTTCCAACACGACACGGCCGCAAAACAAAGCATTGGCGTCGTTCTCGCAAAGATCTGGGAACATGCGACGGCGGCTGTGGGGCGCGTCTGTCGGATTTTAGTTTTCAGGGTCCGTTCCGCTGCCTTCGGTACTGCCGGGTTCTTCATTTCCGGTGTGATGGCCGCTGGTGTCGTACGAATCGTTACAAGCCATCGATGAGCTGAGCTCGTTCTTGATACTGAAAGGTAAGAGTGACATCCACTAAGTATGGGAATGTTGCATTGGTATAATCAACATGATGGAATAATTATGTTTCCCCGCAAGAAGCACCAGTCTGGTATGCTGCACCAATACTTTCTACGGCAGCATTCACGCGGTTGCGACTTTATGTCCTCATTGTCGACCGAATTTCAACATTCTCTGGAAGAATTCAAAATCGAACTTAGTTCATATAAACTGAACACCCCAAAAGCCCTCTAAACTTATTGTCTCGGAAGAAAGCATTTGTATGCAGTTGCGTCCACCGCCATGAGCTGTCTCACTGAATATGAAGCATCATGCACCTATGTTTAATAAAAAAAGCCTTATTTGCCCGAAGAAGCAGAAAACCCTGTGTTGTGAGCAGCCGACAGTCCGTAAATTATCCGTACCTTTCTCTCAAACAGAACACAAACGGAGGCGTTTGGGAACGCGACCTTGACCAAGCACACGCGGTTACAGGCAGGAATGATAACAACTATTCTATACCACCGTTTGTAACACGAAAGTGTTTTGTTCCCGGTTACACAAAGATTTCGCTGACGTCATATCCGTCACGGAAGTGACGCCGGTACAACGAAGCAAGCGGCCTGTAAAGGGTGCACCCCTGTACACAGGGTCTTCTGGCGGGGAAGTAACCTTTAGCACTAAAGAGTAACTTATAATTATGGTTGTTCGTTTTCGCGTTTTATGTTCTAACACGACAGTGCTTTATGCCGCGATAAGCCTAGATTTCACTGACCTCATACCCGTCATGAAAATGACGCCACTACACCTTTGCCGAAGCTACCCGCCAGAGGGACGTGGCGCGCCACGCACACCCATAAGACAGCCGCCGATCCGCAAATCATGCTCAGCTGCAGATTTCGCTGCACATTTCACTTTCGTGTTTTGCTTTTCTGATGGAGGCAAAGAGCAAAAACGTCTGCGTGTACGAGATTTCGGCGCACATTAAAGATTCCCAAGTGGTCAAAATTAATCCGTAGCTCTCCGTGCAAGATACCCAACTACACATTTATGGATCCAGCTATACCTCATTATACTCCATGCCACAATCAAAAAACCCCGGGACAGACTGCGATCTTAGTGCATAATTCCTGCCAAGCGGTACAACACCGCTGGGATGACGCTATCAATGAAACCAGAGAAGGCATCATTGCACGTTTTACAACCCCAGGCGGTAAACCTATGTTGATTGCGTCGGTGTATCACAAACCGAACCCGGGCGCCATCCCTTCCACTCTGTAATATTGAATACCCCATCTCCTCTCTCTTACGTTTTCAAGCCCCATCATTATAGGGGGTGATTTTAACGCCCGAAATACCCTCTGGGGTTATTCATCCTAGAACCACCGGGGCCGGTTCTTAGAGTAAACCCTCGAATTCGGGCACTTGCAACTCCGCAATGAACATGGAGTCCCCACCCGTATTGGCCTCCACCATTCCCAGGGCGATACAGCACCGAATTGACCATCACCACCCCCGGAGCAGTGAAGACATGGCGCACAGTGGACAGTACCTGGGGAAGTGATCATTACCCGATTCTGCTTCAAATTAACGGCAAAAAATTAAGGACGAGCACAACATACCATCGCGTAAACTGGAACTCTTTTCGCGAGCGATTCGTGGTTGGCCCCCATTCAACCTAGGATGACTTCGTCACGTCCTTGAACATGACCCGTTCGCTCGCTACTGAAACGATCACCGGTACCGCTGAAATTGACCGCCTGGATTCGCACATGTTTCAGCTTCTTCACAAGGCTGAACGCCTTACCAAGCGTTATAGAACACAAAGCAAACGTCACCATCATTTGACGCAGTTGAAACATCATTACCGTGTTATTCGGGAATATCAACTTCCGCTTCAAAGTGAGAATTGGCACAATTTCTGCCAGGAACTTGGCCACGAGAGCGGACTGTCTCGACTATGGCGAATTTTTCGTGGTATGAACAGTCGTGCGAAGACCCGCCTCCCAATACTGGACGAGATGTGTCTTCAAATGGACTGCCGTCAAGTGGAAGACACCCTTATGCACACATTTTTTCCGCACACTGTGGATGATCCTTCCCCTTTCTTGGCTCTTCCTGTCATCGATATCGACCACTCATTTCAAGAACTTGATTCTCCTTTTACCATGGGAGAATTACAGATCACCATTTCGCAGGGAAGACCAAAGTCGTCGCCGGACCATGATCTTATCAAGTGGCAGGACCTCCGCAATCTCCCCCCGCAAGGCCTAGATGTTCTACTGCAATTGGTGAACAAGCTATAGAACTCAGGTGAGGTCCCTGCCTCTCTCCGGGTCACGATCACCCACCCTATTCCCAAATCTGGCAAGGATTCTCGCAATCCCCAGCACCTCCGTCCTATTTCACTAACTCCCGTCACCTGTAAGCGCTTTGAACGACTTATCAATAATAGGCTTGTTTATCATCTCGAACGTACAGGCTGGTTTCATCCTGCACTCACACGTTTCCGTCCTCACATTGGTACTCATGATTACTTGTGGCTGCTTAGACGCGTAATTAATAGGACATCCCGCAAGGAATTGCCTGATTATGTCCTCGCACTAGATATTCATAAAGCCTTTGACAACGTTAGTCAACCAGACATTTTACAAGAACTCGCGCTTGCCATTCCGAGTCAGAAGGCTCAAGCCTGGATTAGGAACTTCCTCCAGCACCGCCCCATTCGCCTCAACCCCCAAACACATCTTCCTACCACTTACTGTCTTGATAGGGGTGTCCCTCAGGGATCAATCTTAGGGCCTCTACTTTTAAATCTGGCGATCAACCGTGTGGCTCGTACTCTCGAGCAAGACACTTCCGCCCGGTTTGCTTTCTACGCGGACGATGTGTAGTATGGACCGAGGCCAGCGATTTCCCTTCCAAAGAGACCATGCAGTCTGAACTGCAAGCTACGATCTTCAGCCTGGAGAACAGCTTGTCACGCTTCCAACTACAGTTATTTCCGGCCAAAACTGAACTGCTCAGCGTCGACGTAAACGTGCAACAAATAAGGACCAGATCGTCTCTCTTCAAGTAGGAGAGACTGTAATAGAATCTCATAATGGCACTATTCGTCTGCTGGGTCTCCCCGTAGGCAGTTGCAACAGCCCAAAACAATGGATATTCCACCTTAGGAAGACCTGGCGTCCTACTTTGCACCTGATCACCCAGTTGTCCAATAAATATGGTGGGGCACACCAACACGCTTGTACCATGCTCGCTCGTGCAGTGGCACATGGACGATTAAGCTACGGCTTCCCGGTGTATGATCTACGGCCATTCCGTGTTAATGCCCTACACAAGCTAAATCGCCATCTTCTCCGTGTAATTAGTGGCCTTCATAACTTCACGCGAGTCGATATACTGCATTAACTGGTCCCCCTTCCGCCCCTTCATGCCCTTATAGAGGAAACCAAGCTGCGATTCCAGCGTCATGTGGAGCATTCTCCTCAGGGACGAGTGCTTACCGAATGGGATCAACTAAAAAGTGACTCTAACCAAACGAACTTTCTCCGCCCATTCCTCCGTGGGAGCGACCTTCTCCCGCGTCGCAGACCAATTAGGAGAAATCGTCAAACTTCCCGAGAGCAGTATGTTCGAACCCTCGTCAACGACAAGGCCGAAAATGAGGCAGACATTTACACATACGCTGCGGTTGACGGAACAACGGCGGCCATAGCCTGGACCTCTACAGATATCCCCTAAATAAATGGATCCCGTCACGTCACTAATACATATGGGCTTGTGAAAGAAGTTGAACTGATTGGAATTTTGGGAGCAACCCCGCACATTTGTGAACACTCCTCCACCCTCTCCATCAAAAAATTCAGAATAATCACGGACTCCCACGTTGCACTTCGGGAGCTGAACCGTGTGTTCTAACCGAACAGCAGGGCGACCCGCATTCTAATTTCGGTACGCGACCTACAAGAAGAAGGCTTCACGATTCGCATCGCCTGGACACCGGGGCACACCATCGGTGCCCATGGCAACCTTCTAGCACATGCTGCTGCCAGGGAGTAACTTCAAGCACCTCCCGTGGTTCCCAACGCACCAACACCCTCCCTCCAGTCGGATTGGCAACTTCGGCTTCGGCATCTGAAGAAACTGAGCAGACAACGAATGCAAGATGCGACACCGGACGGGGTCCTCGACCTTCTCAAACCTCTTTCACGCCCGGGGGAAATATTCGCGAACAAAGTCTACGCTAATGCGGCCTACACCCCTCATGACATTTACAAATGGACAGCCCCTGCAGGGTCCGATCTCCACCGCTGCCCACACTGTGGTTGTGATGGCACACCAAATTTATTTCATTTAATCTGGCTCTGTCCCGCCTTTTAGAGAGGCCGTGCGCAGCTTTTAGCCATTGGCCCGGTACCTACATGCGAATCTGAACACATACGCCGGGTGCGGGAAGATCCACCAACCCTTGAAGTGATTACCGAATGCGCTCTTGAGAATGGTCTCTTCAGAATGGTGTAACAGCTTGTTCGGCTCCCCAAGAGTGCACCACACACGCTCTATCTGCCCGGTTTATGTGTGAATAGTGAAAAAAAAAACGAGTGAACTTTGAATCTATATGAACAGTGAGCCTATGCATAAATATGCAGAGAACTGTGGGAACAGTGAGCGTCGGCTGAACTGCTCTTTCCCCTACCTTTTTACCCCTCTCCCCCCAGGGCATTTGGTCTCCTTACCTCAATAAAGCAATTCTGTCTCTCTACACTACGGCGCACCTCATCGCCTGCGTTGCGTCAGCGCGTGAAACCCTACAATCAATCGATCAATCAATCACTTTCGTTTTTTACTGATTCCTTTGACAGAGGAATCAACCCCTATGTTTTTTCTTTATTGTACTGTTCAACGACTCTGCCACACGAAAAACAGTCTTTTAGGTGCATTTAAGTCTGCTTGCGTGTTTTCAGTGTGACAACGTTGTGGCGATACTTCATAGCCGCATCCTGTGTGTCATGCCACTTCAAGGAACCACCATATTCAGATTAACAGTCATTAGTACGGAGTTCTGAATGGTCTTCAGACCAGTCACGTACCACATCAAGGAAATTTACACACGGGGATGAGAGCTGCCTTCAAAGGTTCTCTGCAGACCCACAAATTCCTGAAATTCCTATTTCGCTGCGACGACAATGCACCCCCCTTCCACAATCCGTCATACACCCACTTAGGAGTATTGATTAGTGAAGATGACTGCTGCCGTGAGAGGTTCACAGCCGATTACCTCGTTACCATTGCCATGATTATTTCACATTAAAATTTTGTAATTACAGTAAAATCTCGATGATACGAATCTCGCGAGACCGCGAAAAACATTCGTATCATCCGAAATTCGTATGAACCAATACAGACCAAAAAATGTAGCGCTGAAAAAAGTTTTCGTGTATTTCTTTTCTTACTTTCGCCTGAAGAAATTCGTGATTTTCTTCTGCATTTTTTTACCCCCATGTCGCAAAGCAGTCCTTTCTGGATCGCGAAACGCTTCGCGCTCGTCACCTCACTCGCGGTGCCCAAGCTCGCTACATGCCGCAAGTCAAGCGTGAACCGCATGGTGCGTTTTTGCACGCGATTCGCGAACCTCGGCTTTGCACGAACTATATTTTCACGCCTGTATCGACGATTTCGCGCCCGCGGTAGCTCCCACCTCAACCAGAAAATGACACACGACGCGCGCGGCAGGATGGAGGAGCCTGACGACTTGCGAAGCGCTCGAGACAGCCGGCTTAGCCCCGCCGGAGATGGTTAGGCTTATCACCCCGGCAGATATTTCATGGGCGCTTTCACTAGCGCCGTGGATGATGTTTTATAGTACCGTTTTCGCATGCATAATCAGCTCCTTTACCGCACAAGCAACTTAGCGTCTGCCTTGAGCGGCATTTTAAAGAGCAGTTAGGAGCGGTCGCTCGAGCGGCCGCAGCCGGCCACGCCGCGAGAAGCGTGCGGGGTTTCGCGGCGGTGTCAGCAAGCAGAAAACAAAGGCCCGGCCGTTTCTAGAGAAAGAGCGACAAAGAGGGGAGAGAGAGCCGTCACTTGCTCGTTCGGCAGTCGGGCCCCTCGCCGGCTCTTTCGTATCATCCGCCGGGCCGCGCAGGTCCATTCGGAACAGCCGAAATTTTTCCCATTGCTAACAATGCAATTTCGCCGGGACTTTTCAGAAATTCGTATCATCCCGAAATTCGTATCACCCAGAATCGTATCACCGAGGTTCCACTGTAGTACGTTAGTGCTCCTGCAGTTATCCTGTTATATTTACAGTGGAACTGCAAAGTGGAACAAACTCGGGGAGGGCAAAGCTGTGGTAGCGAAGTTGCCATCCCATCGCTGGAAACCAGCTGTTACATTAGGGAAATCGTCCCCGAACAGGGCTCCGTCGCCTCCGTCGTGCGAGGTAGCGTGGTGGTGAGTGCCCAGCAAATGTTGCTGCCTTGGTGACGACGGCAAGAAGCCGAAGGCAAACTTAACTAGATTACTGCATGGCGAAAGATGAGCCACGGCAATACAGGAACAATGCCCTTCCGAACGAGATTACAGTTCAGGACTCTAGCAGAGTGACAGCATTGATTCGCTGTTCCAAAACGAATGCCCTTCTGCGCTCGGGGCCCCGTATTTATGCCCCAAGCGCTAACGGTCAAACAACCATCCTCGTCCTTTTGTACATGGCGCGAAAATAGTACAGACACACACAACGCTCTTTCCGAGATCAGGGGGGGTCGGCAGTAGCGGCGCACGTTGAGCCTGAGAGGGGGGGGGGGGGGGGAAGGAGATCTCGGCTGCGGCGTCTGACCGCCGAGACAAGTCGCTACACGAAACGTCTGCCGTCGCCGAAGTTTGAGCCACCGACAACAAGACACCTGCGCTCCGGTCGTTCCCAGGCATTTTGTGATCTGTCCGAGGCAGGCTTGCACTCGCAACTTGAGGAGGCACGAAGAGGTCTAGGACTGACATCACTTGTAGGACGCCGGGTCGTGTTGTCTGCTACAACATTTCCTGTGCGTATGCGACCGCATGTTCTTTTATTGTGGCCACCGTCTCCCCCTCCTTGTGTATTTGATGCAAATTACAAAAAAAAAGTTGTCTGCAGACCGAAAAATCCGGGCAAGCAATCAGCGACTCACTTGTTCTTGGCGACACTGCCGCGTTTGGGTAGTTGCTACCATAGCGACCTACAGCTCGTACGCAGCCAGCTAACCCCAAGGACGATGGAAATGATGCCGAGAAAATTACGCTGTAAATTCTTTATGAAATACTTGTGACCGGACATGTACGAGACTATGCGTGCGACAAAACACCTGTCAACAGCGACAGAAACGCATTCCTCACTTGTGATCTCGCCGCACCAACTGCTCGCACTGCCTGGTAAATGAATGACTACGCGAGAACGGTGATCGGATTGCTTCCCCGCACATGCTTAAAAGTGCTGCTATGATCTGCAGTTGGGCTTAAGCAGTGCCTAGTTCCCTTACAATGTTTTTACAGTTTTTTAACGATAACTGCCGTAGCCTGTAGTCTGCACGGCTGATATGTTTACTTTTCGCGACAATTTCTCCGCAATGTATGAATGGTATGAACACGAGTTTTCAACGCCTTCAAGCGGGTTTGGACATGGCTATATTTAGTTTTCATTAGGCCCTCGGCGTGGAAATTTATGCAACCTGGGCTTCTGTCTGTTTACAGTGAGCCGTCCTTTCTCTAGCGTCAATTTCGAAACTCAAGACTGCTCACCGAAGCCGAGGCTGTGTACGAGGCGAAACACGTCGTTAATGCTTTGGGGTAATTGCGAGTGTTAGAATAGGAGAACCGAGCGTTGGGTGCCCCCAAGAAGTTAGAGGAACCCAAACGCAACACGCACGCTCACGACGAGAGGGCCGTCTCAAACAGCTCGCAGCCGGCTTCGGATGCACGTAATCGAATTTTGGGAACTTTAGGCTTAGCGTCGCGGCAGATATTTCATCATCGCTATTGTTAGAGATGCGAATGACAGTCCCTAACACAACTTTTCACCTCACTGTCACCCCCCTCTCGTATGTGGATCTCTGCATCCGCGGTGATTGCCATTTAAGCGATCGATGATCAAGATGCCTGCCATGGCCTCGGCTGACACTTGCGCGCAGGTATCGCCACCCTTCGGCCACTCGCCACACCGCGCGTGAATGGGTCGGCGTTGCTGCGACCGACCTCCGCGGGCGGTCGGCAAAAATCGCGGCAGATATTTGAGCATCGCTTTAAAAACAACAGCTGATGACAGTACCTAGCACAATTTTTCACCACACTAACATCCACTTTCACCGATCTGGAAATTCTTTTCGACGACTTGTGTGATTTTAAAAAGAGGCGACAAGGTGTTGCTGCCGCGACCTGCGTCGGTTCGAGCTGCTCCGTCGGCCGTGCGGGGGGTCTGTGTGCGGAGCGTTTCTGTGAGCAGTAAACGCTTCATGATTTGTTGCAAACAAGGGAAATCTAGAAACTCAGCTTGGTGATCATAGTAGTCTACGTTGTTGATCGGGGAAACGAGCCGAAGCTTACGCTTCGCTCGCATACGTCATACTCCACCACGATCAAGTTGTTTGCAGAGACTGTTCCACAGTTGATACGGTTATAAAATTCCCATGACGTCCAACTGCGCTTGACGCACTGAGAATTAACTTCAAACGACGGAAATTAACGCAAAAATACTTTTAGAACGCGCTTCCTAAGCGAAGTATCACGCGCTGCAAGCAAACTGTGCAGCAAGATAGGAACGGTGATCGTGCAAGTGACGTCGAAACGATCACAGCGCCGGCCTCTCTAGTGGTGGGCCTCACTGCCAATATAAACCGCTTAGCATTCGAAGCCTCTTGGTTACGCCGCGACGACCACCGCTACGACGAAACGCCAACTCTCCCCACCATCTGACAAGGGTAGGCTCTCATGGGGTCCAGCGAACGAGCTACGACGACAAGGCGAGCCCCTAAAGGGCTCTGCATTTAATAGTCCTGCACTCTTCCCACAGCGCTCAAATAAACGGCGCTACCGGCCTTCCCCAAATCTAGTGCGCGGCTCTACACGGCTAGTGTTGAAGACCTAAAATATATTTTTCCCACAGAGAAAGCTGAATGCACTCATTCGCTGGGCTTACAAGATCGCTCTAGGCCTCCCAGCTTTCGATGCTACACAGAAATTGCTTCAACTGGGGCTGCATAACACCCTCTCTGAACTCCTCGAAGCACAACAGACAAGTCAATTGGCACGCCTGTCCCTCACTACTACCGGCCGGACTGTCCTCAGGGCACTAGGCCGCCCCATGCCGAACCCTCATAACGAGCTTCACCCCCTCCCTCCCCATATCCGGACCAATATCAAGGTGGCACCAATTCCACGTCACATGCATCCCGTATACAACCCAGGCCGACGCAAAGCCAAAGTGCAGCACCTTGAACGAAAGTACTCCTCAGCCTCGGATGCTCGCTATAGCGACATCGCCCAAACCCTATCACACCCCCGCTCGACCCTAGCAGTCACGGACAACGAGGGCACCGTTCTCAACGCCGCTACCTTCTTTCATCTTTCTTCGAACGCTGCTGAAGCCACCACCATTGCCCTCGCGGCGGCCACCCACACACCCACCACCCACCTAACCATAATCACAGACTCTCAACAAGCCTGCCGATATTACCTCCAGAGAAGAGTACCCCCGGCGGCGCTCAAGCTCCTGAAAGCCATTCGTGACCTACCTACAATAACAATCGTGTGGACCCCGGGACACGCCTCACTCCCTGGGAATGAAGCAGCACATGCTGCAACCCGCGAGCTTCACTTCGGGGCGTTCCCTAGAGGGCCAGGCGGCTCGGACTCTACGACGGCCACTATCCATCCTCTTCCACCCTGCTTCACCGACATCTTATCCCGCTACCGCCACGCTCGCGGAAAATATCCTCCGCCCCACCCTACCCTGTCCGTCGAAGAATCACGAATCTGGCGCAGACTACAAACTGGCACATACTATAACTCTACCATCCTCTCCCACATCTCCCCCTCACGCTTCGAGTACAACTGCCCGGACTGTCAAGTTCCAGCCACCACTGCCCACCTCGTCTTCCTGTGCCCTCAACACCCTGTTCCTCTCCCCTCCTCTACCCCCGAGCAGTGGGAATGCGCATTGACCAGCTCGGACCTACAGGAGCAGCTCAGACTGATCCAGCGGGCCACGCGAGCAGCGGCGGCGCGCGGCCTCCTGAACTGGAACTGAGGACGCCACCCACCGTTTTTTTTTCTCAATAAACGTTTCGCCTCCTCCTCCTCCTCCCACATATCCACGGTTTGCGTCAAAAGAGTTCGGCCCTCACGCAACAGATACACGTGGCATGGAAGCAGACCCACGCATAACCGTAAAGTAGTGTGCGCTGTGGCAAAATGGCGCAATAAAGAAAAAAAAAAAGCTGTTTTGCGCACTTTTCATCTCACCTTCGAACGCGTCGTCCAAGCTCGTTGCGACGGCTCCAACGGCCTGGTCACGTTGGTTCCTCCTTTTGCAGGCCTCGTGACAGTAGTCCGGGCCGACCTTACTGCAAATCCTCAAGCCGAGATTCTTTTTCGAGTGTCCAAAAAGGCGTTCTCTTCGTCGTCTGTGAGGTTAACGCGACAGCGTGCGCGACTTGTCTTCACCGTGAGATCTTAGAGTCGCAAAAGAGCGCGCGAGATGGAGAGATAAGCCTAGAAAAGAGCGAAACGCGGGCTCCGCGTGAGAAACAGACAAACGTTCCTCGCCACATCGGCACGCGACGCCAGCGAGGCCAAGCACGTGCCCTTCGCGGAGGAAGGAGCCAATCTTCTGCGGTCGTTCTTTTTCAATATTTTTCCAGCGCATGGCGGAGTCCTAGCAGAACGGGCAGAGCAGGTGCAGTGGGTCGGTGGAAGCGGCGGAGCCGTATTGGCAAATTGCTCATCCTTGGTAGGAATCTCTGGGTCGATCTCCAATGTGCGGGTGGCAAGGGCTGCTGCCTTATGTTGTACCTCAGACACAGGCTGGTTGGCTTCATATTGTCTGAACAGCGTCCTGACCTTGTCTCAATCCACACTGCTCGTCCTTATCCGCAGGTCGCGCTTCGGACTATTTGGAGTCAACTTTATCCAGACAGGATGGAGGTCAGAGCCCAAATGCTCAGGGTTTGTCCTCCACTGTCTCACCAGCGAGCTGCTGGAAGTCCACGTGAGGTCTGCCGTCTGGACTCGTACAGTGCCGCGCTCTTTGGAAGCCGTATGGGATGGCGCAGAATGTCAAGCCAGCTGCCACAAGTGCGTGTCCATAACATCATGAAGAAAAAGGAATTCCATTATGATGCCGCCACTCTACGCACTTCTTAATTTTGGTTTTTTATTTTTATCCGCGAAATACACCACTGGGCATAATTAGGGTGCGCGAATGACAGTAATCCTGGCTTTGTCGCCTTGGAGTCGGAGGGAGTGCTCTCGCCAAGCTTCCCTCCTCTTCCAAACTAGCGTGCTTGTGCAAAAAGCAGAGAAGCAACCATACTTCGTCTTCCAATGTGTATTTCTGGCTTGGCACGTGGCCGTAAAACTTGGAGCCCTCCAGCGGCTTCGGGAAACAGATACTCTACAACGGCTGAGGCGAACAAGAAATCACAGCAGAAGTAAGCTTGTCTAACTTTAGTGATTCGCAGAGAAATGGCTGACGTGACGCTGGCGGACACAAGGCGTCGTCAGGCAACCATAGCGCATGCGTTGTCTTCGAGCCGTACCGTACGACGAAGGTGGTCATGGATTCCCGAAAGGCACAGCGAGCGGAGACACGTAATCAGTCTAACCCAATTAACTGACGTAATTACATTTTATTCACGAAAAAAATATAAAAGTACAAAAGAACTTATATTCACGCACCGAAAGAAACACATTGCCTTATTCCCCGAAACAAAGCTTTTAGGAGTAAGCAAGGCTGCATTTATTCCTAAACTCTTTTATCGTCATTTTCGTATTATTTCAAATAACTACCCTGTGCGCCTGCCACAGATCCTCACTTGTATACTTCAGCGTGTCATTATATTCACGATGACTAGCGTCCTTGCCCAACCTAACCCCAGAGATAGCGAGAGATGTGCCCCGCCTCCCTGCCCAACCATCTGATGGTTTATCATCTCTCTCTCACTCCCCACTTACGGAAGAGAGTTTTAACATAGCGGCTAGCCTGCGCTAACGCTACGGCGGTGGGTTACTGGGTCCCAACTGCGCAGGCGCGCGCAGGGAGGGCGAGGAGGTCGCCCCTCACCAGAACGAATGCGGGGGCTCGGCAAGGCATGGGCCACCGTCCCCGAGGAACGAATTCGCACCTGCCCAGTCGTGTCCCGGCACCCACGGCCGTAGCGTTTGCCTACGCTAGCCGTCATGCTAAAAACTCTCCGTTGTCGTTTTCGTCCACCGAGTCCTCTACTCTCTGCACTCTTCGGTCATGTGTTTAACTTCAAACAACATTCGCTCTATGCGTGTTTTTGTGAGGTCACGTTTGTAGCTCGACAGCTGGCGCAGTTCCGATAATACGCGGAGGCAGAACAGAGCGTCAACGTCGGTCTTGTGAAGTTCTGGGACCACGAAGCAGCTGCTGCCATCCACCGCCGACTGACTTTCGTTTTCAGGGACCATTCTCATGACGCCGATGCTGTTGGCTGGTGCTCTTCTGATGCCATGACCGCTCGCTTCAGACACCTCGTCGAAAGCCGTAGACGAGTTTGGATCGTTCTTGACGCAAGGCGGCGGCGTCGGCTGGAAGACGACAACGACAGTCTGTGAGTATGAGAATTGTGGGTTGCTAAATCCAACGTACCAAATATTTCTACATTTTATGAATTTCAGCTCCGCCAATAGTGTAATTCTTTTACAAAAAAATTGTGCAGGTTTTTACACCATTGGCTAACTTTTTCGCGGAGAACAAAGGTGTTGCACTATATATGTAATGAATGCTATTGATTCAAGCAATTGGAGGCAATTCAAGCAATTTCCAACACGATATCACGATCAAGGGAGAGTTTACTAACGCAGTGTGCAGAAACTCCACAGTGGGATAAGTTAGGTGTGGCTGGCACTCCCCCCCCCCTTCCTCAGAGAAGAGGTCCTCCAGACGGCCAGCGTCACCATATTTAAACGTTCATCCCCGTTTCGGAATCGCTATGGCGTTGTGCTGCCGAGTCCGAGGACATGGGTTTGATTCCCGGCCACGGCAGCCGGTTTTCTGATGGCGGCAAAAGCGAAAACGCCCGTGTGTTCGAGATTTCGGCGGAGGTTAAAGAACCCCAGGTGGTCAGAATTAATCCGGAGCCCTCCACCGCGGTGCGCCTCATCGCCTGCGTTGCGTTGGCGCGTTAAACCCCACAATCAATCAATAAATCAGTCTTACTCTTAACATACGTACTGCCACTGACGAAACCAGCCACTATAGTCACATTTCAACTGCTACCTTTTCCGGAAACAGCGAAAGGAGCGACACTTACAAGATAAGGCAGGTCGACGACTTGTGGCCTGTCTTCGGTGGCACGGATTACTGGACGGAGGAATTCCCAGGACCGGAAGTGCGTCCAGGGGGACACGTAGCCTGATTGTCGCATTCCTTCTTCTTTCTTAAGCTCCTTCACGAAGTAGTCGCGAAGGCTCTTGATTTTATCCTTCACTCTCGGCACTGCGGGCGAGAAAAAATCACGCCATATCCACGGAATGAATGATGATAAGTGGGGCGAAGCTCGAGAGGGGGAGATCATCGGTAACCGTAACTCTCCCGTGAAAGTTCGCCCATTACATCATTAAGAAAGACGTAAGACTGTGTGCGTACATTGTACAAATCAACTTTTATTTTCGGAGTCAATGCTTCCAGACCCAGACCTGGTGAAAGACCCCGCGCCATCGAGGACAACCCCGCGCCTCCACCACAATTTGTCACGTACGATGGAACACAACGGTAAAGAAAGAACTTTTATTTAGGGCGAACTTGTGCCCGAACAAGACGAGAGGAAACGAGCAAAGGTCCTTGCGTCTCGTTCGATCTCCGAGAACGACTGCCTGCGTTCGTGGCGTGATCTCTTGCGTGATCTCCCCCTCGCAGTGCACGTGCGCTCGCGCCTCCGTTGGCGAACACAGACAAGCTCGCGCTCCCGGCGCCGAGTTTGCGCTGCCGGTTGCAGCCGGTTCTTGCGCGTGCAACGCACTTTGCGACATCTCCGAAAGCATGCGGCGGTCACGTACCACGAGACACAAGGGATGGACAGACCCATGGCTTTAGGAGCTTCGCCCCTAAAATGTGCTCATGACCCTCGACATGAGGAGAAAGAGAAAAATACTCCGAGCACATATGAAATCCAGTGTGTGGCCAACTTAGGTATAACGTGGCATTTTTGTACTACGCCAGGGATTGCGACCATGCGAGTGCGGTTTATAAACGGTGTTGTTACCGGGGCTAAATCTAGACAAACATAAAAATGAAACCGGCTGATCAAGTTACCCTTCTCACCTTCGAACTCGTTGTCCAAGCCCCTGGCGATGTCTCGCAAGGCGTGCTGGCGTTGCTCCCTCTTGTAGTAGCCCTCGTGGCGGTGGTCCCACAGCAGGGCGAACTGGCTGTACAGGCTGATGAGCCGCGTCTCTTTTTCCACCGTCCACAAGGGCGTACTCTCGTGCACTGCAGGCACGTAACCATCCATTGTCTAGCGACAGCGTCCGCGGCTTCTCCTCGCAGTGATGTCTCCGAGAGTTGCGAGAAGGCAGGAGAGACGGAGACCTAAGCTTACGAAAGAACTAAACGTGGGCTACTCTTTACAGTACGATAGTCTGCCTCGCGTGCTGTACTGCGAGACGCGCTTGAGAAGCGGGCGAGCGTTCCTTGTGAGTCACCTTCTGCAGCGCCTCTTCTAGCCTTTCCATCGGGCACGCGCCATGGAGCGACGCGGGTAAGGCCATCCAATGAGCTCGCGCTGCTTCTCGTGAAGGAGAAGCCAATTTTTTGTTGTCTTTCTTTCATTATCTATCAATCATTTTCTAGCCTACGGCCATAAAGAAATATCTTTTTTCTTTATGGTCCGGAGAGGAACAAGAAATTGCATTGCGCGCCGTGGCGGAGAATGTAAGCCGTCTAGCGTTGTGCCTTAGCTCCATGCCACACACTTTCGCTTCAGAAATACGATGGGGCCAGACATATGCATCGACTTTTAATGGCGAAGTTCACTTTTTAAAGTGATTCGCTATTGCAGAAGACAATATACACCTACCTAACAGACCAAATGGCGCATGGCCTCACCATTTATGCACGCTTACAAGTTGACGCGCCCTCTAGCAACATGCACGCGGAACACAACCAGGGCAGGTACCGCTCCCGAGCCGATACGCCAGCCCTCCCCCGTGTGCTCTACACCCAGGGCCGTATTAATGGGGGGGCTACGGGGGCTGCAGCCCCGGGCCCCAAGCTGTCAGGGGCCCCGCTCGATCATATGAAAAAATATATATATATCCTGAGTGTGCTCGCTGCCTGCATTGAAAGTTGAAGGTAGGAGCTTTAACCTCCCCTTCACACCGAAGCTCACTAACTCGTGACAGGTGGGGAGAGAGAGAGAGAGAGAGAGAGAGAGAGAGAGAGAGAGAGAGAGAGAGAGAGAGAGAGAGAGAGAGAGAAAATTTTATTTGCCCTTTTGGCTAAGGCCTCCTCATTCCAGGGGGCCGCTGGAATTCCTCGTTAGTTGGACTTCCAGGGGTCTAGCCGGGAAGGCGGGGTGCCTATGGTCTTTTGGACAAAGCTTGCCAACGATAGCTGCTGCTCTAGCGTGGTCGGTTGAGTCAGCCACTCCCTGCGGATACTGCTTCTATCTACCTTGGGGCATAGCCATAACATGTGCTCTTGATTGATCGGTTGACAGGTGAGGAGGAGTGGGGGGGCCCCTCATGTTAGGGTTGACAACCTTCGAGTCCATTTCAATTTAATTTAGTTATTCCTACTCCTCTTCCTTGTTTTCCCGAGGTTTATGAGAAGACGTCTTGGACCAAAAGTCGTGGGTACACAGCTTGACGGGCCTAAGAAGCCACTTAAAAAAGGACCCGAGCTCGGCACCGGTCTTTTTCGGCACAGGTCGTTTCGGTAGTCTTTTCGATACACGGACATCTACGTACGCGGACGTTTCGGCGCGCGCACGTTTCGGTATAAGAAAAGGTCAGGCATGCGAATGCCGAAATAATGTCCGAAGAACATTGTAAATTGTTTAAGCCTGAGGGGCGTTATATGTAATTATTGACAACTTAAGCACTGCGCTACGGGCTCATACACAGTTTGTGCCACAAATTTCAATGTATAGCGCTTGACAAGGAAGTTCATTGCGATGACGACCCGTTCAATAAAGCTAGTGGATTAGTTTTATCGCATAAGCGTCATTGATATCGATTAGATATTTCTCGCTGAATGGTCAGCGTATATATGGTTATTTAAATGCTGAAAGGTTGTGTAGGCCACTCGCGGGGTCGTTCGGCTTCAGCCCGCGCCTCTGTGCTATAGCCTCTGCAGGCTGTCTGAGCAACAAGCGTTGCGGAAGCTAAATGTCCGCGCGACTCCATTCGTAGCGTAAGTCTCTAGGCGCCACTCCGTGGGGACGCAGACGCCGCCGGGCCAGCCCGACCCTAGCGGCTCCCTTCGAGCTGGGGAATCAGCAGGCCTAGGCGGTGTGAAGAGCTCAGGCGTGTACGTCGACGCCAAAGCAACAACAACGTCTATTTCCCCAACCCCCCAACCTCCTTCAAAGGCGGCGCGTGTTCTAAGCGCCGCGTGCTTTCTCGTCTGCGCGGGTAACCTACAGGATTTTGGTCCGCAAGCCATGGCGGCTAACTGTTTGGCAGATGTCTGGGAGTGACAGCTGCCTGCGCGGACTTTGAGCCCTCCCGTATATGCAGGTGGAGAACTTTACAATAGAACTAAAACCCTACAGGCTTAATAAAATATGCTTCTTGTAAGAAAATACTCTTCTGTACCATGGCGTGTGCAGACTGACACGGCGCTTCGATTAAATGTGAATCTGTGATGCACCGGCAATCAAACCATACTAACTTTTACGCCTTATAAAATCGGTTCTGTAATACTAGACGTCAAGCCAAGAAATTAGTTTCCGGAAAGCGCGAAATTATGTATAATTTACCACTGATCAGAGAGCATAACATGGGCCTCAAAAATTTTCGCATATTAAACCGGAATCATTATCATCATCATCGTCATTATAATAATCATCATCATCATTAGGGCCCCAAGGACGCAGTAGCCCCGGGCCCCAAAGTTTCCTAATCCGGCACTGTCTACACCAGCGCTGCCAGTTACCCAACCGGATGCACCGCCAAAGTGGCAGGGGTCACTACATCTAGCTGCGGGCAATGCGCAGACATCGTGCTCTCTCCGCACCAACTCCAGCAGGGTGGCCAAGGAAACGGCCATGGCCTAGGCTGTGCCCACATCCCCACGGCACGGGCCGCGGAAGCTGACGACGATACGTGGGCTCTTATTGCAACAGGCTCACAAGTCACCCGTCATGCATATTCTTCCGGACTGCTTTCTGTCCTAGCAAACAACGTTATCTGATTCTTCGACCATCCACGCTTTCCTCATTCGTATCGTCTGGACCCCTGGCCATGCTTCCCTTCCTGGTAATGAGCGCGCACAAATGACCTGCCGGGCGTCAGAAGTAGTGGAAGGACAGATCTAGGGTGCCTCACAGACATCAGCTTTCATCGTCCCACCCCATTAACCTCTCGTCACGCTCGCCTACCACCGCACACAAAGAAAATCCTTACCTCCGTCCCCACTACTGATTATCCCGTGCCGACGCCACGTCGTGGCGGCAGCCCGAGGGACACGCGTTTCTCAACTTGCACCAGGAGCACCTTTCGTTTCCAACCCAGTAATCTAGCAGCTGTTGGCTGGCAGTATCCCCACTCCCAACCTCTACCATTCCATTCACTACGGGAGTGCCCGCGACCGCCCGACGGGCTTACCCCTATACGCATCCCCACCCTGCCCTCTTGGAAGGCTGCTCTGTCGAGCACTGACTCGCAAAACCAGCAACGGGTCCGCCACTGGAGTCCTGGACTGAGGGTGACACTCAACGAGGCTGCTCTTTCACCACCTAAAGAGTAAAATAAATGTTTTAACATTACCGTCCCTCTACTTGATATTTTCGACAACTCGCCATCCGAGCGAGTGTAAGCTCGTAAGCCTACCACTGGGCCAAATTCTATGGATACCGAAAACCCCATACAAATAGCGATTTATTTATTAAAGCAAAGCTTTTTACCTCTACCCCCCAAGGGTTCTTTCGCGACCGTTGGTGTCACCAGAAAACTCCAGCGAACAAATAAAAGAATTTACTGGCACCGCCGGGAATCGAACCTGGAACTAAAGACTAACAAAGCGAGAGCCCGTTGTCTTACCGATTAAGCTACGAGCACACGCGAAGACGGGGAAGAAAGGCAGTGTACTCACCAAGCACATCTACGGGTTTAACCTCTGCGTTCTCGCTGAATGCCACGTGACAGCGTCACGCGACCACTCACGCCCCTCTAGCGGCCCTGTGCGCACCTTGCTCATGTGCTAAGAGTTACAAAAATTAAAGGAAGGTCACACCAATGCATGGCATTTCACATCTAGAACGCCAATGTGCTAAAGCCTGTAGCCTCCAGTGTTCACGTAAAAATTACCGCTCCTAGTCATCCGCCCTCACGCCAAATCAAGGAATACATTCAAATACTCCTTGATGGCCAGGCCATCACTCTAAGCTCCAGCATCAAGATCCTGGGCCTTCATGTCCAGGCTAACACCAAGAGGGACGTCTCCTTGCAGCGCCTCAAACAGCATTAATCAAATCATACACATGATCAGGCGAGTTGCCACCAAGAAGCGAGGCCTAAAGGAATCCGCTACTTTTCGATTAATTGAAGCTTTTGTCTTCTGGAGAGTCACTTACGCCAACCCCCTGTCCTCTTCTCGACAAGGAGGACATATAGATGCTTTACATAATGATTAGAAAGGCGGTCGAGCAGGCCATTGATCTCATGAGTGCGTCCACACAGAGGCTGCTTAGCACGGGGCTCCACAACAGGGTGGAAGACCTCATAGAAGGCCGTCTTTCTAACCAGAAGGTCCGACTCAGAACTGGGGTACGTAACCGCATGCTTCACCAGATTGGCTGGACAGCCAGAATGTCACTCCACTTGACGTAGTCCCAAACTCTTGGCGACTAAAACTAAAGATGCTCGCTTCGCTTAGAAATATGAACCTCTCACATGACGAGGGTCACCGAAAAGCATGGGCTCAAGCGCTAAACACCACCCTCGGTGGGGATCTTGCAGTTATCCACACAGACGCCTCCAACCATCGAGGGCAGCAATACGCCATGATCGTGGCTACCTCCAGAACCAACCTCCTTGCGTGTACCTCGCTTAGGACCCAAGAAATGACGGCAGCAGAAGAGGCAGCCATCACCTTGGCTCTCACTCAACCATGGGTTCGGAGGGTAGTCACCGATTCCCAGCAAGCCTACTGGAATTATCAGTCGGGTTTGGTGTCCTGACTTGCACTGCGCGTGCTAAAAACCACTCCCCAAACGTTTCCATTCAGTTCACCTGGACACCCCCTCACGCTTCAATGGAGGGCAACCAATACGCCCACCCAACAAGCCTGCGCTATTACCTCCCGTGCAATGGAGCTGCAAGAGGACAGTGACCCGCTTGTCACGTTCAGGGAGATAACCCAGCATTGTCGCCTTCTGAGACAGACCGTACCTTCGCCTTACCCTGACCTTTCCAGCGAACAACAAACTACACTACGGCTCATACAATCCGGGCTTCTTCCCACAGCCTACGCGTCTTCACTTAATGCATCCGAATCGCTACGACGCTGAATGTAAATTTTGCTCAGAAGTAGGAACACTCCGCCCCGTAATCGGGGTGTGTGACTTTAGCCCTGAGCACCCTGCTCTCTTTCCGTCAACTACCCAACAAGAGCAATGGGAGATGCTGCTGTCTAGGCCCTCTCTACCTACCCAGCTTCAGCGGTTGGACAGAACAGAGGCCGCGCGGACTGCATATGGGCCCCACAGAAGAAGGAATCACTCCCCTGGGCTGCACTCTGGGCCGTTCAGAAATCGGAACAGAAGTATTTTTTCCTCCTGCTCCTCCTCCGCCGTCTCTGTCGCAAATCTCGTTGCCTCCGTCCGCGGCGCCGAAACGGAGAAGTCAGATCGTCTTACATCGGGTTGGAGCTTACTTTAATTTTATAAAAAAAGTTTCCACTCTTGTGCTACACTAATACAACTCAACCAACCACCGTTCATGCATCATGCATTGATTTAACCTTACCAAGAATATTTTTTGAAGTAATAAATGGTGTGGTTAAGTGCATTTCACTTCTCTCTGGTTTTACTATTTGTAGACCTATGTGAGTGAATTTAAGTGACGTCACATGGGTAATCGTCGTGGGTGCCGTTTACAGCTTTGCTTTCCAACCACATTCACGGGGTGGATTGGCGCGATTTTTTTATTTATTTATTTATTTATTTATTTATTTATTTATTTATTGAGTGAGTGAGTGAGTGAGTGAGTGAGGGAGCGAGCGAGTGACTGAGTGAGTGAGGGAAATGTTTACTGGAGCCGAGCAAAAATGAATGTTTCCGGCAAACATACACAACTCATCATTCATCTAGAACAGGCGTGCCATCCTACACACATCAACCAAGGATTTCCCAATACCGTCAAAGTACACCTAATCCAGCCTTCACCCAACTGTACTAACTCCCACTTCCTCGGTGCCCTTCAGCACTTGAAGCTGAATCTGAATCTGAAGATGCCCGAGGAACCCTCACCCAAAAATAACCACGTCTGACGGTCTGGGTAGCGGAAGGAGGCCCTGCGCAGCCCAGAGAAGGAGGTTCAAGCTTTACTGATCTCCCGGGTGGCCGTGGTCACTGCCAAAATGGCGGTCACCATAGGCAAATAACTCTTCTCGTCAATATATGTGTTTCTGCAATCCAACACATGCCCTCACAACACCCTTTTGCGTGCCATGTTTTCTGCACATTACCCATGTACATGTCAACACTGTCCACAATTCTGCACTCACCTTCAATTACTTGCATGCACACACACCCATTAACTTTTCACCCCCTCCTTAGTATTACGCAGAAGCAGTGTGTGGAGCTGTGGAGCTGCCGTGTTCATCGCTGCGTGCGCTTCCCAGGTTGTGCAGATTGGGGGCCCTGAAGATAGAAACACGGCGCGGCGTAAGGAATACGGTGCGCTAAAATAGCTGCCGCGTACGAACGAGATGTTAAAACAGAGAAGGCAGTGGAACTCTCCCTAAGAAAAGCCGCGGTAAATGTTCGCCAGCGCACACAAGGTGCTTTAAGTAACGTCGAGGCTCCATGCTGTTGGATCGCCCTCCAAACACGCTGGTCGCTTGGACATTGTTCGTGTTTCGATGAGTCGTCGTTTCAGAAACAGCACAAATCTCGGGGCTTTCCGTACCGTGGGTCAGGCACGCAGTTGAGCGTTCTATTGAATTTGAATTACCCGCTATGGTTTTTACCAGGATATCGTTAAGGGAATTGAGAAATGTTGTCTTGAGTGTTACGCGCCCACATCTGTAGCGGTCCCTGCCATGCTAATAAAGCGTCCGCGGAAGGACATCATCACCGACAACAGAAGACAACGACGGTGGCAGCCAGAAGCGAGCGCCCACCTCAAGCTGGAATCTGGCAGTGCTAAAACTTAAACGTGCAAAGGAGGAGAGAGTAAACATGTTTATGGTTTTCTAGAAAAAGTATTTCGATGTCGTTCCGGTAGGCTCGCCGAAAATATATACTACGGCGCAGAATAAAGACTACTTGATATCAGCAAGTGCCGCACCTGTGAAGGGACGTCCCCTCGCTCACAGCTGCAGAGTCTCAAGCCATCGCGGAAGCCATTGTACTTCACCAGCATCGGACGAACCACATTGCAGTCCGCACGGACAGCCAGGAAGCACTAGGAAGCTTCGCCACGGATGACATTTCATCCCCCGTCCACACTTGCCTGACAACATACATGCAAGCTCATCCCCATTTACACGTTTTCCTCGAATGGATACCTACCCACCAAAGAGGGTAATGAACGAGCTCACGCTCTGGACCGCGACGCTCATTTCCCGGCATCCCTCAGCCGCGACCTGAGGAATACAATCCAAGAGAGGATAGAGCGGTGCATCATAAAAGGCGCCACGAACATCTCGTTAACCTCCGGACAGCAAGAATACTACCTCCCTGCCCGTCTAAATTCATGTCACGAAGACACGCTATCGGCGCAGACATTTCCCTCCCCTGTGATCTTTCTCCACTGCATACAGAAGTCACTAGGCCGTCCAAACTGTCAGGTATGCGGTGGCTAGCTATCCGGACAATCAGCACACGTATTGGCGCTGTGTACGGGCCACTTCGTCTCCCACATTTCTTTCCGTCAAACCCTTACCCCTGATATTCCGTACTCGTGGGCCGTTCCCCCCGAAAATCTACGGGCCGCTCTGTGGTCCCTGTTGGCTGCACAGATCTCTGTGGTCCCTGTTGGCGCTCAGCCAAGCCCGCCACCGTCGGAGGACGGTGCGATGTTGCGGAGGAGAGGGTAATGATGAGTTATGTCCCTTTACATGAGAAGGAAGGATACGGGATATCAGCGAGCGTCGCGCCTGCGGAGCTTTCTAAGTAAACCAGGGGTTATGGGCTGACTTCGACACATCCCGCCCGAAGGCATAAGAGGAGGAATTCAACGTAATGAGCTCAATAGAAGAGAGGGTTTTTATCAATTTTTATTGCCAAAGAAGTTGTGCACACAAAAAACGTTTAGGCACACAAAAAGGCGTATTGCCGTACTTCTAAAAGCAACGCATTTTTTTTTGTGGGTAAATAAAGTTGCTTTCAATTCCTTTCCCCCCTCCCTCCATTCCTGTATCCTTTGAAGTACCTCCCACGAAAGCATCACACGCTATAAGATGGGCCCTCAGCAGAGTACTCACCGTGCCATTCGATCCATCCGCGACAACCGACATGAGCCGCCAACCTCAGCACAGAGACCGCGCGACACGTGCTCGGCATCCCTGTCCATCCATGTGGGGCGACAGCATCAAGCTCCCAGTTTCCTCTGCCGGATGGCATTGTCGTGTGCGGCGACTGCAGCCCATGCTCTTCGTTCTGAACGCCCATGTATTTAACTTCGAACAAAACTCGCTGTACGAGTAACACTGCGACGTCACGCTCGTAGGGAGACAACTGGCGCAGTTCTGACAAGACCCGGCGACAAAGCAAAGCATCGGCGTCGTTCGCGTAAAGATCTGCGAACACGAGCCGGCGGCTGCTGTCCGCCCCCGTAAGATTTCCGGTTGCAGAAGTCGTTCGGGCGACTTCGGAACTGTTGGATTCGTCATTTCCGGTGCGGTGACCGCAAGCATCGTACGCCTCGTCAGAAGCCATGGAACAGCTGGGTTTGTTCTCGATACTGAACGATAAGAGCGACATCGGGTGAGTATGGGAATGTTGCATTGGTAAAATCAACATCATCGAATAATTATTTTTCCCGCAAGTAGCCCCAGCCTGGTATGTAGCAACGACACATTCCAGTGCAGCATGCGCACACCTGATAGTTTATGCTCCCACATAAGCAGTGTGTCAAAGTTCTCGGGGAGAAGTGGAAAATCAAATTTAGTTCGTAAACTGAACACCTCCACAGTTCTTTAAACTTATAGTCTCGGTAGAAAACTTTTATAGTTTCGGCCACCGCCATGAGCTATCTCGCTAAATATGAAGCCGTCATGCTGCTCTTTTTAATAAAACTCCATTATGTGCCCCGGGAAGCAAAACACCTTGCGTTGTGAGCCGCCGATGACCCGAAAATTTGGAGTGCATTCAACTCGGAAAGAAAGAAAACAAGTCGTGACAGAACATGACCGAAACCAAGCACGCGCTGTTACAGACAGGAGCGTTAGCAGCTATCCTACACCTATTTTTGTCTTTACTATGCTCGACACACGAAAATAATTTTTAAGGCACACTTAAGTCGCCTTACGTGCTTTGAATGCAACAGCGTTTTGGCTGCCCTGGACGATACCCCATATATCCATATCACTTGCATCATGTCAGTTTCAGGAAACTACGTACCAGATTTGGAGTCACTAGCACGGAGTTCCGAACCGCATACTACGACGATGACAGCTGCCTTCAAAAGTTCCCTGGCGACTCTCCGATTCCCGTAATTCCCATGTGGCTGCGACAACGCACCTACCCATTCACAATTTCTCTTGCACAAACTCAGGGATGATTGCAGTGGGTCCTCAAACATAACCGTTTGAACAAGATTTAGAGATCAGATGCAGTAAACACGGGAAGCGTGGATCTATTGCTCCAAGGAAAATTGTGCAGCGTACCCTCCTGAATATTGATTGATTGAAAAACCTTTATTAAGACAGGAAGACCAGAGGTCCGAGCGTGGGAAGGGAAGAAAGGTACCCTCCTGAATATGCAACTAAAACGGAGTTCCTCAACTTCTCGGACTGCTGTTAAATACAGAGCGCTACCAACTTTCTTCAAATCAACAGCGCGGCCTCTGCACGGCTACAGTGTTGAAATATACTTTTCCACTAAGCCAGGGTTTGCAGCCATAAGAGTCGGCCGATCCCTCACAACACGTACGCGCGGTATGTTACCAGGGCCACAGATAATCGTAAAATAGGAGCCGTTCTGTAAGTTGTTCGTCTCACCTTCGAACTTATCGTCTAAGCCCGTTGCGATGGCTCTGATGGCGTGGTCGCGTTGGTTCCTCTTTTATTAGGCCTATTCACCGTTGTCCGACAACAGGCCGCACTTGCTGCAAAGGCTGCTGAGCCAAGCTTCTTTTCCGAGCATCCACATGGCCGTTCTCTTCGCTGTTGCTGAGGGTCACGCGACAGTGTCCGCGGCTTCTAGTCCCTCAGTCCCCCAACTGCCCCGCATGTGGCTTGAAATTTGACACCATCATTCATACCACGTGGGCATGCAACAACGACCCCTTTCCACTCATCCGTACCACCGAGCAATGGGAGGCGGCGCTGGGTAGCTCCGACCCACAGATGCAAAAAAGTCTGACGGAACGGACTGCCTTGGTCACCGGCAAACTGCAACTACCGGTCACCGCCCCCTCCTAGCTACGTATCGCAATAAAGTTTATTTCTCTCTCTCTCTCTCTCTAGTCCCAGTGAGATCTCTTGGAGACTTGCGACAGCGGGAGAAACGTAGAGCTAGGCCTAATAAACGTGGGCTCCGCTGCTCGGAACTGTGGGCTCCACGTGAGGACGAGCATTCGTTAACCGCCTTCGGCAGCCACTCTACTAAACATCCGCACACGACGCCAGCGATGCCAACCGGTGGGCTCGCTCTGCTAAAGCGCGTGCTGTTCGCGGAAGGAAGACAACTCTTTTGTTGTTGTTGTTTATTAACTGTAGAGCACTTTAGGTGCTCGCCTTGTCGTCGTAGCTCGCTGCAATGCTCGATGTCAAGCGATGATGGACCCAAGTAGAGCATTGCGCACCATCGTAAAACGTCCCACACAGGCTTCGAAAAACAAGCGTTTCAAATAGGTATGATCGTTCGAAACTCGTGAACCGCTGGCGCTTGTCATACATCTCCCCGTTGTTTAGCGCGAAAAAAAAAAAAAAAAAACAACAACTGGAGGTACATATTTGAGGCAAAATATATGTAATTAACCGGCAGCACCCGCGTTCATTTAGTTTGGAACGCTCGTTGGGTTGGTTTTTACGATAGCAAGCGAAAAAAACCGGCCGACACGTGCGGGAGGAAAAGCAAGCACAAAAAAATTACACCATCTTCCCGTCAGGAACCATGAGGAGGATGCGAAGCATCATCAGGGTTCCGTGTAGGCTCCATTGTGTTGCCGTTATGTTGTTTCATTTATCGGAGCACGAATGGGAACGTGGTGTGAACCCCCATGTAGAGACAGAGAAATGTAGAGACAGCGAAGAGACCGACACCCGCGTTACCTGATCGAACACCTCCTGGTTCTCGTCTTTCTTTATTGCGTGCACACGCTTCCCCGCTGCCCGCCCTCTTCGTCCTCTTCTCTGGTTGAGCTGCGGCGCGTGGCACTTCCCGCCACAGCTTTCCCACGGGAAATTCAACATCCTCCTCGAAAGTTTTCAGTTCGTCGTTTCCGTTGACGTTCAGCTTCGCGTGCCTTCGTTGTATCAGTAGCTTCTTGACGTAGTTTGAATGAGTGAAGGACATATATAGGCGCGTTCGTAGCACATGCCACCGTCTCGGTTTGTAGCACAGTGGGAAGAGCCCCACGTACCTCCCGTTGCGGCCAGAGAATCGTGGGATCGAAGCCGGGCGTCGCCTATTTCTTTTTATAGTGGACTGCGCTGACGTCAGGCCAAACTCTGACGGGGCTGAAGAGACGCGCATGCGCAGTAGAGTGCGGACGGCGGACAACCACGACAACAAGGGAGGGAGGGACACAGCTAGCGTCACTAAATAAAGGTTTTAGACACAGCCACTAGTCCTTCACTCTGACACAGCCCAGAGCATGAGATGCTTCGCATCTAAAAGAACAGAACCCTGCCGGCGCTGTTTGAGGCAGGGGGTGCTAGAGCACTGCGGAGACGGGAAATTTGAGTTGCATTGGGTGGGAGCAGTGAGAGGATAACGGCGCTACAGCTTTATGGCGAATCACTGCTCTGTACTTCTGGCAGCTTTCACGTTGAGTGGAACGGCTTTAATATTTTTTCCTCCGGAGTGGGGCGAAACGTGTAGTAGAATGCAAGGCCAGCTTGCGCCGTGGTCGTAACACCGTAGAGAAGAAAATACCATGGAGTAATAAAAAAAAGAAAAAAAGAATCACTTTTAATGTGTAGCATTCTTTGCCGAGTACCCCCTAGCCAGCTAACGCCCAACATTTCCACAAAAATGCAGATTTTGAGGACGTCCCAACTGTAATGGCTATAATGGCGTGAAGGGAGATAATTGGGCGAACAGAATTGGTCGAAAGACAAAAATCCGAAAACGGCGAACAGTGTAACGCCCTTCATTTACACAAAAATTCAAGGAAGCTGCACTCACGCGCAGGACGATGCAGCCCCGCGTGGTGGGCGGGAATGTGAATGCCGAAAAAGTACGCCATGGGGAAAGAGGCTAGAACCACTGATCTCCACTAGGGTTGCTGGATGGCGCTTCGCCGCTGTCGCGGCCGGGCGCACGCACGGCCACCGGAAGTTCAACGGCTCGTCCCGGAAGTCGGGCGTCTGCTACGCTTTTCAACCGCCGATAAGCATCCCCATTGGCGCGTTTTGGCATTTTGTTCTCACTTTATTGCATTTTGGCGATAAACATCGCGTTCAGATCGCAACTTGTGCTATATCGAAACATGCGACGTTAATATGAACCAGAATTTAATTGCGAAGGAGAACGAAAATGTCATTGGGTCTTGGTTTGAGAGGAGACGACGCAGCTCGAACGGGATTTATGCTGGCGAGTGGACTATATGATTCGTGTTAAGATGCACGTCTTACAATAAATGAACAGTCGTGAAGGGACTTGTATTAGTCGAAAACAATACATTAACAGCCGTGAAAGGACTTGGATTATCCGAAAATCAACAAGCCAAGCGAGTTCGATATCAACGCGGAGGAAGCAGCCTGAAACAGAAGAACCGATTTGAGGTTTGCTACGTGCAGACAAAAAAAAAACCTGAAAATGACTGTGAACTGTTTCATTCGGATTGAGAGGCCTGCAATTGTACGAAAAAATCAACAATTACTCAGAACGTGTGTGCACATGTCCTTGTTACTGACAACGCAGTGCCCGGAGATGGTTGGCAATAGTGCATGCACGTTATTTTTAATTATTCTTCCCGCCTCGTCGCTGGAAAAAAAAACAGGCATACATGCACAAAGATGAATTTTGCGTGTTTATTGCACTGGAAGAATCTAAGAACTGCGATAGATAAGACCGTTTCAATGCATTTTATAGTAGTTGAAAATTAAAAAAGAAATGCAGTTTCTTGCAAATGTTGAGTTCATAGATTTTCATGCAGCACTTAAGTCACACAATTATTGTCACATATGAAATGATTGCAATAACGTGAAGATTAGATCCCATGTTCCGGCAGTTCATGACCGAGTTAGTTTGAGCTCATCGTTGGAGCAAAGCTGACTGCTCACGTACAGTATGCTCATCTTGTCAAGAGATTCACAGTTCCCTCGCCCACCCTTCACCTGGTTCTGTGTGACTAGTCGCTTGTATGCAGCCACAAATTGAGAGACTGTGGGATTGTTATTCCAGCCCCCTTTAGAACGCACAGCGGCAAAGAAGAGTTCGATGTGATCTTGTGAGAGTTTGTAAGTAAGAAAGTAACTGAGCGGAGAATTGTCCGAGAGGAGGAGTGCGGATGCCAGACCGATGACACTTTCAATGGTCACGAGAAATCCTAGAAATGGAGTTTTTCTGGGCGTACTGAAAATGGGAACACCTGATCCGTCAGTGAGCCCCCTAATGTACTGCTTGGCTTCTTCGAAGAAGTTCATCCAGGTTCCCTTGTTGCTAGGTCGGAGCGGAGCTTTGAAACCCTTGGCCACTGGATTGCATGAATTCAGAAAATCAAACAGTTTATCAAACATACAAATAAATTTCACAGTTCCTTCTGAATTTTTGAACTGTGGGAGTTCTAAGTCTTCACGACAAAAATCTATGGCGTCAGCCACACTAGCGCTTAAAGTCTGGACAGCAAGGTTGACTTTCATCTTTTGTTTCTGCCACTGAATGTGTGCAGCTCGTAGTTTTGTTGCAGCATGCAGGCCTTCTTTTTCTTGAAGGTCTTGTAGCTGCACAATGTAGTGCCAGCTCACCGATGCGCCTGATGCGTCCCTGAGGCATCCAAGAGCAGAAAGAGCATTTCTAACTAACTTTACCATGTGGCATGCATCTAAAAAGCAGTACACCTTGTCTTGTGTTACAGGGTGAGGGAATGATGTTGACATCGCTGATGCTTCTTCAACGGAGGCCCCCAGGTCTTTGAACATTGTAAAATTACAACGGAGGCCATCACATGTCAATGATGTCACGTGCACTCCTGTCTCATGCAACTTCGTCAGACAAAGCTTCACAATGTTCGCACGCTCTTTTCCTGAAAGACCATTGATCAAAAAATAGCCACACGGTACCTTCCAGTGGGAGTCCAGAGATACGAGCATAAAAACAAGGGCTTCAGACGCCACTGCATTACTATCATCGTCTATTTCATTGCCAATATCCACGTAGCCTCGAAATTTTTTGCCATCCCATTCAAGGTGCTTTCTAATGGCCATTTCATCAACAACAAGGTTGCAGAGAAGCTGTTTGTTATTCGTCTTGGCCTCATTGGCTTTTGCTCGGATGGCGTTCATTGCTTCGCCTGTGAATCCAGGTTCTCCGTTAATGGAACTATACCACTTAGTTATAGTTGATGGATGTGGCAAGGCACATTAAAATGTCTCTCTGACATAGTTATCTTTGTCGAGTAAAACTGTACATACGCAGTGCAGGAGAATATTTGTCTCGGCTTAGCTTAGCAGACAACTTCTCGCCTTCAGTGGATGTTTGCTTGAACAAACGTTTCGTAACTTCCAAGGGAATCCCCGTGAAGCACCTTTCAAGCATTGCCGAGGCATCTTCTGAAATAGAGCTGCTTGTGCTTGAGGTCATCAATTATTTCATTAAATGAGTTGACCTTCCTTCTTAACCGGCGTTCTCGTTCAAGGCTGAGTTTCAGCTTTCTTTTCACTGTAGCTGCTGAATCTGTGCAAGCATCCAGTTTCCTCTTTAGTGTTTTTGGCGTGTCAAGGACCGCATAGTTGTGCTCGCCGACCTGAAAACAAAACACTGAAAGTTAAAGCTGTTGAAAGAGACACATTTCACGAAAACCACTCATCATATGACAGTCTTAGTAAAGCAGGCATCTGTTAGTAGCTTACGTGGTTTAACGCAGAAACTAAGCAACCAGGTGCACAGTGGAGTTTAGAAATTACCATTCATTTACCGGTGCACTCGAAAAATGCCACATCAGACAGGAATTTTATTATTTTCCCTGGATTAGTAAAACTGGTGCTGCAGCCATGAAAAAAGCAATGTTCTGCTCAGCCGCACGCTTAAGGCACTGGGCAAGCATAGCGAGTCTCACCGATTCCTGCCGCCATATTTAATGTCCATATAAATGGGTGAGACGTTCTATACCGCAGTGTATATACTACAAATAGCAAAAAATTAGTTATTCTCAGATTAAAAAACCTGGCTGTATTATTTTGCTCATACACACTTCTATATATATATATACAAGGCAGTGTTTAAGAGTTGTGGGTAGATGAGAAGCATGACTGCTAACTTGATTCAAATTGGATGCTAGCTTTGGTGTGCATAATGTATACAAAGCTATCGTGTTGGTTACCACAAGACTGCAAGAATGTGGCCTGACTAACACTGGACTAATCACATTAAACCGAGGACCGACCGAGCAGCTGCACTGGGGCAGCGTAATATGAAAAAGGCAACTTGCATAGGCTGAGTTCTCTTGCGTCGCTGTTGGAGTGCTGTCGTTTGGCTGTTCCACTGGGGTCGCATCCACGATGGCAGTTCTCAGCTTAGGTGGCTTCCTCCCAGCAGTCCTCTGAAACGGCCGTGGTTCATTCACAGTTATGCTTAGTTATTACTGCGAGTGCAAAATGGTGTAAGTAAAAAAATATGCTGGCGTCAAGCATATTATAACAGTCTAGCAGTTTGGGAATTATACCACTAGCATCTTAGACAGCTATTATAGCACCACTGAGATGCAGATACAAGCATTTCAAAAACTGAAAGAAAAAATTGGGTACTTAAAATTCAAGACCTCGCGCTTTGTAACGTAATGGAAATGTTTTTTCCAATTACGTTTTATTGCTTACATTACATGGTTTTCGGAGTAAGTTTGCAAAACAATTCTTCCTCAACCACAGCTTTTCACAGCTCCATGTAGATTTTATTGTGCTCCGAGCTAATTTGTAGGGCGTCATTTTTAAAGCGACTCTGGAAATATACTACGAAAGAAGGTAGCGCCCATTCAGGCGATTTCAGTGTCTAAAAAACGTAGCATCAGCTGCAGGGGAAATTATACGAACGCTAAACGAGCGAACGGCGATGATCGAACAGTATTCTTTTTTTTTCAAGGCCGCTATAGCATAATGCCAAGCTATGTACTATACCTTTTCCAGATGCTTCGGGAAAGAAAACAACGTGGGCACGGCGTCAGGCTGTAGCCGAGTTCGTGCCCCCGTTCTGTCAAAGCAGTTGTCAGTGAAGTGGTCACTGCAGAGCCTGCTGCCTGGGGATGGAGTCCATTTGTCCCTTCTTAAGTTTGCCACCCAATGCTGGTATAAATCGGGCTTAGAGCGAGGGAATCTGCGTAACAAGAGCCACAGCTTAAAAACGAAACTTATATGACATTTGCGTTTCGCTGCGTATCACGCACGTCGTACAGAATATTGCAATACCTACAAGTGGAACGTCTTCCCAGACGACTTTTCTGGTCTGCTTGTGCAGTTGACGGCGCAGCAAGCAGGCATTTTTGGCAGAATGCGCGCGAAACCAGCCCATACGTAGCATGCGCTATGCTGGAACGGCGGCAATTTGCCCGACTTCCGGGACGAGCGCTAGAACTTCCGGCGGCCGCGCGCCGGAGAGCTCGAAGCGCCATCCAGCAACCCTAGTGGAGATCAGTGGCTAGAACAGCTCGAAATGGCACTCGTCGGTACCACTGTGGGAAGGAAGCTGCGAAAGCGGCCCGATGAGACCAACATCGAAGTTCAACAGAAAGCTTGACAGCATAACAAGAAAAAAGACCACTTAGATTTTGCCTTTTCAATTCTTGGTTTCGGTTTCGGTTTTACATTGCTGCAGTATTGCATTTGAAGAAATATTTAGATAGTAAAAATAAATAAATACAAGCACAATATATTAGCCAATTGCAAAATGTTATTGCAGCGTTTTTGTTTCGAAACCAAACCATCGCTGGTTGTCATCGACAACAAAACATGGCGGCCTCCATGCGTTGTTTTTGGGCATGTTTCGGCGTCTTCGAGCGGTGGTCGTCTGCACTACGCTCTTCTTGATCTAGCGAATTGCTACCTCAGGTTATAGTTCTAAGAATGCACGCACTAATTTCCTTAATGTTGCGAAGATGTCGAGTGTAAAGCCTTGAGAGTAGCGAGTGTGCCCGCGAGCGGTTGACATTGCCCGTCATACCCTGTGAACGGACGATGCTGCAGTCACTGCGAGAGTCGGTGCTTCTTTTCGGGGCATTTAGAAAATGTCAGAATGTATGCAGGGCGGTTGCGTACACTACAATGCGCGCTTACTGTGCATCATCTTCAGGTAGGGGGCCGTGTTATTTGTAAGTGGGTACAATGTGTGCTTACTTTCGTGTCGGTGTGTACCTTCGACAGAGTTCATATTGAATAACTCTGTACTCGCTGAGGGTGCCTGTTCTTCGCCCATGAGAATGAAGAGAAGCGTGGAAATGCTGTTAGTATCATTAGTGAAAGGAACGAAATTTGTGCTTATGTGTTGTGAGGCCAAAGGTACACGACTGCACCGTGTCTGAATGAGGACCGTGGTCATTCTTGTCACCATACGACAGTTCCAATTTGTTAAGCAATACATCGTTCTATTATTTCGTAGATAATCTCCGCGTGGGCATGTGCTGTGTGTAGGTGTGGACTAAGGGCAGTTTTATTTCGATTTCCCGCAGTGATTGCTTGCGGGGTAGGGGGAAGGCTTACCTAAACGCTTTTATCAGGGGAGATAGCAGTATAAACACTTTGCCACGCGGTGACACTAGTCTGGAGTCGGACATGAGTTTTCTTTTTGGATATGATGAGAGGAAAGCCCGTGAGTCACGTTGCATTCGCCTGACAACAATTTTACTTCATTTAGCGACAGTCTGTTCTAGCCGTAGCTAGATTAACAAGCACCTGTACATCTGGATTAACACTAATTTAGATTTATATTAATCTAGATCTCTGATCTATATTAACACCTCTACAGATTAACACCTTTGTCCTCTACAGAGGACACTTCACTGCATTGGGATGCACACCCTTCACTGCAACAGCATTTGTATCCCAGTGCCTAGAACGCAGTAAGTTCTCGGGCGGTGTGCTACATTTCTATCAATGCATCAGTGGGTAATTTCTATCAATTCTTGTCCTGTCACCGTATGACGATGCAGATTCCTCTAGTAATTAGAAGAGAATACAAATTCGACTTTTTTCTTTGTTTTATTGCTTCCTTCTCCCTGAACCTGTTTTTGTAATGCAAAACGTACTTTTGAGCACATATTGTCGACCTGCTGAGAGTTTTTCTCTGGATATGCTGCCTCTCTATCACATGGGTCTTTCTTTCTCTGCGTTCACTATGATGTCTCAAGTGCTGCACCAACTAATCACGAGTTCACGGGGTAGTTTCCTAACCACAGTGGCGGTTTGTCTGATGGAGGTGAGAAGCAAAAACATTTGTGTTTGTGGCAGTTTGACGGCTGTGTAAGAACTCTACAGTGGTCTAAATTGATTTGCACCCCTCCACTATGGTGCCCACCATTGGCACAAGTGTAGCTTTAATGCGTAGAACCCAAACGTCAATGTTTAATTTGATTTGATTGATTATGGGGTTTAACAAGCCGAAGCTACACCTGGTCTGGGAGGCGCACCGTAGTGAAGGGCTCCGGATTAATCTTGACCGCCTGAGGATATTTAACGTGCGCTGAAATCTCATTAAACAAAGCTGCCGGGCAAGTTGGTACATTATGATTGAAAAATCGAGTGAGACTTGCACAACTACACGAGGATAAACATTGAGACAAATGCTCACTTGGAACTAGTATTTATTTGGAATATCTTGTCATATTTATAGCCGGTATTGATTAAAAAGTTTAGCTGTCACTTTCTTAGTTTGGCAACACTGAATTGGCCACAAACATGGCTGAAGCGCCACGGACATGGCGCGGCTTGTGCCACTGCGGCTGCAAGCCGAAGAAAAATATAACACCGGCGTGCGTCGTCTGCTTCGTTTCAACCCGATTCTCAACGGTGGTGTCAACAGAGTTGTTGTTGGAGTCGAGGCATTACTTTGCGTTTGGCGGGCTAGAGCTTGGAATGTCCAACCCATATCATGCGCTTAGCACGGACAAGTACCGCCATCCCGCGGAGCCCGACGTAACCAGCGACGGCGCACTCGCATGGTTGCCTGCATGCGTGCCTCGCCAGTGAATACAGGCTATACAGGTATTATCACTCGGAGCCTGTACGCTGGAATACACTGTGCCGAAATCTCAACAAGTGGGTGCTTTTGCTTTTTGCCTCCATCCTAAAAGCAGCCACCGTGGCCGGGATAACAGCCATATCCTTGTGCTCAGCAGCACAACACATTAACCACAGAGCCACCGTGGCGGGCAAAGGTTGATGGTTTAACTTTGTGTTCTTCTTCTTGTCACCTTGCAGCGCCGACAAAGGGGGAGAAGGGCGTTGCTGAGCTGAGGAATGCCTTCTCGTGGCGCACGCACTCGTGCGGGGAGCTGCGGCCTCGGCACGTGGGGCAGGCCGTGACGCTGTGTGGCTGGCTGGCCTTCAAGCGCATGGACCGGTTCCTGTTGCTCAGGGACGCCTATGGCATCACCCAGGTCCTGCTGCCCGACCAGGGGGTGAGGAGTGCTCTCGCATGCTGCTTCATCTGAGAGATTTACTAGGGGACATGCATCCCGAGTGGGCATACTGGGTGGGAGTAATTCCTGTCGTGTGTGCTGAATCACGGGCTCGGTCGGATAAGTGAAGCACTCACTGATGTGCTGTAATTTATTCCCAGGTGCCATTAGAAGCATCATAAAGGCTGCGACGGGAAAATTTGACATTCACGTGAAATGCAGCCATGCAGCTACAAATGAAGCCCCATTCTGTTTCCCTGTGGCATTGTGGGTGTGGTACTTATGCAATGCCATCTACTGGTTCACTTGGAACAGTTCTTTTATTCTTTTGGGCTATTGCTAAAGGGATTCTGCTGTTCACCCCCAGTAGCCGAGGGGTTGAATCACAGGATTTAATGTCAACGACAAGGGTTAGAGCCCCAGTAGTACTAGTTTTTTTTCCCTAAGGACAAGTAAAGTTTTTTTCTATGAAATGCACCCTTAGGTCAATTTTACACATTCTTTTCGTAAATAGGCATGGTTTGGTATGTTTTAGGTCGGTTTAGGAGCAGTGTGGGGCGTATCAACATGTTTCATTGGTGTTCTGCATTGCACCAGAACTGTCGGGCTTGCTGGGAACGGAATTTCACCCAAATGAAAGCTACACAGTAATCTGAGGAACTTGGAGATAAAGAAAGATTTGCCCTGATCCAGTGAGCTTATCTGGGATGAGGCGGGACTTTTCTCCAAGTGCAAAGTTCCTGAGAAAGCTTCTTTGTACCCATATAGCTGCATTACTGGTGGATGTCGAATTTCTCCTCGCAAAAACTTACTCCAGTGCAGGTATTTCCCCTAAATTGGTCAATTAACATATAAGGGACTGCGCTGCTGATTTGAAAAACGCGCGTCGTCATTGTCTGGCATAGAAAATGGAGGACGCAGGTACAAAGACTGAAAACACTTCCAAAATTGTTGGAGTTTGCGCCAAAGTGCATTCATGGATTTCAATGAGCTTACCCAGTTTGAATGGAATGGATGACTTTATTACAGGAGGAGGCCAATAGGCCCTGGTGTGGGGCACGGGGAAAAGGGGAGGGGAAGATTGTTCATATAAAGTCTGCACTGCACTGTGAGCGTTCACTTAGCACGATATGCACAGGTGAAGTTGTGACGAGGGCACTCTACAACGACCATGATTGGGGTATCCAAAAGGAGCCGTTCAGGAGCCACAAGGGGTGTGTTTGGGGGTACATCTAGAGAGAGGGTGAACGATCCGCCATCATACTACTTTATAGAGACCTGTTTTGAGACCGAATTCTGTAATCTTCTGTAAAATTTGGGGGTTGTTTCTGACGTGTTGGACATGTTCTTCAGAAGTCGTCGGGCGTACGTGCGTCGTAAGGAACTGGTCGCGGTCAGTCGAGTAAGCTGAACAAGCCCAGATGAGGTGGAAAAGATTCGGTGTATTGTTGCTGCCACAGTAGGGGCACCGAGGACTAGCAAGGTGCCTAGTATGCGTTGTCCATTTGGAGATGATGTCCGGAGTGTAGGCCGAGTCAGCGTAGACTTTATTAGCGAAAATTTCTCCTGTTCTTGGCAGGGACTGCAGAGGAGCAAGAAAACCAGGTGGTGAGGCGTCGGCAAGCTGTTGCCGGCTGAGGTTCTTAATTCGACGGTATTTTTGCTGCCAGTCTATTTCGCATGCCTGTTGGGGCTCAGGTCTTCCTTGGATGGACACGGGAACCATGGGAGGATTGCGTAAACACTTCCGGGCAGCATTATGCGCCGAATGGTTTCCGTCTGCTCCATATGTGTGAGCAGGAGTCCAGACCAGGCGTATTTTGAACCCTTCGTGAGTGAGGTCACGAATTTTGTAAAGAATGTTGGTGGCCGTAGAATTGGGCGAGAAGGACCTGTTCAGTTCCCGTAGAGCGACACGGGAGTCACTGATGACACGGAACTTGTTGGTGGTGATAAATGAGGTCGCACTTTGTATGGCCTGAATGGCGCCGAGGATTCCTAAAAGTTCGGCTTCATCAGTGAGACCGTATGTGTTTGTTATATTGCGAGAGCCAATAAGCTGGGGGATGTCAGGGCAGGTCCAGGCCACCGCTGCTGTTGTTCCGTTGATGGATGCGTCGGTAAAAATGTCTATTTCATCTGGAGCTTTGTCGTTGGCGAGAGTGCGGACATATTGTTCCCGCACGGCGCGGTTACAGCGAGAAATGGGTCGGCGCCTGAGGTGGCCCAGGGCGGGTCGCTCCCAGGGTGGAATAGCAGGTGGAAAAGTGTCAGCATTAAAAGTACTGTTTAATGTGTCCCACTTCAAAATAGATTGTCCTTGAGGCACGTGTTCAAGGTGCTTCTGAAAGCGGAGTGTCGTCTCCTCTACCAGGTTAGCGATGGGGGGAAGCCAAACTGCTTCCGACAGTACGTCTGTTTTGGTATGGAGTGGAAGCCCCGAGATGGTACGGATTAGATGTCTGTTGAGGATGTTCAGCTCGTTTAAAAATGGCGGGGATGCAATTCATAAACGGGGAACCCGTACGTCAGTCGTCCGTGCGCAACGGCACGAGCAAGCATGAGACATGCATTCTGACGTGATCCGCCATATTTTCCAGAGATGCGAGTTATTAAGTGTAATGTGGAGCGCCAAGTTGTTCTTAAATGGCGAATCCACGCAGCAGGACTATTACAGCTGCTTATCTGCAACCCCAGGAGCTTAATAATGCCATTTTTAGGGGTAATAACCTTGTTGGCCACTTGAAGTTCGATGGTTTGATCCGGGTTCGTCGCGCGCTTGCCGTCCACGCTGAGGAATTCTGTCTTATTAGGAGATAATTGCAGATTGAATGTAGTGAGGGTGCACTCCAAGCTGAACACAGCAGCTTGAAGCTCAATTTGCATACCTTCCTTGGATTCATAGTCGGCAGCTTCTGTCCACACCGTATGGGTACGAGCTAGTTGGTACTCCATCTAAACACCGTATAGCGCAGTAGGCAAGACACAGGACGAAGGGGACACGGACGAGCGCTAACTTACAACTGAATTTTATTAACAACACGAAAACATATAAATAGGAAAGATTATCACGCTCATGTGATCACGAAAGGTTGCGAAGCCACCTCGTCATGCAGGCATAATCAGCAGCGTCCATCCAAGAAAGCCAGCTCCTTCGAGGTCAAACATATGGACGTCGTGCTTACGCAGTCACCAATCTTCTGCATTTCCGCTGCTTCGATAATCTCCCGCGTGCGCTGATCAGAGTCTCGAAATAGCACAGTGCATGCATCGAACAAGGGTTCACATCTTTGCCAAGCCTTTTCGGGTCATAGTGTCTGAAAGACACACTTGGCAAAGATGCATGGCGAGGTTCCTCCAGCGCAACCTGGGGGTGTTGAAAATGGATGACCCTTTTGACACAAAAAACTCTGAGCAAGTAATAGATTTTCTTATGAAGAATTCAGGAGAGGGCTTCAAAGCTTTTTCAGTAGACGTTAAAGACCTCTATTACTCTCTCCCCCATGACCTGATGCTATCGAGTGTTGAAGAGGCGATCCTCGGGTTTGGCCCAGTGCGGTTTTCCAATGAATGTGGTGTCTCTGTTCAGGGGTTTTTGGAGCTGTTGGATTTGTACCTGAAGTCAACGTATGTGCAATGGAACGGGGGTACTTACATACAGAAGAAAGGGGTGTGTATTGGGTCCTGCGTTGCTCCGGCACTAAGTAACCTCGTCATGGCCCATTTGGACAGGATTGTTGCAGACAAGTTGAAAGGCACATGTGTGATAAAAGTGTTTCGCTATGTCGACGATTTTTTGGTGGTACTGAAGAGTAACGTGAGAGCCTTTCATCAGGACGTGGCAAGCACTCTGGGGATTTTTAAGAATGCCTCAGGCCACTTGAGGTTACTCACGAGATGCCTCAACAACCACCTCCTGAAGTTTTTGGATTTATGCCTGAAATTCTCACCATCCCATGTGTGTTGGCGTTACGAACCCCGAAGCAAAAAACCCATATTACCGTTTGCGTCTGCGCATACGAAGCTCGTAAAGAGAGGCATTGCCAGTACATGTCTGACAAATGCGCTTAAGAAATCATGCTATCACCTCTCGGACAGCAGTTTTCACGCGCAAGTATGTCGCCTCACCTCAGCAGGTTACCCTGAGAATCTGATCGTGGCAGTGGCTGACTCCATCCGTAGGAAAGAAAAACGAGCGCAGACTGATCCGAGACAGGACGGCGATCAGGTGGCTGAAAAGGACCAACAGGTAGCGGTCATCCCGTACATGCACGGCCTATCACACAACCTGAAAAGGATTGGTGGTAAGGCCGGCGTGAAAGTTGTCATGTCCGCCCCTGAGAAGCTGTCCAGTCTCTGCAGCAGAACGTGCCCCGTGAGGAAGGGAAAGACTAAATGCTCCGTCAACCACAAAAACTAGTACGTGCATTGCGCGGAAGGTGTTGTCTACAAGTTACCCCTCTCCTGTAAAAGAGCGTACATTGGTCAAACGGGTCGATGCCTGAACACGCGCCTGCGGGAGCACCACAACAAAGTGCAGAAAGGAAAGGAGGGCAATCTGGCAATTCATTGCCACGAATGCGGCGAGTGTGAACCCTTGTTCGATGCATGCACTGTGCTATTTCGAGACTCTGATCAGCGCACGCGGGAGATTATCGAAGCAGCGGAAATGCAGAAGATTGGTGACTGCGTAAGCACGACGTCCATATCTTTGACCTCGAAGGAGCTGGCTTTCTTGGATGGACGCTGCTGATTATGCCTGCATGACGAGGTGGCTTCGCAACCTTTTGTGATCACATGAGCGTGATAATCTTTCCTATTTATATGTTTTCGTGTTGTTAATAAAATTCAGTTGTAAGTTAGCGCTCGTCCGTGTCCCCTTCGTCCTGTGTCTTGCCTACTGCGCTATACGGTGTTTAGTTCTGTCCACACGACGATATCATCTGCATACATGGCGAACCGTGCAGCAGAGTCTGTTTCGAGTGTGCGAGCAACGCGGTTCATAGCCAGGTTGAATAGTAGAGGTCCAAGAATCGAGCCTTGAGGAACGCCTCTGTCAAGGTAGTAGGTTGTGGGCGTTGCGTCCCGCGGGTTGAGACGAATGGGTCGGTGCTCTAGAAAGCAACGAACCCATTTCTGCGCCTTTTTACTGGGGAAGGCAGCGGCCAATTCTCGGAGTATGCCCTCTTGGCTGACGTTGTCGAAAGCCTTGTGAATATCGAGAGCGACGATGTAGTCAGGAGTACTCTTGCGGGATGTTCGGTTCACTACTCGACGGAGAAGCCAAAGATAGTCGTGCGTTCCCAAATTAGGGCGGAAGCCAGTTAAGGCCGGGTGAAACCAACCAGTCGTCTCGAGATAATGTTGAAGCCTGTTATTGATCATTCGCTCTATTAATTTGCATAGGACAGGGGTTAATGCAATAGGCCTAAGGTTTTCGGGTTTACGAGAGTCTTTGCCCGGCTTGGGTATAGGATGAATAATCGACGTTTTGAGATGCTCAGAAACTTCTCCAGTGTCCCAGGACTGGTTTACGAGAGCCAAAAGTGCCTCTTGCCCATTAGGTGGTAGGTTATGGACATCCTGCCATTTAATTCGGTCGTGACCTGGTGCTGACTTCGGCTTTCCCTGTGACATAGCGACTTGGAGCTCGCTCAAAGTGAATGGGGAGTTGAGGTCTCCAAGGGTCGTAGGAATCTCGATAACAGGCAGGGGACGAAGAGCCGCTTTGTCGGTAGTAGCATGGGGGAAAAGGTCGTTATAAGAGTTTTTTCAACTTCAGGGTAGTCATAGTGCAAGCACATTTCCTGTACGATCTGCAGTCTTGCCTTTGCTCGACCGCTTAGACTTCGAAAAAGGCCCCATAGGCGCGAAAGACCTCTCTCCTGTCCAAGGCGTTGACAGAGATTGTGCCAATTTTCAGACTGAAGAATTTTCTGGTATTCATTTATCTTCTTGTAGTGGCGTTTAAGTTTCATGAGATCGTTGTGGCGTTTTCCGTGTGTTCGATATTTTTTTGTGAGGCGTTCAGCAGTACGCAGGAGTCTGTGCATGTGCGCATCCGGTAGATCGACTTCGACGGTACTAGTCACGGACTCTAGAGCCAAGCTGCGTGCTTCATTCAGGGTGGCGACAAACTCAGATAGGTCAGGTTGAGGAGCCGTATGAAATAGTGAACGGAATACATTCCAGTTGACGTTTGAAAAGAAAATTAAGTATATTGGACTTTGTATGGGAGTCAAACCCAGGTCCCGAGAGTAGAAGTTGAGTGCATTGTCGCAACACTAAGCCAGTGTGCCGAGGACGAGGCAAATACATCAAACAAGGGCATTTATTAAAAATCTATCCCATGGTTTGGGAGCCTACTCGGCTCCTTAGATGCCCGGGTGCTCCTTTTGGCATTTACACCCACAGCCTCTGAAGTGCAATGGCAAGAAATGACTAAAAGAGAAAAGAAGCTATCTTGTATAACTGCTTCTTCTGTTTGGTTGAACACAGTCACCCCCTGATGAAGGAGCCAAGTGGGCTCCGAAACATTGGGACTGCTTTTTAATAAACACCCTTGGTTGGTGTATTTTTTCTTGTCCTCAAGTTTAACCCAAACAGACAGAGTTCTGTCAGATATGTTCGCATTTAAATCACTATGCTGCCTGCAGTGGTGGAAGAGAGTATAGAGCGTGCACCACTGATGGGATATCATGTGACGAATGCAAGGGACGGCACGCTGAAAGAACTGGTGCACCCCAACCACTATTAACGCTTATTGTGAGGGGAGTGGTGCTGTAATTAAAAGAGAGTGAACTGTCTCCTAACTTCTCGATAGGCTTGCAATGCACGTGTGAGTGTGTGTAACATATTCTACTGCATCTACCTTAGTGGCACTGGCAAAATACTTGCGTATTCCCACTCATAAGCAGCCTTAAGTGCCTGTGTCACTTTTTCTTTGCCAGCCAACACTTTTCTTTTATAGGGACGTCTATTTCTTCAAGAATCACCGCTCCAATTAAGAGCCCTGGATATACTAAAAAGATGCTGTTAAGGGAAGGGAATTCGAAGCCAGGTTCTCTTGTTTTGCCAGAAGGAGGAATTGTACACGATGGAACTCCAAGGTAACCACTTTGACGCCAACCGTTTTCAGTGGTCAAAGCTGCGATGAAATTCCGAATGTTCCATTGATGAATTCTTTTTTTGTGATTATGGTACTCTGCAAAGGACAGATGAACTATTTGTCTGCGGGACCGCAAAGCGTACATTTTCGTTACATGCTGGTAGAGTTGATCCCGAATTTAGTGGTGAGTGGAGAGTTTGGGCATCTGAGTGTCTTTTTCCCATATTTCATTTGCGCTGTTTCTTCTGTACTGAGGAGCTGAGCATTCAAGTAGAAGTTTGAGTTCTGCTCATAGTGCCGTTATTTTTAATGTTACTGAGATACAGGAAACTCGTAAGTGGCATGAAATTATTGTTTGCTTGTTAGCCCATGTATAGGGTTGCCATCTCAAGTATTAAAAAACTTTTGATTTTGTATCATTTTTGAATCCATCACTCACCCAGTCAGCAAGGTTCGTAAAAACAGCCTTGCTCACCGGCCCAGTTCTGTACATCACGAGGCATTGATCTGGGCCTTACAATATTAAAAGGAGGGCGTAAACCAAAGGTCAACAATGATGGCGCTCCCATCTGCATGAGACTCCAACCAGAACTCCTTTAATGCGATTTACTTTTCTCTTTTCCTAGGCACTCTTTCACTTCTCCTTTGCAGAAAAAAAAACATAAAAAGAGATGCAAAATGGCATTGCAAGTATACCCTTCTTGGAAGGAGATGCAGTTCTATACCATAGCAGGCAGCACAGTGTTAGCTGAAGCAAGCGTGGGTCCTTCTCATTTCATACACAAAAATGATTTCGGCTGCAGTGGCTGCTTTTCTGATGGAGGCGTGTGTCGAGATTTTGGCGCACGTTAAAGATTGCCGGGTGGTCAAAATTAATCTGGAGCCCTCCAGTACGGCATGCCTCATAGCCCTGGTGCAGCTTCAGGGCATTAAACTCCACAATCATTCAATCAATCAGGTTGGCTATTTCTGTGAGTGACAGAAATAGTCACAGGGCTGATAAGCTATGCTCCAGAAATAAAGTGCCCGGGAAGTGCTGTTCCTGAGTGGCCTGGATGTTCAGTTTCTTGGTTATGAGGAAAAGTGCAGGTTATTTCAGTGGGTCATTTTGTTTGTTTCTACATCTGGAGAGGTGTGTTGGAGACATCCACATATCCAGCTTGCTTCATGCTCGAACGGAAAAAGAGCGCATCCATACTCTTCTTCCCTTTTTTCTTGAACGCAGAGTGAGACCATGAGGACGCAGCTGGAGTCACTGCCCCTGGAGTCAGTCGTGCAGGTGACGGGACAAGTGGCTGCCAGACCTCAGCACCAGTGCAACCCGGTCAGTGGGGACGCAAGACCGCTCCTTCAGTTTTCTTTTTTCTTTTTTGCTTTTTGACTCAGGCAGGTGTTGTAGGCTGTACAGGGGCCGATTTCATGTGCGTTTTTAAAGCAAAGCTCTACTAATCTCAACGAGCGACTTCACCGTCATGGTAAATTTGACCTTCATTTGACCGCAGCTGCTCCGTATCTTTGGCAGCGCATCACGTGACTTGCCGGGCCGAGCTCTGCCGATAGTCCTTACACCGTACCGCTGTAGTACTGCCTCCGCTACCACTGCTGGCTCAGTGCATGTGCTCTCCGCAGCTGGTTCGTGCGTGACCACGTGACTCGCCGCGTGCAAGCGAGCTTGGGTTGGCCATGAATGTGAGTGAGGCTTGGCCGTCTTCTCTGAGTGTAGTGCAGGAGCTAGAGGCTTTGCGCCATCTGAAGCAAGCGGCGTCTGACCGCCCCGTGAGTATTGCCAGGCAAGCCATTCAGCTTTGAAAACACCGGAAGTGGGACCACAATCGTAGAGAAAGACAGGCGTTGGACGAATAGTATACTAATTACAATTAAATCAAAGGGTAATCAAGTGAAACCAGGCTAAGCCAAGCTTTTAGTTCGCATACGCAGGGTAGGCTGAGCTAAGCCGCAGCAATTTTTAAAGACGATAGTCTTTCTTGGGCTACTTAAACGCAGAAATTTTGGTCTGTCTATGTGCCTGTCTGTCTGTGACTCGATTCAGCCTCCCTGCCAAAGTAAAATGTATACTGCGCAATAGTATACTCACAGCCAAATGTGAGCGTCTAAGCCCGGATTATGTGTTCATACTTGTCAACTTTGTTGAACATGAACAAGGCATTACACAAATATAAGACCGAAAATTAATACACACGAGATATTTACGGGGTTCCTTATTAAAAAATTCATGGATGCTTGGTTTTCCGATACAAACGATATTCTACATCTACTGCAGAAAACTGCCGCCTCCTCTTGCCCGCGCCACCTACTGGCGGTGTATGAGAAATCACACGGCAACAACAACGAAAGGTTCCACTAGCTAGGTTCCACGTTCTGCTTGGAACGCACGTGGAGCACGGCAACGCGGTTCTATAAACCTTGAAGTCGGCCGCCTCGATTCACGCGCGTCTCCGCTGTACTGTAACGCTGGCATCGAGGAACCCGGCCTGTAGCAGTGGAAAGCGGTAAATTCAAATCGCTTTGAGCAAACCTTTGCTGTGTTTACCTTGGGATGAGCGCAACAGAACAGGAACAGCATGAGATGTGAGCGGGAAAGTAAAGGGGGACATTTCCTTGGCAAATGTCTACAAAGACTATCGTCTTTTAACGACATTTGCAACGAAGGAGCAGATACGCGGCCAATTTCTTTTTGTTGAAATGCAGTGGGTGGGAAACCAGAGCGGAGTGCCAGTTCTTTTCTCTCACTGCTCCTACCGCACGTAGCTCTTGTTACAGGGGGAAGAAAGGGATTGGCAGAGAAAACAGTCTTGCAGTCCTTGCCATTGTTCCATACAATTTAGCCGTGCAGTGCTCAAGACATTTTGATGATCCTTGTTCTCGTAACACGAATGACCTCTCCTCCTTGCCCCATTTTCTTATGCCAACAGCAAATGGACACTGGCAGCGTGGAAGTGGTGTGCCAGGAACTGCGGCCACTCAACCCAGCACGGTCGGACCTCCCCTTCCTGCCCAGGGAGTACCAGCAAGTATGGCACTCTGCTATTATTTCAGGATATGTCAGTAGGGGGGCATCAAGGTGCACTATTCAGGATGATTTTGAGCATCGCTCATGGCTGAGATGCGGAAACACTTGAATGAGTGTCACGCTGCTTGGAAAGGGAAAAACACGGACCTACTGCGACAGAGGCAGCTTTTTCTAGGCACGTTCAGTACCTGTGAATGAGGCTAGTACACGATGCACCAATCGGCTCATGTACACCATGTCGGCGGGGCCGGACTCTCGTGGCAATCAAAGAATCGCCATCCTCTAGTTTGGCTCCCTAGCCCTTTCAGGGTTAGTATTTTTGTTTCCAGCACTAATTAAAAATTATTTTCTGTGTGTTTTTGTGCATTTTTGGACGTTATAAGCTTAGAAGTGATAAAGTCAGCTGATAGTGCAAGTATTTATTAATGTACAAGCTTGAAAATTAATTGCAAAATTAGACAATTAAATTAGTTTTTCATGTAGTAATTGTTTCTTTATTTTCTTAAAAGGTATGACATCCTGAGCCTGCAGACATAAAACAAGGGTGGTAGTGCAGGTCTTTACAGATTTAGGCACATTTCAACAAACAAAGATTTCAGATTCCTTACCCTCATCTTCATACCTTGTGTCCATGGAGCTTCTTCGTTTTTACAGCGTCCACCTCCACGATAACTTAACAGTAGTGATGTCTATCACAAAAGGCATCTTTGAAAAAACATTACCGATAAAATTAGCAGTTTGGTGTTTGAAATGGGTGTTTGGAATAGTTCCTTGCCACTGGTGCTACCAAAGTTTTAATGAGCTGTGAAATTAGTTCCAAGTGATGCATCAAAAAACCGCTTCGTATATTGCGTTCACCAAGGTTCATAGTATTGGAAGATGCAATAATTACAGTTTTGTCACCACAAAGTTTTGTTCATTGTGCCACCAAAATTGGCTAATCTTCTCTAATCATCTCGGGAACTAATTGACCAAATGAAAATATAATGGAATATTTGAAATCAGCAGGAAAAAAACAGCAAGACTGACGAGTTTCACAGAGTTTACTTGAAAATTAAAAGAAGTTATTTTAAGAGCAGTGTCCCCCCTTAAAGGAACAGACAACCGATTTTTTTCGCGTATATGTTCTCTAGCTCATATGAAAGCCAGCGTTTTATATAGCCCGGTAACCACAAGCAATTTTTAAACAAACTGGCGGAAATAATTTTAATTTGGCAGCAAACTTCCTGAAATCGGAAGGGTGGCGGTTCGTAGTGTCGAAACTTGACACTACAATATGTGTCCCTGTCACGTGACCTGCAAACCTAGCAGCTACTGTAACTGCTGGAACGTTTATTTACGTATTGAAAACCTTTTAACACAAGTATTTGTACAAGCTTAAATAGTATCATCATCATCATCACCAGCCTATCTACGCCCACTGCAGGGCAAAGGCCTCTCCCATTATTCTCCAATTGCCTCGGTCCTGTGCCAACTGTGACCAATTTATCCCTGCAAACTTCTTTATCTCATCTGCCCATCTAACTTTCTGCCGCCCCCTGCAACGCTTGCCTTCTCTAGGGATCCACTCTGTTACCCTTAATGACCAGCGGTTATCTTGCCTTCACATTACATGTCCTGCCCACGTCCATTTCTTCTTCTTACTTTCTACTAATATGTATTTAACACCAGTTTGCTCCCTGACCCACTCCGCTCTCTTCCTGTCCCTTAATGTTACACCTATCATTTTCCGCTCCATTGCCCGCTGAGTTGTTCTCAATTTAAGTTGAACCCTCTTAGTGAGCCTCCAAGTTTCTGCCCCGTAGGTGAGTACCGGTAAGATGCAGCTGTCATACACTTTCTTCTTCAGCGACAATGGTAGGCTGCTATTCATTATCTGAGAATGTCTGCCATATGCACCCCACCCCATTCTGATCCTTCTAATTATCTCTGCCTCATGGTTTGGATCTGGGGTCACAACTTGGCCTAAGTAGATATATTCGCTTACCACTTCCACTGCCTCGCCACCTATGTCAAACCGCTGTGCTGTCCCGAGGTTATTGATCATTACTTTAGTTTTCTGCATATTAATTTTCAGTCCCACGGTTCTACTCTGTTCGCCCAGTGCGGAAAGCATGCTTTGCAATTCGTCCCCCGAGTTACTTAGCAAGGCAACGTCATCAGCAAATCTGAGGTTACTGAGGTATTCTCCATTAACCCTTACACCCACCTGTTCCCAATCCAACGTTCTGAATACTTCTTGTAAACATGCTGTGAATAGCATTGGAGAGATTGTGTCTCCTTGTCTGACACCCTTTCTTATAGGTATTTTACTGCTCTCCCTATGGAGGATGATCGTAGCTGTAGACCTATTGTAGATATCCTCTAGTATTGTTACATAATGCTCATCTACCCCCTGGTTCCGTAATGCCTGAATGACTGCTAGGGTTTCGACCGAGTCAAATGCTTTCTCATAATCTATGAAGGCTATATATAGGGGTTCAGTATACTCAGCGCACTTCTCTATCACCTGATTGATCGTGTGAATACGGTCCATTGTTGAACAACCTTTACGGAACCCTGCTTGTTCTTTAGGTTGACTGAAATCTAAGGTTGCAGAAATTCGGTTAGCGATTACCTTGGTAAATACCTTGTAGACGACTGACAGTAAGCCGATCGGCCAGTGGTTTTTCAAGTCCTTCATGTCGCCTTTCTTATGAATTAGGATGATATTCGCGTTCTTCCAAGATTCCGGTACCATTGCGGTCATTAGGCATTGCGTATACAGATTTGCCAGTTTTTCAAGGACAATTTCTCCGCCATTCTTCAAGAGGTCTGCTGTTATGTGATCCTCACCGGGTGCTTTGCCCCCTTTCATTTCTTTCATAGCCTTCCTTACTTCTTCGGTCGTTACTGGTGGGATGTCTATCTCCTGTGAACTACTGTCTCGTTCGGCATTATCCTGTATGTCCTGGCTACTGTACAGATCCCTATAGAACTCCTCGGCCACTGTGACTATTTTATCCCTATTTGTGATGACATTGCCTTGCTTATCCTTAAGTGCATACATCTGATTTTTCCCCACGCCAAGACGTCTCTTCACTGCTTTCAGGCTACCTCCGTTCTTTACAGCGTATTCGATCCTCTCCATATTATACTTCCGTATGTCAGCTGTCTTCCGCTTATTGATTAGCTTGGAGAGCTCCGCTAGTTCTATTCTGTCAGCTGCGGTGGAGATTCTCATGGTTTGCCGTTTCCTGATTAGATCTTTCGTCTCCTGTGAAAGTTTACCAGTATCCTGTCTAGCTATAGTGCCCCCGACTTCTACTGCACACTCCGTAATAATGCGTGTAAGGTTGTCGCTGGCTTCCTGCGTCGTAAACTCGGCTTCCTCGTTAAGAGCGGAATATCGGTTCTGCAGCGCGATCCTGAATTCTTCTACTTTACGTCTTACTGTTAGCTCATTTATCGGCTTCTTTCGTACTAGCTTGTTGCGGTCCCTCCTCAAATCTAGCCTAATTCGGGATCTTACCATACGGTGGTCACTACACCTTACCCTTCCGAGCAATTCCACATCCTGCACGACGCCAGGGTTATCGCATAATATGAAGTCTATTTCATTTTTGTGCTCCCCATTCGGGCTCCTCCAGGTCCACTTCCGACTCTCCCGTTTACAGAAGAAGGTATTCATTATGCGTAGGTTATTCCGTTCTGCAAACTCAACTAGTAGGTCCCCCCTGCTATTTCTACAGCCCAGACCATAGTTCCCAACTGCCTTGTCTCCAGCCTGATTCTTACCTACTTTAGCATTGAAGTCCCCCATAACTACGGTATACTGTGTTTTTACTTTAGCCATTGCCGATTCCACATCTTCATAGAAGCGTTCCACTACTTGGTCGTCGTGGCTGGATGTGGGCGCGTAGCCCTGCACCACCTTGAGCTTGTACCTCTTATTTAGCCTAATTACAAGACCTGCTGCCCTTTCGTTAATGCTATAGTATTCGTCTATGTTGCCAGCTATGCTTTAGTTGCAGCGTTGTCGTAGAGGTAGAACACCCGTCTCGCGTGCAGAAGGACCGTGGTTCGAATCCCGGTGCCGGACAATTCCCACCGGATTTAAAAAAAAAAAATCCGCGTATTGATGGAATTGCCCAAAGGGGCTTGGGGTGCGGCCTGACCCCGGCGACCATTGCCGGTAATGCACTCCCTTACCAGAGCAGGATTGGCCACCCTGGTGTAGTAATGGCCAAAACCTCCCATGAATACGCCAACAATTAAATAGTATATGTATTTCTAAACATTACTTTGAAAATTCTGAAGACACGCTGCCCGCCGCCGCTGGGTTGCTCTAAGTGGGGCTAACTGAGCCACCATGCCCAGAATCAACGGCAGCGTTCAGCAAACAGACCCAGCAAAGGAGCTTTGACGATTCTGTCTGATTCAGGGGCGTTTGCTCTGCCAAAATATTTTATTTCAGTCTCCAAATACGCCAACGGCAGCTTAAAAAAAAAAAAAAAACGTTGCGCCCGGGGAGAATCGAACTTCCCGCCTCCACAACGTGAAGCCAGATTCTACCTATCGTCTATCCCAACAGATGGCGCATTCGTGCAAAATAGACCCTTGCATTAAAAAAACACATAAAGGAACAGGAAAGTCTGCGATTCAAACTTTTTTAGCTGGGGACAAGTTTTTAAATATCGTTTTTCATTTCGCATACAGACAAAAGTATGTTGCCAAGCTACTCTATGTCATGGTTGCCAGCATTAGTTTTGGGAGGGACACATACGGCTCGTAGATCAAAAAATTCAATTTAAAAAGTTCTAGGTCGTTATCAGCAAAACCGTTCCTCGTCAAGGTGCTTTAAGTGATGCCCTTTCATTTGGGATAGAGAATATATACTCGACAAAAATCGGTTGTCTGTCCCTTTAAAGGAGCACTGACACGAAAATTTTATGTTACACTTTTAGATGCAGAGCATCTGATTCACTCGCCTTGTCCCTCCGGCGTCGTCGTCGTTGTTGTCGTCGGCGTTGTCCACCCCTCCCCCATTCTCCTCGCCGCGCCAGCTGCGCTCTCCGCCGCTCGACCCCTCTCCTCTCCGATAGCGAACACTCTCTCGCGAGGGGCATTGGATTGGGTTGGATTGGCTTGGATTGGATTGAATTGGATTGTATTTGGATTGGATTGGATTAAAGTGGATTGTGTTGGATTGTGTTGCGTCATAGCCGCGGCCCGTTGCGACAGAGCCGCGGCAGACGCGCTGGGGCCGGCGCATGTGCAGTACTCTCTATTCCGCGGTTTCCTCTCCTTCGGGCGCGCTGCGCATATAACCGGTGTGCCGTTCTCCGGCGAAGCAACATCCACGCTTGGCTCAAACACCTAGAGTCCACCCCGCTTTACAAGTACGCCAACGTCGTCATCGACTGGGACCGGCTTACGCAGTCCCCTCAACGTTATGCGCGCTATAAAACGCGGTTCCTTTGCCGCTCCGCCTATGCGTCGCATCTACACAGGGGTTCCCGCGAGGGGAGGTGGGAGTTTTTATTGCTTTTATCGATGCTTAATGGTCTGGCGAACCTGAAACAGCACTTCAAATACTTCAGCGTGCGATAGTTAATTACATTGAACGGCCTGAAAATCGTTTGTTTCAAATTCTCGCGCTTTCATCCCGAACGGCGCATATGACAGACTCCCTGCCTGACCTCACCGCTTTGTGCGGACGTCACCAGTGCCTGCTTGAGAGGGTGTTGCGCCCGCTCGCCGCTCGTGGGGCCGCACGCGTGAAGTGACGTCACGAGTTTTTGACGAGCGCTGTCGTGTCACTTCTTTTGGCTTCACAGGGTGATGTCACGCTTACCCTATGTCCATTTGCTGAGTGCCGCTCCGCGCGCTGCTCCGTCGGTGCGATAAATGAGATCCAATTGAACTAGGTTCTTCGCGTGGCAGGCCGCTCATATTTCAGCCACGGTATTCTGTTGAGTGAAGGAAGTGAACTCTGCAATAATATTAACGCCGAAAATTGGTGTCAGTCCTCCTTTAAGTAAACGTGGGCTGTCTCCCCTCCCCCCTGCAGAAACGGGAACCCCTGCGGCTTCGGCACCGCTACCTGGACCTGCGCTCATCAGAGATGCAGCGCCACCTGCGCTTCCGCTCGGAGATGCTGCTGCGCATGCGCAACTTCCTGGCCGACAAGTGTGGTAGGAGGTGCAACTTTGACTGCCTGCCTCCTGTCTCCTTTCTCTGACTCGGCTCTTACTTACAGGAGCCGCGATTATATGTGCTGTATGGTTGAAACTTGGGCTCATGCGGCTCTAAAACAGTGGTGCCAACTTCCTCAAATATATAGGGCTTGCCTTTTACAGCAGCTTCGGTCGATAGTGGTATTGTAGTTTGAAAAAAATGATTTGTCAGGGTTTCTAGATTTCACTGCAATGCTGTGGGGGCTGCTTCAGAACCATGCCCATATAAACCACATGACAAATGTCTACTTGGGCGAGAGGTGGGGGGGGGGGGGGGGAAGGATTACCAGAAATAGCAAAGGCCAGTACCTTTCTAGTATACCTGGGAAGTTGTCTGTCCTAGTCCAGTGACCAAATGCACACTTTTGGCACATGCCTATGCCAAAGTTTTTTTTTCACTTGTTGTAAAGCAATAGGTTTTAGTTGTATCTCAGTCAGTATTGTCCTTGGAGAATCATTGGGATCACATACTTCCTGTTCCAGTCACATCACCGGGAGCTGATCGTATGCCTTTTTTTTTTAGCCATGAAATGCCTTTAGTGGTATCCAAGCCGTGTGCAATTCTTGCACATGCACACATCCAGCGTGAGCTTAAGTTTACGGACCGTGGGAGCTGTATCCAAAACCAACCAGTGTGCTGTGAGGTACCTGCTGTCAAGACCGTGCACAGTGCAGGTGCAGGCTATCAGTATAGCACCCGTGCCACTATCGCCTGCTCTTTTGCGGTTGCCTGATGCTCCGATAAATTGGTGCCAAAGGAAACTCTCTGGCCTTTTCAGGCTGCTGGTTAAACACCTTCTGTGGAAAGAGCATGCTTGCGTAATCGGTGGTAACTTTTCCACAGGCAGAGTTGGTGTGCTAGTCCTTATCTTGTGCTTATAGCTTTTTTTTTTTAATATCTCTGCAACATATACTGAAGTAGCCGAAAATCTGTTTCAGAGGTAGGGCGGTGCAAGGCTGTGTTCCCCTAACTGGCAAAGTTTTCCTGGCGCTGATTTATGAAGCTAGCGGCAGTCACGAAGAAGCAAGTGATAGTGGCATGCATGCAATACTGATTGGCCATGCTTGTGCAGTGCACGGGTCTCAACAACAGGTAGTACTACGGAACCAGGCATCGCAGTGGTTAGTTTATGCCACCATTCTCATGGTGTGTGATCTTAAGCTGATGGCTGTACATTCTCTGGCACCATTAGCACCGGTTTGAATGCAAAATCTTTTCACCAGCTTGCAAGCAGTTCTTTGAGCATTAAGACTGCTCTCACGCAATGAAAATACTATAACCTAATAATGAAATATTTCTAGAGCTTTTTCTCGTATGTTTTTTTGTTTTTGCAGGTTTTGTAGAGGTGGAGACACCAACTCTGTTCAAAAGGACACCTGGAGTAAGTGGTGCTGCTCCTCCTTTTTATTTCTTTTAATGTTAGCAAGCTCCTGAACTAAACTGTACAGTCAAAAACTTTGAACAAGCTTTTTGTTCAGCTGTGAAAAAAGCTAAGCGAGGCCAAGCAGCCTTCATCTTTAAAATAAATTTGCACTTGTTGTTCATTACGTGTGCAGGAGGAATTGCAGTCGATGGAGCAGAGCTCTAAGTGTGATCCGTGATGCAGTTTGTTAGTGGGTAACCTTAGGTGACATATTTGCAAGTTGAGTTGGAAGGAAGCACTGGCAGTTACAGGACATACCTGGGGCCTCAATGCAAAGCTAGTCCTTGATGTTGTGAATATAATCTAATCAAGGTGGTGGACACACTGTAGCGATTGTGGCGAAGTTTGTCACTGAAGCAGGGCTAATATGATGCATTGGGATGAAGTGATGATGATGCATTGGGATGAAGTGATGAATTTTGGTAGTGTAAATGGATTTTACAAAAGGGAAGCAGGAAAGATTTAGGCCACATTCTATAGCGAATTCACCCAAAGTACAATCGTATTGTGCAGAGTTGCCGCAATAGCGGTGCTGCATCGTTGTGGGTTGGTTACATGAGAAATGTTCCAGATACTAGCAGCGGCATTCTCTACAATGCTGTCTCAAAGTGCCGCCGGGGCCCCGATTGCAACCAAGGTTTGGGTAGTGGTAGCGAGTATTATTATCGGGCACAGCTCAGTTACATGCAACGAGATTGGCATAGGGATGTGGTGTAAAAGGATAGAAATTCAGGTAGGAAAAATCTTGCTATAGGAAGCTGATGTATTAAGACAAGTCCCAGCCTGCCAAAGTACAAGGCCCCAGTTCTTACTCTTGCTCCGTTTTAAACCCGCAAATATGTTTATTGAAATTACCTATTGATTGATAACTCTATCACTAACAATTCTGTCGCTGTTTATCCCTATAGCTAGTTTTGTTGTATTTTTGTAATGCAAACTTGTTTAAATGAATACAGAAACTCGTAACATAGCCATTGCTTCATTTTATGGTGTCGTGAAAGTGTGGTCGAAAGAGGTACTGAAAAAAACACCAAAGGTATTTCTTTTTGCTTATTTGGGGCTGCAGAGTGCTATTTGACTGATTTCATTCTTTGTTTCAGTATTTCGAAGAAGTTATCAAGTTTTAGCTTTCCTGTGAATTAGCCTAGAAGCAATGCAAAAATTCGGGGCCCTCCCACTCTGTAAAGAGGGATGCAGTGGAAGGAGGGCACGAAACAAACTTCTATAATTTGCAATTGTTCACACTTCCTAGTTAATTAGCCAAATGAGAAACTGCTCGTACATGCCTATAACACACTAAGGCTGACGAAATGGGGCCGCCGGCCACCCGTGTTCCGCAAATCCCTCATTAAAAATGAATCGTAGGCTCTATATTTTTAGCAGAGGGGGATGAACGGGAGAGTCATCCCTATTTGGGCCCATCAGTTCTCGTTGGCCACGTCTGCTTTGCGCTTCCTCTCAATCTAAACCTCCATGATCTTTTTTTTTTATGTTTTGTCCGAATTGGGCTAGAAAAACAACAGATTTGGCGTGAACGGCAGAAGAAAGGCAAATAGTGCATCCTCTGGTGAGCATCACTGAAGTGGTGAGAATGGTGGCGCAACAAAAGCGACTCATATTGTGGCAATTTTTGTTTAATTGAAAAAAAAAAAAAAACAATGCGTGCCCACTGGCTGAAGCGACTCGGTAGGTGGCCGTAAGCATTCGAGACTTTATCCTGGTAATCTAAAGACTCCCTTTGGTGCCTCTTTGAGATGTTGTAAGTCCAAGGTGAAATAAATGTCAGCAGTGGTAATGGTGTAGCGCTGACCCCCGGTACGGCTGTCACATGTGTTGTTCTCTCCAGGGAGCCCAGGAGTATGTGGTGCCCACACGGCTTCCAGGCCAGTTCTATGCTCTGGTGCAGAGCCCCCAACAGGTGAGACTTTGCACAGTATTCTTTAACAGTTCTACTTTGGCCACAGCAGCCATTTTTCTGTGGAGGGTAAAAACGAAGACGTCAGTGTGTCGAGACTTCAGTGCACGTTAAACAACCCAGGTGGTCTGCATACATTAACCTGCAGCCCTCCACTACAGCGCACCTCATATAGCCCAGGAATAGCCATGGCGCATTAAACCACCAAAACTTGAGAAATTTTGATGTTCCCAGGCAGCACAGTCTTTGCAAACTTACTTCGTGCCAGCCGAGTTCGTGCTGTCTATCTGTGGTCATCACAAACTTGTGGTCATCACAATTCCGTCAAGAAAACAGAGTTTTGGTGGGGGTGGTACCACTGCAAGACAACGAATGCGTACTAAAATCATTTGGCTGTGGTCGTCTGTCTAATGGGCTGAGCCTACTGTGTGCAGATGGAGTCGGTGCAAGTTGCCCAAGTGTGCATCCTTTGTGCTGATCACTTGTTGATATCTGTGATAGTTTCGGCATAAGATCTGTACCTTGGTTGTTCCTTTTTGGGTGGCCGCGCACAGTTCAAGCAGCTGCTCATGGTCGGAGGCGTGGACCGGTACTTCCAGGTGGCCCGGTGCTACCGGGACGAGGGGGCACGGCCCGACCGGCAGCCCGAGTTCACGCAGGTCAGTGAACAATCCGTCCCATGCACCTATGTCTGTGGTGGGGCACATTTACTTTTAAGGAAAGAGTCTTCAGGGCCCGATATGTGCGAAAAACTGGCTCTGTTGTTGCTTTTTTCCACCACACAAAATCACCGCCGCTGTAAACAGTAAATAGAAAAACACATTTGAGTTTGTATGATGATTGAACCTGGGTTTTCAGAGTAGGAGCTGAGTATGTTACCACCGCGCTACCTCTGCGCGTTGCCAACAGCGAAACAAACGTTAGCCTAGTGGATGCGGTGCTGACATCCTGTCACGTGACAGGTAAACATGACGGCACGCAAGTTTGGCAGGTACTACACCTCAGCCATGGAGAACTCTCTGGGGAACGTGGCGTGAAGTGTCGCCAGTCAGCCGGTCAAAGCACTTTATGTCAAAATGCGAAGAAACAATGGCGAGGAAATAGACACAAATGTGGTGTATTAATAAAGGATTCTTTGATAAGTATTACCTTCAAAGCATGTGAGCCAACTTAACTGCAGCGAGGAATTTTGCTTTTCTGTGATGAATGGTGGTGCGTTCATTTACTGACATTTGAAACGAGATTTTGTTTGGCGTATTTGAGTTGATGTGTTACATGGGTTAGTGAATATAATCCAGTGGCTAGGAAGGGCAGAATTGTCGTGGCTTCCAAAGACGCAAGGGGAGACGGTGGAAATAAGGCTGCCGATGCCCGCAGGTTGATGTGGAGCTGTCGTTCTGCAGTGCTGACGATGTGATGCTGCTCACCGAGGCCCTGCTGTGTGCCAGCTGGCTGCAGCTTCGGGGTTCTTCCGCCTCCACCCATGGCAGGGAGCAGCAGGAAAAGCCCCTGGCGACACCCTTCCCACGAATGACCTATGCCCAGGCATTAGAGGATTATGGCACGGATAAGCCTGACCTGCGGCTCTCCTCTATGCTGGTGAGAGAGACAGAGCTTGCACCCTCATTTCGCCCACTGCTTGTGATTACAGTAACTTTTTCAGTTAAGTTTGGGTTGTTGGGGTTGTGCTGTCAAACATGCGTGTGCAGCCAATATTGCCTCCATTGCAAGGGTGCACCTTTTCTTTTACTGCAGGGTCGAGTGAGAAGTTAGCATTGAGCTTTTGGCTAGTCAGTGGTTCTGCAGAGCAGGATGAGAGATGAAGCCCCTTACCAGGGGATTATTAGCAAGGAGCTCCGGAAGATTTGGGAGCGTGTTGTTGCGCAGTGCTGCATTTCTTCCAAATGGAGCTACTTGCCCACTCAGCCAACTTATTAATGATACGCCATCTTGTAATCTCGCCGCACACAGTCTTGAGCTTGAAAGAGGGGCCTTGTGTGTTCATTTTGCTTCTGGCAGGTAACATTTGCATTCCATGATTTTTGGTACAGAGGTTCTACAAAGCCAACATGTATTACTCGGTGCTCCCTGCAGCTTCTGTAGGGTTGTGACTGGGACCGGAGTTACTTAAACCTAACATGCTCTCAATTCTAACACACACCAGATTACCATGACTGGAAACAAAACCAACAGGAGAAAAATTTTCTTCATAGTATGAGCCACTTGCAAGTGCAAGGACTTCATCTATTGACGTTCTTGGACGGCTCTTATTACAACATGCTGTCTGTGCTATGTACTACTCGCATTGGAGCGGCACCTTCAAACTCAAATCACGAAAACTTTCAATAAACGCCCTTGGTTGGCGTATTTGCCTCTTCCTCAAGTTTAACCCAACCAGACAGAGTTCTGTCGAAAATGTTCACATTCAAGAATAAAATATGCACAGCAAAAGTCTGTCAAGAGCAGTTCTTGCTCGCAAGTGCATAAAGGGAGCACAGTGCTTGCTACTATTTTCGCAGCTTTTTCAGCTTCGAGGAGGGGGGGGGGGGGGGGGGGGGGCAAAGGAGAATCACTAAATTAAGGCTCGAACAAAGCAGGGGTGCTTGCTATCTGCGACAGTGCCTATCCGTAGTCTGGAATATCGTTTTTTCATTGCGTGCAAAAAAATAAAATGTTTTATTTTGGTGTTGGTTGCCACTAGCTGCTCAATGTTGGATGCCTTGCTTGCGCAAATGCGCAACTATGGTTGATCTGCTGTACCGGTAATGATAAGCAGTCATTAGCGCACTTTCAGCTGGTAGTACTTGATTCTACCGGGCATGCTACTCTCGGTTTCATTTTCCCAGGGCAAATGTGCAAGTTAGAATAGAGTAATTATAATTCATGGTGTAAAAACTTTTGTACCATCATCGTTGCTCCACCCATCATCAATCGGCGACTCACTCAAGCTTCTTCACACTTTTCACACTTCACATTAGTTGCCATTAAAACTCGCAATCCCTGCGGTCGCCTCTCAGTGCATGGAGGTCTTTGTCCCTCGAACATGGTGTTCAGTGTCTATTGCACTATCTTTGCGGAGATACACACCAACACACAATACAGGCGTATGCAAAAAGACACAGTTCTTCTGAAAAGCTTGTTGTGGCCAACTCACAATGTGTGTGAGGCAAGATGTACAGAAAAATGCGGAACGCATGGCTCATCACGTATAGAACACGCATCGACGACTGTGTGATTTTCTATTTCTGCAAAGCGTGACAAGATATTCGGGGAGGAGGGCACAAGTGAAGAGGCCTACAGCAAAGGAACTGAGGGAGCGGAAAGTCGTGTAGGGAGAGGTGATGACGAATCCATGACAGGTGCATAAGAAGGAGCTCTCACGGAAAGTGAATGAGGGTGTGTTGTGAAGAGAGGAACTGAGTGTTCAGCAGGAAGAGTTGTGTGAAATGGAATAAGGCAGTTGTGTGAGGTTTGAGTTCAGTGATGTGATTGACAGTCTACCGTGAATTTCTTTTCTTTTTTCTTTTTTTAAGCATAAATACATTGTCTGACTTGGTACTTGCTCTGACTACTCCCCCACCCCCGTTCTTTTTGTGTGTCATAGGCGGCAATTAGTGGTTCTACAGAAAGTGCATTCTGCTAACATTGCATGTTTTTAATGGCTTATAATTTGCTGATTCGTCCACTTAGGTTCTTCCTAATTTTTATTTTAGAGGAATGGGGGTGTAGTGTGGCAAGGAGTCGGAGGAGGTTGTATACAGCGTAAGGATAAAGCTGTGGTGAAAATCGTGATAGAAGAACGATTTCTGATAACGAAATTTCATTTTTTGGAGGGTTTCGTTATAAACCTGTTACTGCCTATATGTCTGCTCCTTTCAGCATCAATTTTTGCTAAGTGAACCAATCTAAAAAATAAAATCTTCTAAGAAATTGTGAAAATGTAAAGGGGAAAATAAAAAAAAACTTGTGCGGCAGTTGATTGTTACGGCGAACAAGTAACCGTTTCCTTGTTACCGTTCCCCATTTTAGTGCAGCCTTTGAAGTCTGAAACTTGCACCTAAATTATATCAGCAAGTGGGGTTAACAATAAAATTATCTTTGATGTGATGTTTCTTTCCAAATTCTTTTGTTGCATTTAAGGATAAGTTAACTATGTTGCCGCCTCATTATCGTCATAAACCGTGAAGCTTGTGTCATAATTGCATGTAATTTGGGCTGCGTTTTGTACTTGCAGCTGCGAGATGTGACGGCGATATTTCGGGAGCCGCACTCTGGGATCTCGGCCGCGCTAACTGGTCCGGCTCAGATGGAGGGGAGCTCAGTGCTGGCCATTGTGGTACCTCGGGGAGCCGTGAGTGCAATTCACCACATCCTTTTGTTTCCTGTCTGTGGCAGCTGTGCTTTTGCTGCTGGGTGCAGGGCAATTGAGGAAATGCGGCTGCTGACAGGGAAGCAGCTGCTGCAACTCTTCGGGATAATGTGGACATTATGCCTGTGCCATACTGTGATGTCAAACCACTCATCATAAGAAAACTTCTGGGCACTTGGCGGATACATTGGGATACACAAACAGGAAACAAGCTCCATGCAGTTAAACCAACTATAGGCAGACGCACAACAGGAAGGCTACACAGATTCGCTGAGGTCACACTTTGTCGTTTAACCGTTTCACTGTTGGGTGTTTCTGGCCGTGACGCACCCCCAGTGTTGGTTTGGTTTCAGGAATGTCAGGGAACAAGCATAGCCATTTATTTGACTGTGGTTGCACCTGGAACGTGACGCATCGAAAGGGAAGAGTGGGGGTGAGAAATTGCCTTTGTTCCACATCATATTTTCAGTTTTCCGTGCACGCTTCCGGGACGGCGGCTCCATCGTTTTGTCATGAGAATCTGATGCTGTGGAACTCAACCATTCCTTAGATGAGGAGCTCACCAAATACGAATCTGAGTTCGGCTTGTATTTTTAATTGGAAGAGCCATCTTTCCAGTCTGCAGTCGAAGGGCCCATGCGGTCAGTCATCTGAAAGTAACTGCGCGCATGGAGGGAGCACTTTCAGCAGCCCGCACAATGCACGGAAATGGCGCTTTCTCAAATCAAGAAGGCAGATAGAGATGGGAAGTGGATACAGCACGGATACAAAAGCCTTGTTTGCTGGTGGCAGCGTCAAGCGAGGACGCGGCGAGCGAGCAAAAGCTGCAAACGAGTCACATTTCGTCATCTGGAAAGGCAATGGCCCGCATGCCTAACTTGGCACGCTGTAGCAGACACGTGAACAGAACAAAGAAACCAACAAACCTGCGGCAGATGGCAGAAAAACCCTTGCACTTGTAATAGCATACGTCGCATGGTCACTCAGCCTGAGAGAATAGAGCGTGTGGAGCGACCGCACCCCACAGCAATGAATGGTGGGCGCGATCACTTTGTACTCTTCAATATATCGCGGGGTGAAAAATACGAGCTTCTAGAAAGATTGGACAGGTGGCACGAACAGCCTCAGCACGCTTTGGCACAAATTTTTGAACGCACAATGGGGAACATACCGGCCTGTCAGTGACACTGTGGGGGGGGGGGGACGAAAACGTACCGGTACGTCAGTGACAGCAGAAGTGTTAAAATAGGGAACACATATGGCACACACGGACATCTTTTATGTGGTAGACCACGTCCAATTTATGCTATATTTGTGTTGTTTACTCCATGTCCTAATTGAATGTAGAGAACTCGAAACAGAACGACGCAGGCATTTCACTGACCTATACACAAAACACATACAACATGCAGTGCACTTTCTATTGGGTGAAGCAATACCGTATTTACTCGAATCTAGGCTGGCCTCGATTCTAGGCCGACCCCCGAAATTCAGAATGTAAGAAAATAAAAAAAACTTACCTCAAATGTAAGCAGAATGAAAAAAAGGCATGCACTGAGACTCGAACATGCACTTTATTACGCTTGCGGCGCTTGTCGTAGAATGTTCAATGCTCACTCATCGTCGTCGTCGACATCGGTGCCCTTATTGTCGCTGTCCTCTTTGTCACTGTCCTCTGCCCACAACGCACTGTCCTCACTTCCATCCAGAGCGTTCAAAATGCTGCACTTACGGAAGGCCCGCACAATTACCTCGGCCAGAATTTCGGCTCATGCCGCGGCGACTCAGTTCGCCAGTTGGCCGAGTGAAGCGCGCTTGATGCGCCCAGTCGGTGTCAGTTGGTGATCTTGCAGCGTCAGCCAGCCGTTGTAATGCTTCCACAGCCTGTCCTTGAATGGCTTGTTGATGGCCACGTCGAGTGGTTGTAGCTGGCTTGTCATACCGCCGGGTATTACCGCAATGTCTGTACCGCCCTCCAAAAGCATGGACTTAAGGGCATCTGTCAAGTGGCTGCGGTAATAGTTCAGAACCAGGAGTGACTCCTTAAACAGCAGAGCACTGGTACCTCGCTGCCTAACTGTCTTGACCCAATCGTCGACGAAGGCACCACTCATCCAACCATTCTCGTGGGCTCACACAATGACGTTCTTAGGGAAAACTTCCTCGGCTGGAAGAGTCTTCCTCTTAAAAATAATGTACGGTGGCAGCTTTTGCCCATCGGCCTTGCAACACAACATCACGGTGGTGCGCTGCTTTTCGTAGCCTGCAGTTTGACCTTGACTTCTTTTGCGCCCTTGTCATTCACGGTGTAGGCCACAGGCATGTCGAAATACACCAGGGTCTGGTCGGCGTTACCGATCTGGCCCAGTCGGTACTCCTTTTCCACCTGCTTCTTGATGACAAAGCGCTGGAATGGAATCAGCTTCTCCTCAAAGTCAGGGGGCAGCTTTTGGCACAGAGACGTCCGCCGTCGCAGGTTGAACCCAAACCGCTGCATAAAGCAAGTGAACCAGCCCCTGCTGGCCTTGAACTGAGTCCATGCGACGCCTCGTATGTTTGCGATCTCCCTCACCTTCGCCTGTATCATCTCCGTCGTCGCAGGCATTCCACCCTCTCCTTGCTGCCTGATAAAGTAGCGACTTCCTTTTCCACCTCGTGGTGTTGACCTTTCTTGGGTTCTGTGAAGGCCATTCGCTTCGCAGCACAGCTGAAAATTTCTTTCCGCTGCTTCCGCCATCGGTGCATGTTCTTGTCATCGACGCCGAATTCGTGCTGTGCTTGAAGGTTTGAAGTTTTCTCGGCCTCCAATACTACCTTCTGCTTAAATGCCGCGGTGTAGTGGCACCACTTGGTGGGTGCCATTGTGCCGCGAACACGGGCGCTTCTCGAGGTCACACAGCGATGAACGCAAGCAAGCACGGAACGCTCAGACCCGAGTTCACTACATTCAAACAAGTAAAATGGCGCCTGCAAACCTGCAAGCTGCAAGCCTATAGCCGTGAGATGGCATTTAGTGGCTAGCAGTGGCAGGAAAGCCACATCCTCGAATCTAAGCTGACCTCCGGCTTTCGTAAACGACTTTTTAAAAAAAATTATCGGCCTCGAGTTGAGTAAATACGGTAGTTAATGTCACAAGAGTGTGAGCTTAGCTTGCGGACATTGATTTTTTAAAGAGAATTTTATACCGTGTGTAACTGCAGCCTCCTCGTCAGTGGTAAGGACAGTGCTGAAGGCTTTCTCTGTGGTGCTCAGGTGTCTCGCATTTTTGCCTTGCAAACCGTTCACTCGAGGCACCGTGTTTTGAAGGCCCTACGTACTTATGTGCCCCAAACTGTTTTTATATCGACTTTTCATCACTAACCATTGGCCCTATACGCCAGTTTTTAGACAAGCACCTCTAACCCACACACACTGCACTACTCTTGGCACTCTTTGGCCAAGCCAAGCCGAGCCTGAACCATTAAACAGCATTAGCATCATCATCATCCCACTGAATTTTGCAACTTCATTGCACCAGCATTCTGGGTATTTGCGATGTTCAGGCAATGCATGTGATGTCCACAGTCTTGCCATTGTGCATGTGTGTGTGTGTGTGTGTGTGTGTGTGTGTGTGTGCGCGTGTGTGTGTGCGCGCGTGCGTGCGTGCAAGAGAGAGAGAGAGAGAGAAAGAGGACGAACCATGCATGTTTATAGCTGGGGCATAAAGGTGATGAAGGCGGCTGTGTGTCCAACATAAAAGTTATGTGCTCCACTCATTATTGTGAGTTTGGCAGAGAATATTGCAGGCGCTAATCGGTGTTCCTCTTTTTGCGTAGTGCAGGTGACTTTCAAAATGTCACAATTGGCATATTGGGGTGATGAAAATAACCATCATATCAATGTACTCATGCAACGTAGAGCCAGTGGGTAGCGGGAGATAACACCTGCGGTGCCGAATGGGCAGTGAGTTTAGGCTTACCTGGCAGCTATGGTGACATCGCAAGTCACGTCATATTTGTTCTGGCATGACGTGGGATTGTCCCAGCTAATTTGTGTATTCCTATGACAGATCTGGAACACGTTCAGAGCAACCTTTTTGCTCCATTTTAAGCAAACACGTTCCAATGGCAGATCGCGAGCCACTGAATCCTGTTCCAATGGCAGATTGAGAGCTCCATCACAGCCAAGTTCATTCCGTGGAGCACGAAAAATTTCTCCGTCGAAATCGGCGGAGTTGGCCAGAACATGCCTTCTCTCCTCTTAAACATAATCACCATCTGCTTCCACTCGCATCCCCTCTTCGAAATGTCATGGTGCCCGCCCCAAAAAATGTGCACAAACAAACAAGATGCTGCATGCCGTGTTGCGTTCGTGCTTGCTGCATAAGGAAGGTGAGTGTGACTCAAATAGCTACTCAAACTCAGAGTCAAGTGGCGAGGAGCCCAGCTCAAAACAACGACTGGACGGACATGGTGCATAAGTGCGCCTTTGGCCTTTTTTTTTGTGGCAAAAAGGCCGACGAAACTTTTATCATGGGCGGCATTGGACGCCGTTGAGACTGGGAAAGGAGAAAGCGTTTGCGGGGAAGCAGACGCTCTTGAAAGCACCCATGGTGAAGGCTGGCGGGAAATTCCCGTTCCGGTCATGCTTTGGCATTTGCTCCTGCGAGAGTTGTTGCGTTCCAAAGGCAGTTTCGGAGTACCTGATCTTCGAGGGAGCAGCATGCTGTGCGGTGGAGCTCAGCCACCAATTAGGATCTGCCATTGCAATTCACCATAAGTTCCTAATTGCCACAGGCTGAAATTTTGCTTCACTGCCATATCAGTGCATGTGAGGTGGTGCACCCTTCACAGGGGGTGCTCCCCCGCACGGGGCACCTTGAGTAATCTTGCTGACGGTATTGGCAACACCGCGGACCCCTAACCCCATACTCATGCTGTATCCTACCGTGGCTAGGAGTTTTAAGGTGAAGGGTAGAAACCACAAACGGTGGCCGTCGGACATACCTCGGCAAAGTTGGCGCGGCTCACTCAAACTCACTCACAATTTTTTTTTTCGAATCACCACTCACTCAAACTCAGACTCAATGCTGAGCAGCACATCTGCGCTCACTCAAACTAAAACTCACATTGAGCTCAAAACTCAGAACTCACTCGGACTCAAAACTCAAAATGTACTCAGAACTCAAAATGTACTCAAACTCAAAATGTAATCAAAACTCAAAATGTACTCACTCAAAATGTACTCAAACTCAATTTGGACTCAAAACTCAAAATGTACTCAAAACTCAAAATGTACTCAAACTCAAAGTGAACTCAAACTCAAAATGGACTCAAAACTCAAAATGTACTCAAACTCAAAGTGAACTCAATACTCAAGATGTACTCAAACCTCAAAATGTACTCAAACTCAAAATGTACTCAAAACTCAAAATGTACTCAAACTCAAAATGGACTCAAAACTCAAAATGTACTCAAAACTCAAAATGAACTCAGAACTCAAAATGGGCTGAGAACTCAAAATGAATTCAGAACTCACATGGCCTCACAGAGATTGAGACAGTCAGAGAGTGAGAGTGAGAGTGTGAGATTGAGAGTGTGAGAGTGAGAGTGACTGAGTGAGAGTGAGAGTGAGTGAGAGAGAGTGAGAGTGAGAGTGAGTATGAGAGTGAGAGTGAGTGAGAGTGTGAGTGTGAGTGTGAGTGAGAGTGTGAGAGTGTGATTGAGAGTGAGAGTGAGAGTGTGAGTGTGAGAGTGTGAGTGTGAGTGATAATGAGAGTGAGAGTGAGAATGTGAGTGAGAGTGAGAGTGAGTGAGAGTGAGAGTGTGAGTGAGAGTGTGTACCTTTTGCTGTATACCTTTTGCGATATCCTCATAATTATAACCAGAAAGCATTTTCATATTTGTCCCACGTGACCCCCTCGACGAGACCTTTAATTTGATACCCCACACACCCTAGCAGGGTCATATGGAATTCATACCAGTCAAAATAACCATGACTCATGACTGCAACCAGGACGCATTATTTAGGTGTCCGACATGATTCCCCTAACTGGAACCTTCAATTTGACGCCCCACATGCTTCAGCGGCCTCACCTTGAATTTAACCCCATCTATGACTCATAATGACCATCTCATGATTCGAACTACGAAGCCTTTTTTTATTTGTACCACGTGATTCCCCTCTTCAAGACCGTAAATTTGATACCCTACACTCCCTAGCGGGGTCACTTCGAATTTTACCCCAATATAAGACTCGCCATGACAATCTAATGGTTATAACCAGGAAGCATTTTTGTATTTCTCCCACGTGATTCGGCTCATCAAGACCATTGATTTGATACCCATCACATCCTAGCAGAATCAATTTGAACGTTAAACCAATCAATGACTAACCATGACTATCTCATGATATAGCCCTACCACATTTTTGTCCCTTGTGATTTTCCTTATCGGAACCTTCAATTTGATACCCCGGACACCCAGTGGCATCATTGTGAATTTTAACCTAATTTATGACCCATTTTGACTATGTCATGATAATAATCAGGAAGCACGTGATTACCCTCATCGAGACCTTTAATTTGATACGCCCTAGCGTCATGAACCTGAATTTTAACCGAATCTTTGATTTACCATGACTACGTCATGATATATCCATATCTCATGTTCGTCCCGAATGATTCCCCACATCGAGACCTTGAATTTGATTCCCCACATGCCCTCGCAGCATCATTTTGAATTTTAACCCAATCTATGACTCATTATGACTGCCTGATGACTACAATCAGGAAGCATTTTTTTTTATTTACCCCGCGTGATTCCGTTAATCCGGACCTTTCATTTGATACCTTACACGCCTTAGCCTCATCAGTTTCACTTTTCACCCAATCTAATGTGGTCATTATTCTGTCTTAAGGGGCGCTGCCCAGTCAATTCAGCTAATTCATTTGAAACAGTAGAAAGGACAGCCCCCGCCCCCATTTCCCTCCGGCTCTCACCTCTTCCTTTGTGACCCCTAGTATATCAAGCCGTTAACAGTAGCAGGCGAACAACCAGCACGCCAGCGCCGCCGTGTGCTTTCCCACCACCCATTCCCACGCTCTTAGTGGATCCGTCAGGAGGAAAAGTTAAGACAACCCTTTTTTACGACCTCACCAGTCAATTATCACTCACGCGCCCAGCCGCGAAAATTAGGTATACAGCAAGTGCTTATGGCCATAAAAATTCAACAAGAAACTAAAAAAAATCAGACACCACCTCCCTCCCAACCGATCATGCAGATCGCGATTGGTGCCATACCCGCAGGTAACTTGAATTCCGAGCCCACAGTGACGCATGAAACTTAACAGCCAACCATAGCTGCCTGCTAGGCTACTCATATGTACTCAAACTCCAAATGGACTTAGAACTCCTATTTACTCAGAACTCAAAATGTACTCAAAACTCAATATGTAATCAAACTCAAAATGTGCTCAAACTCAAAATGTACTCAGAACTCAAAATGGACTCAAACTCAAAATGTACTCAAACTCAAAATGTACTCAGAACTTGAAATGGACTCAAACTCAAAATGGACGCAAACTCAAAATGTACTCAGAACTCAAAATGAGCTCAAACTCAAATTGTACTAAGAACTCAAAATGAACTCAAACTCAAAATGGACTCAAACTCAAAATGTACTCAGAACTCAAAATGGACTCAAACTCAAAATGTACTCGGAACTCAAAATGGACTCAAACTCAAAATGTACTCGGAACTCAAAATGGACTCAAACTCAAAATGTACTCAGAACTCAAAATGGACTCAAACTCAAAATGTACTCAGAACTCAAAATGGACTCAAACTCAAAATGTACTCGGAACTCAAAATGGACTCAAACTCAATCGGACTCAAACTCAGTCGTGATCACTCGGCTCAAACTCACTCAAGCTCAAACTCACCATGCCACACTAGCCTCGCGCTCACTCAAACTCAAACTCACGCGTGAGTTTGAGTCCAAATGAGTCTGAGTGAGTGGACTCATGAGTGAGTTTGCCGACCTCTGGTCGGAGCCGTGGTCAAGCTCCGGCGGATGAGCTCCGTGTCTGTTTACCAGGCAGGGAGCTCCGGGACCTCTCTCGGCATCAGGGTAAACCGAGCGAAGAAAGCACCCCCGTTCCTTGCTTTTTTTCTATGCTGCATGGTTCTTTCAAAATTTTCTAAACCCACTGATCGGCCCCTCAAAAGGGGCCGCACCGAAGCAAACTTTCCCCCATTGCCCACCCTATCGTTCCAAATACCTGACAACTTTCCCCGGTTCTTGATCATCGCATCTGAAGACAGTACAAAGCCAGTGACATCTACGTCCTTTTTCCTAATAGCAAGTGCATTGAACATGTTGTAGGAAAACACTACAAAGCCAAGAAACTGACCTCTGGAGAAATCCTTGTAGAAGTAAACAACCCGGCTCAATCAAAAAAGCTCCTTGAACAAACCCTCATTGGCGACCTGAAAATCAAAGTCACTCCCCACCGAACGCTAAATACATCCCAAGGTGTCATATCTGAATCTGATCTCTACAATGAAACTGACTCTGACATCCTCGAGGGCCTGCGCGACCAGGGCGTCATTGCAGCAAGAAGGATCACTATGCGTCGAGAAAATCAGGAAATCAAAACCAAACATGTTGTCCTCACCTTTGACCGTAGTACCTTACCTGAATTTGTTAATGCAGGCTTTCTTCGTTGTACCGTCCGACCATATGTCCCCAACCTGCGTCGGTGCTTTAAGTGCCAACGTTATGGGCACAGTACTAACAACTGCCGTGGGCGTTTAACGTGTGCAAAGTGCTCAGAGCACGACCACCCCAAAGAGAATTGCAACAGCACTTTGATCAAATGTCCGGACTGCGGTGTCCCGCACACAGCATACTCAAGGACGTGTGAAACATTCAAACTTGAGAAGAAAATAATCAATCTTAAAGTCAATGAGAACATCTCTTACCTAGAAACGCATAAAAGGCTCAGCGCCTTTGCTTCTGCGAAGTATGCCGACGTGGTTCGCCGGGGGGCGGAGCGGCGTCTAGTCACTGCGGCCACCCAGTACTGTGAAGCAGACTTGGTGCCGCCCCAGCCCCCCGAGGTGCTGCCTAAGGCAGCCCAACCAGCTTGCACAACACCTGTGGCACCCGCAAGTGTTGCGTTGGCCACGAATGCCAGGAGTGACGGCTCTGCCGTCGGTCCCCTTCCTCCGGCTACCAGACCTCAGGTGGCCATGGATGTAGATCTGGCGGGTCCTTCGACCCCCTCTGCGTCCAACACGCAACAAACTCTGGTGGGAAGGATTCCTTCCTCCACTTCGAACATATTCCGTGTCGGAGGCCGCAAGGACTCCATCTCGTCGCTGTCCCAGCACTCAGACGAGGACATGGAAATGACACCGTCTCAGCCAGCGCCAAAGGCGGTGAAAGAACAGCGCTCCATGGCGGGGCGGGGAAAAAAGCCAGCAACCCCCCGTGTCACTGGCCCAAATCATACCTAAGTGTGGTAGGTGATACATCCATCCCTAGTCTTCACCAGACAAAATCATCTTTAAACATTTCATCATCATCATCATCACCAGCCTATCTACGCCCACTGCAGGGCAAAGGCCTCTCCCATTATTCTCCAATTACCTCGGTCCTGTGCCAACTGTGACCAATTTATCCCCGCAAACTTCTTGATCTCATCTGCCCATCTAACTTTCTGCTGCCCCCTGCAGCGCTTGCCTTCTCTAGGGATCCACTCTGTTACCCTTAATGACCAGCGGTTATCTTGTCTTCGCATTACATGCCCTGCCCACGTCCATTTCTTCTTCTTAATTTCTACTAATATGTCTTTAACACCAGTTTGCTCCCTGACCCACTCCGCTCTCTTCTTGTCCCTTAATGTTACACATTTGTGCTACACATTGTGCTACCATTAAACATTTATGGTAGCACAAATAGTTATGCAGTGGAACTGTAGGGGATTAATTAAAAACCTAGATGATATATATGAAATCCTACACAAAACTCAAGCAACCGTACTGTGTCTACAAGAGACTCACTTGAACCCTAAGCATACCAACTTCCTAAACCAATACTCAGTATTTAGAAGAGACAGAGACAGCTGCTCGCACTGCTCGGGTGGCGTGGCAATCGTTATGCGAAAAGCTGTCCCTTGTCAATCTATTCATTTGCGCACCGGCCTAGAAGCGGTTGCTGTTCGGGCAATTATCTTCAACAGGTTAACAACAATTTGCTCACTGTACATTCCCCCTGAATATCGTCTGTCCAGTTACGAATTTGAGTCCCTTATAGATCAACTGCCAGAACCGTTTTTACTAGTTGGTGACCTTAATGCGCACAGCCCACTATGGGGATCGGAACGCACAGATTCCCGGGGCCGCTTGATAGAAAACTTTCTCTTGTCATCCGGAGCTTGTCTCTTTAACAAAAAGCAGCCGACATACTACAATACAGCACACCACACATATTCACACATTGATCTGGCTATAGGCTCCCCCGTTCTTTTTCCGTCCATCGAATGGGAAGTGGATGCAAATCCCTATGGCAGCGACCACTTCCCAGTCACCCTCAGATATTTAGAAAAATGCCCTTATAGTTACACTTCACATGCAAAGTTTAAAGAAGCTGGTGCCGACTGGGCAACGTTTAAAGAGATGTCGAAACTTACTTACACATCAATAACACACTTAGGTATTGATGAAGCGTGCTCCTTCATCACAGCACATATACTTGATGCTGCTAGCGTTTCTATTTCCCAGACCTCCGGTACCACACCTAATCTTCAGAGGCCCTGGTGGAATGACGATTGCAAGAAGGCCAGAAATGCTCAGAATAAGGCCTGGGGGGTCCTCCGCAGGTATCCTACTACAGAAAACCTAATTTCCTTCAAGCGCGCAAAAGCCATGGGATGGCGAATCTGACTTCAGGCAAAAACAGATAGTTGGAGGTCTTTTCTATCATCAATAAATTCCTATACAGATGCGCGCAAAGTTTAGAACAGGATACGGAAACTGCAGGGGCAGAAAACATGTCACACCTCTTGTCAGCACCACTGGCGATACACTTGAAGACCAAGTGTATCTTCAAGATACACAAGACCCTGGGACAACACTTTGAACATATTTCCAGCTCCTCCCACTACACCGAGACATTCCGGGGATACAAAGAATCTGTTGAAAGAAAGCCTATTCGTGACAACAAGAAATCTAATGACGGGTATAACTCTAATTTTTCGCTGCAGGAACTTATGGTAGCCCTCAACACATGCCGCGCTTCGGCGCCAGGAGTTGATAAAATAACATACACAATGATTCAGCACCTGCACATAGATACCCTCAATACTCTTCTCTTCTTGTACAACAAGATATGGTGTGCTGGGTACTTTCCTCATGCTTGGAAAGAGGCAATTGTGTTAGCTATATTGAAAGAGGGAAAAGATGCCTATTCTGTGACAAGCTATCGCCCTATTGCTTTGACAAGCTGCTTGAGCAAGCTCTTTGAAAAGATGATCAATAGACGGCTTATCTATTTCTTGGAATATCATGGTGTCCTTGATAGCTGCCAGGCAGGCTTTCGCTTGGGCAGGTCAACAACTGACAATCTTATAGCTGTTGAATCTTATGTTAAAGATGCTTTTGCTCATAAACAACACTGTATATCTGTATTTTTTGACATTGAAAAGGCCTATGACACCGCTTGGCGGTATGGCATCCTGCATGACCTTAAATCTGTCGGCATTTGTGGAAACATGTTAAACACACTGGAAAGCTACTTATCAGATAGAACATTCCGGGTACGAGTTGGTGCAGCATTATCCAGGACGTATACACAAGAAAATGGCGTTCCCCAGGGTGGAGTACTTAGCTGCACACTTTTCATTGTAAAAATGAATATGTTAGGGAGAGCACTGCCACCCACCATTTTTTTTTTTTCAATCTATGTACACGATGTTCACATCAGCTTCAGGTCATGCAACTCCTCTATCTGTGAACGGCAGATCCAAGTTGCTGTGAACAGACTAGCCCAGTGGGCAGACAAAAATGGTTTTATCCTAAATCCGCAGAAAAGCACTTGTGTTCTCTTTTCCAGGAAGCGTGGGATCCATCTGCAACCAACCATACAACTTAAGGGAGTTGATATACCCGTAAAAAGAGAACACAAGTTTCTTGGAGTAGTTTTAGATGATAAGCTTACATTCATCCCACATATTAAACAACTTAAAATGAAATGCATGATGAGTATGAACATCTTAAAAGTCCTTTCCCTCCAGTCATACGGTGCAGATACAACATGCCTTTTACGTGTTTTTAACAGTCTTGTCAGGTCCTGTATCGACTACGGAATTGTAGTGTATGGGTCTGCCTCAAAAACAGCTCTAAAAATGCTGGACGCAGTGCTGCACTTGGGGCTCCGCCTGGCGTCTGGAGCTTTCCGGACGAGTCCTATTGAAAGCCTCTATGCAGAAACGGATCAGTGGTGCTTAGAGCACCAGCGTACATACATGGCACTTTTGTACTGCGTAAGGGCGACATCCTTAAATAGTCATCCGCTAAATGCTATTCTTGAAAACAAAGCGTCCGAAAGGCTGTTTTTGAGCCGTCCGTCGCTTCCTCTGCCTTTCTCCATCCGAGTGAAGGTGGAGGCAGAGGAACTTGGGGTTATTTTATCTGAATCTTACAAAACTGACTTCATTGAGTTCATGCCGCCTTAGCAACTGCGCCCTGTCACCTGTGACATGTCGTTCAAGGAAATTTACAAAAAACATTCACCCACAGAACTCATCCGACAACACTTCCTGCACTTGCAAAACAAATTCCCATACACTGCTTTTTACACAGATGCCTCCAAAACTGCCACTGCTGTGGCATGTGCTGCACACGGTCCCAACTTTGCCAGCACAAGGACACTAAACAGAAACACAAGTATATTTACGGCTGAGGCACATGCTATATTAATTACGCTAGAACACATAATACAAACAAAGACACAACAATCCATTATATACACAGACTCATTGAGTGTTGTGACAGCACTGCATTATGGAAAACCGAGTAGGAACATTGTGCTGAACAGGGTAGTTAAAGAAATAATGGCAGCCTACGCTTTAAAACAGGTCATAGTCGTGTGTTGGGTGCCTGGACACAGTGGCATTCCTGGTAATGAACTCGCAGACTAGAGCGCCACTGTGGCAGCACTTCGCTGTAGCGTCGACGTTCAGCAGCTTCCCTATCTTTACTGGAAACCATTCAATCGAAAGGCAATCCGACAAAGCCGGCAGCAACACTGGGACACTCGGACAGATAACAAACTCCACACTGTAAAACCCCAATTAGGCCACTACTACACAGAAAAACACAACAGAACAACGGAAGTATACATGTGCAGATTGCGAATAGGCCATACATACGCTAGTCACTCGCACTTCCTGCAGGGCAAACCACCGCCACAATGAGACAGGTGCGGACATCGCCTATCTGTCAGCCATGTCTTAGTTGAGTGTGGTACTTCCACAAGGCAAGGAAAAAGCACTTCCGGGAACTCTACACTCACATGATTCCTCTTCATCCCTCGATGTTTTTAGCTGATCAACCCTTGATTCCAAGTAAATGCCTTTTTGCTTACCTGGGAGACATTGGCTTTTTAAACCACATATCATACCACGTGTAACCTCGGGGCCCCTCAGAGTGGGAGGAAGCTATGAGTGTCTATTTATTTTTTTTACATTCTTACCCTTCCATTCCCATTTCCCCAATTTTATTGTTGTTTTAAATGAGGGGCTGTATACACCCCCACACTAACCCCTTTCAATATCGTCACATTTACAGCACCATTTTACTAAAACATCATTCAAAATGATCAACCATTGCGTTGGCGCTCTTTGGCCATCGTTGCCCTTGCGCCATAAAACAGACAGATACTACTACTACACAGGGGGTGCTCTTCACAGGTCACAAAGGTTTTTGTTAATGTTTCACAGAATTACACTGTTGAAGGTTGTGAGAGCTGTCACTCCGAAATACGCTCCCCACACAGCTACGTGCAGCATTTAGTGCTAGCTAATTTTCAGGTATACAGTTACAGTGAGAACTCTATGAGGAGGAGGGGGCACTTTACCGAGAAAACAATGATGTTTATGCGTTATATGGTTCTCACTGTTCAGTTCTTTGGACTCTGAGTGCAAAGAAGTGAAAATTTATTTTGAGATTCTGAATGGGCTATGGTACAAGGTTGGTACTGTTCGTTTTCTGATTACAAGAGGCCCTGAATTAAAAATTGGGCTGCTACCCTGGCTGAACACTGCGGCTTTGCGGTCAGTATACACACTACGCGGTTGGTTTAGTCCGCTAGCAAAATATTAACTGCATTTGTCTTTCATCCAGCGTTTAATGTCACACTGGATTCTTCTGTGGAGTCTGTCCGGTATAATGTAGCGAGGTGTTGATGTTAAAGAGAGAACGAGAGTTTCCAAGAAATTCTGCTAATGCTGCTAACTCTAAAATTAGACAAAATAGGCAAAACAGACTGCATATTTGTGCTTTGTGTGTTAAAGTTCACTAAATAGGTGAAACTCAATTGCATAGGTTAAAAAAGAACAAAAGTATCCTCAAGATCAGTATCCCCCCTAAACAAGCTTTTTTAAAAGACATTATTCGGGGCCCTGTCTTTGTTCTTTGCTTCATGTTATCTGTGAGTCAAAACAGGGCACGTGTCCCCAGAACAACTGTGAAGCAAAAGCTTCAAAGTGGCAACACTCACCACCCTGGCTGGCACCTGATGGGTTTCTTTATTGCAACACTTGGTAACGACTGCAGGGCGTGCTTCGAAGACGGCACATGGAAGCGTTCAAGAAGCTGGCTAGGCAACAGCTCCAGTTCCAGGTCAGTGTGCACCAGTGTTGTCTGGTGAAGGATCTCAGTGATATGCGAGCATCATTGTACTCGCCCTGCAGCCATGGGAAGAAGTGCAACCCTACTTCCTTGCAGGGGAACATCTAAATTGTCTTCCTGCCCGAGTTAGCTTTCCCACTGTGTGTGCCACTCTTGTGGGGAAAAAGCTTGCTGCTAGGTGCTTGGTTGGACTCTGACCTTTGGCAATGCAGTTGTTCCTCGTTATAATGAAGTAGTATCGGGGCAGTAAATTAGTTCGTTATACCCGGTATTCTTCGTAACAGTAGATGTAAAAATTGATTCTAACAAATCAGCAGTCTGGCTCGCGCAAATACCCTGGATACAAAAACGCATTATCCTAGGATTAAAACCCCTATAAACTAAGGAATCCTTACCTGCCTTCTTGTGGCATTTTAAACTAAATGAACTGGAGCATGAGAACAGGAAATTATGAAAGAACAAAGTTTCTTTGACAATACAGGCTTGCATTGCTATTTATTTCAAGAAGAATAGGGTCTTTTTCTGGTGGCTTTTCACAGGTCTGAGCCGGATCAAGTTTTTTCACAGTGCCCACGCCAGCTTTGAGTTTTGAGTTTTGAGCGAACAAAATATTTCTTCGTTGCAGCCGATATCAGGTACTGCTCTCACCGATATCGAGCCCAGCTCTTGCAGTTTCGGTTTCGTCATAAAAACAATAAGTGCCACTTAAATTAAGCCTGACACACCAACTTTCGCATTTAGTTCACTAGAACCGATAATTTGCCATATCAGTGTTCGTTATAATGAGGTTCAACTGTACTTGCTTGGCTGGCTAAGGTGCTGAAGTGGCTGTAGGTTTGTGCTAAACAAAAATTTGCCTTTGTTTTTAAAAGTTTTGGTAGATGTCAGGAAGCTATGGGAAGCACCGTAGTTGGCAGTGTAGATCACTGTAGCACTGCAGAACATGCTGCAGGACATAACTTGTTAGCTCTGAGAAAACAAGAGCGGCATGAACTGTGCTATCGAGGAACATGAATGTATTATCATGCGACATTATGGCATGGTAGCTGGATCAATTGGATATGGACTGTGTAGTGCGCGTGCTCAGTCTTTGGAACTGTTCATAGAGTGAACTTTTGGCTGTGAAGTTCACGTGGCAAAAGCTGGCAGTGACACGTTGCCTTCGTTTCGTCGACGACAGCCTAACTAACGAAGAAGCAGCAAAATTTGTTGAGGTAAAGTACAACGTACAATGAGTACAACGTATAAAGTACAACGAGCTTACCGAAGTAGCAAGCTGCCTCTGACCATTCCTTCGAACCCCAGAATATCTAGCTCGGTCATGTTGTCAGTAAACACTCTCTTTTGTGACAGTGGCAGCCGTGTGGACATTCGTCACATTTTTGCTGCTCTCGCTTATGACCGATCTCTAGGTTGGTCATGCGAAAAGTATGCGAACAGCACAGAATGTTACAGGAACAGTCACAACAGATGATGTCACTGATTGTAATCTAATAAATTCATTATGGTAAGCTGCATAGTTGTAGCTTTGGCGCATTGGCACCTGTTTGCATTGATTGACTGTGTGCAGTTGGTGGCAACAGGGGGAAATGGGGGCAGGGGGTCCTGTTTAGGAGCTGATGTCCTTGTGCTGATCTGGTGCTGAAAAATGGCTTGCGCCCTGTTCCAACTTTCTGATGTCACCTCCTCCCTTGCCTTGTGGAAACATAAAAGAAAAGCTGAATGTGTCCTTCATGGAGTTGCAGTGTAGTAGCAGGCTGCAGCATTTGCAGCTTCTATGTAGTCACATGCCTTGCGCTCTCTCATAGCAAGTAGTTAATTGCAGTGCGTGTGCACAGCCCCAAAAGCTCTTTTTTTTGCCTTTTTCATGCAAGCGGGGACATAATTAAGATCGTCTAGTCTTCCACTGGACATTGTTTTCCTGAACTGATCACTAAATTGCTCCAATTTCATCCTCATTCTCACTCAGAACTGAATAATGGACAGCTTGATGCCGTGCTACGTCAGTGAACAAATGTACCCCCAGACTAGTTGAAATGCACATTGCATTCTTTTACGCTACCAATTCCAGCAGTGCCTTGCAATAAAGGAGCTTACGTACCATGCTAATAGGGTGAAACGTTACGCAGGGAGTACTGGCAGAGGTACCGCTGTCTGCACAACAAGAGTCGCCATCAGGTGGCAAGAAGCTCCTCTCCTTCGAGGCGCAAGGGCAGCTGTCGGCCATGGTGGAGGCTCAACCTGGGGACTCGCTCCTTCTATGCGCTGGCCCCACTGAATCAGCGGTGAGTGGGGCCTTGTCAAAGAAAATTGGCTTTTAAGATGCCTATACTGAGATTTGTGAAGGACAAGTTGCGGAATTCGTAACGATGTGAGGGGGTGGGGAGCAGGAGTCTTGATGCTCATATTGTTTTAGCAAACTCTTGTTTTTATCAGCGCTGTGTTGCACTGAAAGATTCTGTTTATGTAGACCCGCCCAAGCGGCCTTTTCTTGGTTCATCCAGCTACTACTGCCACTCGAGGTTTCGGCAGGATGGAGTGGAAACAACAAAAATTTGAAACGGCCCTTATGCAGGTTCCAATGCAACTTCGACATGTCTTTGATAACAGAGTGCATTCCGGAAACCTTTTCTCGCAAGCATTTTTGAAAAATGTTTGGTATTACTGAAGCCACAAAGTACTCTAAAGTGTTGCCAGTGCTGGCTTCTAGTTTATTGTGAGGAGAGTGTACAAGTCCTCAGAAGAACCAATGGATTACCACATGGTCGGTGATGCATTTTCGCTGCTGCTGCTCCTTTACGAGTGGGTGGGTATCTTGCTGCTAACCCCAAACCTTCAGTGCCCGTCTGCTTTGTAAGTGACCTGAAATTGAATCGAATGCCTGTGGTCAAAAATGCTTGTCATCTTTTCTGATTAGACCAGGACAGCGGACTGACTGGTTGCACTGGTACTGCTTTTACGGGCTCATGCTGTAGGCTTGTTTGTTTGCTGAAGTAGCGAGAGCTAGTGGGCCATCGTAGATGGTATTTGCCCAGTCCCCGTATGTGATTGTCAGTACCCTTCCCTGTGTGAGACCAGCAGACCCATCACTTAGGCATAGCAGCCAAATTTGATGTTTCGCACTGAATACATGCTAGCATTTTGTTGGGACCGCCACTTTTCCCCTCTGCTTGTAGTCCAACAAAGTTTCATACTAATATGTACTAGAGCAAAATGTTGCGCTAGTGTCTAGGTGAGGTGTGCTTCAGCGAGCATGCCACAGCGCTGAGTCTTATATCGCCTTCTCTCTTTCCTGGTGGTGGTGGTGATGATGTTTATTAATGGATGGACCTAGCCTCGTGTGGTATGCTGGCAATTGCTCCTCCGACCAGCACCTTCTTGCCGCTATGCGCCGGAAATCATCGGGAGTCATTGAGGCATGTGTCCTTTAATCACCCCAGGATCGGGCGCAAAATGTCTCTCCTGGTGATCCAGTGGCCTATAGGAAGAATGATATCATCCAAAAAGGCGTGCGCAGCGGCTCTCCTTCAAAGTTCTTTGAACAAGCTAACCCCTTTGTCCTGTCTTAGCGCTGTTATCAAACTTCAAGTATGTACCAACAAGCCCACATTAACACCATTTTTCAGTGCCCTCATTTACAGGGTAGGAATGTTCCACTTTTCCTTGGCATGGCTCACCAACAAACTTGAAAGTTGCCTATGATTAAAAAAAAAAACAGCCGCATTATTGTAAGGTCGTTTTGTAATATAAAAATGGAGCACCGAAAGATTTATTTGTCATGGATTCGTTACAAGCTTCATGCGAGACGAGCAAGAAAAAAATGTTATCCTTTTGTGTTGATTTTGGCTTTAGGAATGGAAAGAAGCCATGCGACTGGCCGAGCCAAGTAGCAGAGGAATGTTGCTAGGTGCAATGGTGGTGCCCTTGGCAGCACACGGTTGCAGCGACAGATTTACCTCTGGTATATATTAGGATGAAACTGTGTTATCCAATAACCTGTGCTTGCCGTCTTCCCCATCGGCAAATGTGTGAGGTTCGTTCGTTGCTACACATTCAAGAAAAAACAACCAGAGGTTACATAAGAATGGGGAGCGGTCATGTACACGTTGTTCCTAGTAGTCTTAAAGTAGAACGTCTCTCGTACAAGTCCTCCTCTGCTAGGAGCCTGTCACCATTTGGTGAATGGAGGTCCAGTCAAAGAGATCACTGATAAAGCATGGCAGAGTGAGCTTTACCCAGTATTTGCAGATTTCTTTGTTTTTTCTAAGTGTGGATGAGCGAGCCCTGTGCCTCCCCCCTTCCCTCTCTCACGCAGAGGCAAGTGCTGGGCCGTCTGCGCTCTGAAGTGCACGAGGTGCTGTGCGAAAGCGGCCTGGCCGAGAGGCTGTGCCCCAACGACTTCCGGTTCCTCTGGGTCACCGACTTCCCCCTGTTCTGCCTTGACGACGAAGGTGAGGGGCCAGGGCTTCCACGCACATACCACACCTGCTTGTAGGCTGCACCCACCAACCTGGACATTAGGAGCTTCAGTTTGATGTTAACTGTGCCTACGACATGCACTAGGGCACAGGTTTTGACACTGGAATGCAGTTAAATCCATTGCCTCCCTCTCTCTCGCATCCATTTCTCTCTGTCAAGCCCTCGAGGTATTGCAGAAAGCTTCCTTTGCTGCAAAGCACATTAAATCGTCTGGCTTTTGGGGTGGGAACTTGTAAGGTTATAAGGTGGGAACTTTGTGCAACACCAAACCTGTGCAGCCAAGCGCAAGCACAAAAGTGCACACAGTTGGGGCATGGGTAACTTTTAGTAACAAGAGGCAATGTACAATACACGGAAAATGAAACGCGAACACGAAAATATGAATCAGAACATGCAAATAGCGCGATTTCTTTCCATACACGTCGATTGATTGTAGGGTTTAATGCGCCGACGCAACGCAGGCGATGAGGCGCACCGTAGTGGAGGGCTCTGGATTAATTTTGACCACCTGGGGATCTTTAATGTGCGCCGAAATCTCGTACACACGGGCGTTTTTGCGTTTCACCCCCATCAGAAAAGCGGCCACCACAGCCAGGAATCGAACCCACGACCTCGTGTTCAGCAGCGCAACGCCTCAGCCACTGGGCCACCGCGGCGGGTCTTTCCATACATGTCAAAATGACGCGTGGCTTGGTTACAAACACAAAGTCCCGAAATGTGGCTTTCCGAATATACCAATCGCGCCCCATTATTAGACCTCAACGAACAGTATTTTTCAATTTTGCATGTTCTGATTCATATTTGAGTGTTCACATTTTATTTGCTGCGTATTGTACATCACATGTCCATGCCGGTTCTGCCATTAGAGTTCCCCACCAAGTCTTAAATAAAATGGTGCACAATGTACCCGTGATTAAGAGTCCCTGTATGAGACAGTCTCGGGAAAAGAGAAGACATAGTGGAGGCATTCTGTCATAAATGTGGAGCTACTTTCTGGCAGAAAAAAAGTGGCACTGGAGGCCGCCATACAATTCCAGGGCCACCAGGGGAATCGTTCAGTAGAGCAGCCCATGCTATACTCAAGCTAACACCGCAGGAGGTTTAGAAAGAGAAGGTGAGCACGTACAGTGATGATGAGCTCATTATCGTTACCGTCTTATTTGTTGCACTCCTGGCTAACCCACGCAACTACTTTGGTACTACCACAAGAATACGGAAACTTCTGTTCTTTTTCTTGAAACAAAAGTTTTCTTTAAAATGCAGTTGTCTTCAGGATTGCTCGTAAAAATTTTTCAACTGAAGCTCTTCTGCATTAAACATGGATATTTTGAATATTCCAACATGAGGACAAGGGGTAGCACAGTGTGGTCCCTGGCACCACACCATGGCATCCACAATACGCCATTGGATTACTGTTAGGTAGCCTGTTACTCAGAACTGTCATTAGCCCCTCACAATATTGGATATGGCAGAATATCGGCACAATATGGCACAATATCGGCAGAATAGTTCTTGTTTCCTCTTACCATCTTTTTGTTGTCCTTTTATATTGGATATGGACCCTTTAGTATTGATTAAATTCTTTTTTTTTTTGTTTCTTGCACAATCTGGTGTGTGTCTTATTTTAAGGCCAGGAAGAAAGACCCCATCAGGGGCTTTACCGTGCATTAAAACCTGCTCAAAGAGCGGGCCAACATTCTCGTTTTCTCCACCTTGTGCTGTTTACTTGCAGAGTTATGTCATTTTTGTTGGCTAGTTCACTCTTACTACTCCGTGGTCAGGCAACATTCCACGCAGTGTGATTGTGTCTGTGGCGACCTTATGACGCACCTTGCCAAATAGAACAGGGAAGTGGTTTTTATAAGACAGCGGGGCAGTGTTTTTTTTTGTAATTGCGATAGTATGCCCTTTGGCATAAAGTCCGAAAGGTACAAGTTGGGGCGGTCGTTAAGTGATGACATTTTAATGTCTGTGAGTGAACAGTCTGCGTGTGTCTGTGATCTTTGGCTCCGTCTTTCTGATCGGATGCAACAGGTGCATGCGAAAGTCCACGAAATCAAAATTTTGTGGTGGCCATCCTGTGGCTTATGCCACCGGTGTTTGTATTATCCCCACAGGGTCCGTGAAGTCCAGCCACCACCCATTCACTGCACCCCACCCTGACGACGCCCACCTCCTGCACACCGATCCCCTCAAGGTGAGTGGGGACCGTTTGGCTGGCCGGTTCCTCAGTCTGCCCCACCTTGGAACAGAAACAGGCTGGGCCCGTGGTTGTATACTTACATTTTATAGGAGGGGTGATGCCAAGATTTGTGTTGCGGTTTCGTTGCGTCGATGATAGCCATTGGCTTGCTGGTAGCAGAACAGAACGCATGGGCGTCCAAGTCATTTTAAATTAGATACCGTATTTACTCGCGTAATTTGCGCACTTTTTTTCGCGAATTTAGGGCCTCAAAAAGGGGGTGCGCAAATTACGCGGGTATATTGCGAAAAGTCCAAAATAATGTGTAAACGGTCCTAACGCGGACTATACAAATAAGAGAAAATCGAGTATGATAGCAAAAGCGAACGATATTCGTTTATTTAAACACGTACACAGTCAAAAGTACACAGAAAAAGTAGTTGAAAGTGCACAGTCAAAAGTACCTACAAAAGTCTAGTCTGGTTGTGGTCTAGTCGGAATCGCTCGTCGAGAAATCTGACTCCGAGTTGTCGTCACGGCCGCCATCACTGTCCTCCCACAGCGCATCGTCCTCAGTTCCGTCGAGTGCATTCGACAGCCCCGTCTTTTTGAAGCTGTGCTCCACGATGCTGGGCGAGACCATGTCCCACGCTGCCACGATCCACTCGCAGACCGTCTCCAGTGGCGGTCGCTTTATCCTCCCAGTGGGAGTGAGCCCGTGCTCTCCGCCGGCCATCCACTCGACATACATCTTGCGCACGTAGTCCTTGAAGGGTTTGTTGACCAACACATCCAAGGGCTGCAGGACAGATGTTAGGCCACCCGGAATAACGGCCAGGTGGGTCCGCATGTCGCACAACTTCTCCTTCACACTCTCCACAAGATGCCCTTTGAAGCTGTCGAGCACCAACAGCGATGGCAGTCGCAGCAAAGCCCCCGGTCTCTTGCCCCAGACAGTGTCGATCCAGTCCTGCATCAGCTCCTCGTTCATCCACCCGTTTTCTTGAGCGCGGATGTGAATGCGGGCCCCCAGCTTCATTTTGGGCACTGTCTTCCTCTTGAAGATGATGAAGGGCGGGAGTTTGCGGCCATCCGCTGTCACGGCAAGCATCACTGTGCAGCGTTGTTTTTCGCAGCCAGTGGTCGTGATGGGCACAGACGAGACGCCTTTCTCGCTCACTGTGGTGTTGGGCGGCATGTTGAACGTCAGTGGCATTTCGTCAGCGTTCCCAATCTGGGACATGAAGTCCCCCATTTGGCGTAATCCAATCACGAAGCGGTGAAACAACACAATTTTCTTCTCGTAGTCCTGCGGTAACCGCTAGCAAAGGGTCATTCTCCGTCTGAGAGACAATTGGTGGCGTCTCATGAAGCACGTCACCCAGCCTCTGCTCGCCTTGAATGCCGCAGCAGGGATCCCTTTCTCATGCGCAATCTTCCGTGCTTCAAACTGTAGCATCTCGCACGACACGGCAAGACAGGACGACCTCATCTGTCGAACATACTTCAACAGCTCTTCTCCCACGGCAGGAAACTTTCCTTGCTTTGGTCCCTGAAACGCCCTCCTTCCAGGTTTGGTATTTTGGAGGGAACTCTTCTGCTTCTTCCAATACTGCACGTGGCTCTCGTTCACGTTGAAGTGCTTTGCGGCGGCACGGTTCCCTTTTTTCTCAGCAAACTCAATGACACTGAGTTTGAATTTCGCCGTATACTTATTGTAGCCTATCGCTAATTTAGCAAAAGGTGACTGACTGACGGCGACAGCAAAACGTGAACACAAAGGGAGGATTCCGTCGCAGTGCGTACGCAGGAAAGAGGCAGAGGATTCTCTCGCAGCACGAATGCAGGAAAGAAGAGGCAGCAAGGCAACACCGCGGCAGGGCTGATACGCCCTCTCACACCTCCGATGCAGAAATTAGTGCTTCCGACTCCGCGTCTGCCTTTGTGTGTGTTGTGTGCGAGTTCTCTCGGCGCAAAAGAAAGGAAAGAAGGAGGAAGGCACACGCTCGAGCAGTTCCGACTCCCAGCGGAAAGGATGAGAGGAAGGGTGTGCATGTGTCGGGAAGGGCAGAGCAGGGGAATGTAGCCGGGTAGGATGCCTGGATGTTCCTCCTCGCCTGCGCTCCGTCACGGAAAGCCGGAGTGGAGGCGCACCCAGACACGGAGAAAGGAAGAAGTGAGAAAAGAATGAAGGGACTATTGGTGCGCAGCATCGTGTATCACTGCTCTCCCATGCGCCATGCCGCCGTCCAAAGCGTGCTTGTTTGTGCGCACGTGCCAATGGGTTCTCTTAGGCGAGACAGGGAGCGCAAAATATGCGAGTAAAATTTTTTTTCTCTAAACTTGGAAAAATACTTAAGGGTGCGTAAATTATGCGAGTAAATACGGTAAGTAGCCTCGAGGAGGCCCTGCAGACTTCCTTTTGGCTTTTCGGTCCTTGGAATCTGTATGGGCTTTGACCACCTACAGTGGAATCTCGATGATACAATTCTGGGCGATACGAATTTCAGGATGATACGAATTTCTGATAAGTCCCGGCGAAATTGCATTGTTTGCAATGGGAAAAATTTCGGCTCTTACGAATGGACCTGCGTGGCCCAGCGGATGATACGAACGAGCCGGCGAGGCACCCGACTGCTGAGCGAGCAAGCGACGGCGACGTACAGGCTCTCTCTCCCCTCATTGTCGCTTGTTCTCCAGGAACGGCCGAGGTTTTCCTTTCTGCTCGTGAAAACACGCTGTGCACTCCACACGCGCGCTGACGTTGCCACGAAACCACTCGCATGCTCCATGGGGCACGGCCGGCCGCGGCAACAGGCGGTGGCTTCGGTCGCGAAGTGGTGCGGGGCACTCGAGTGACCGCTTTAAACCGCTCTTTAACATGCCGCTCAAAGCAAACACGAAGTTTCTTGCGTAATACATTAGCTAATATTACGAGCGAAAACGATGCTATAAAACATTGCCCGCGCCGCTAGTGAAAGCACCCATGAAATATCTACCAGGGTGCTAAGCCTAATCTCCGCCGGAGCCAGCTGGCTGTCTCAAGCGCTTCGAAACTGCTGCCACGAGACGTGCACCTGCCATTGGCGCTAGACCCGCTAATAATCTTAATTCAGTGACGCTAATTGGCGCAAGTTGTCAGGCTCCTCCCACTGCCGCGCGCGTCATTTTCTGACCGAGAGACAGGTGGCCACGGGCGCGGAAACACCGACACGGGCATGAAAATATCGCGCGCGCAGCGCCGACGCGCACGAATCGCGTGCAAAAACACGCCATGCGGTTCAGTGTAGCGTGTAGTGAGCTTGGGCACCGCGAGTGAGAAGAAAGTCCAGAAAGGGCTGCTCGGCGACATAGAGATTGAAAAAAAAAGCAGAAAAACGGCACGAATTTCTTCGCGGGAAAGAAAAGCAAAGAAGTAAGCGAAAACTTTTTTTAGTGCCCAATTTTTTGGTCTGTGTTGGTTCATACGAATTTCGGATGATACGAATATTTTTCGTGGTCCCGCGAGATTCGTATCACCGAGATTTTACTGTAGTTGGATTTTCATCAAAGTAAAGGGGCACATGTGGTGGTGAAAGTTTACAAATATATTGTGGCAGGGGTGTGTGTCAGCTACAGTGCTGGCAAAACATACTTTATATAAGGCGTGTATGGGATCTAGATAGCCTTTTATTTTTGGGGGGCATCTACAGTGCCTGTAGTACGCTTGTGCGAATATTCGGGGGCTTCGAATATTCGAACGAATATTACAGTATTCGAATTCGCTTCGACTCGAATTTAATATTTCCCATATTTTGAAGTATTCGGGGTGAACGAATATCAAAACTGCGTTCAAGTTCCGGTTTCGTTGGGCAAATCGCAGTGCCATTGACATCAGATCTGCATCTTGACTACATGTGGAGCCAAGACAAGCTAAGCCACATTCAGAATGTTGTCGTACAATATCGTAGCCTTCTTGGCATGGAGCGTTTTCTTCTCGCGAAAACGCGCCGCGCACGCCACAGGCGCTCTGAACGCTGCCGCAGAACCACCCGCATGCTGCGCGCGGCGCGGCCGGCGGCAGCAACACACAAACATACCTGACCTCAGACGTTGCACTGAAGAGGTTGTCCAGGGGTTGGTGAAAGAACGTTGTTGCAGTGTGTTCCGTATGCTGTGCAGGTGCGGGGTCAGCACTACGACCTGGTGCTCAACGGCTGGGAGGTGGCGGGGGGCTCCATACGCATCCACCATGCTCCCACCCAAAGGCACGTGCTCACCCACATACTGCAGGTGAGGGAAGGAGAGCCTCCTCCGACACGCAACGGTTAAAAAGCAGGTAAAGGCAGCAGAGGCAATGATTTAGGCAGAGAGAATGGAAACTAAAATGAACCCTGGAGGCCTACAGGCCAGAGAAACTGGAAATCGGAAGGGAAGGTGTCTGTGGCAGCATGCAGGGCGTCGCATCGCTCTTTGAAGCACATGTGGGGGGCCTGAGTACACGGACATACCATACGTGGAGAGCCACAGGCAACAGGATGAAACCTGTGTATGCTGGTGTGGGAATTAGGAAACCGTAGGGCGTATTGCCACAGACTGCACAGATATACGACTGCGCCACCATGACAATGAGGGCACAACTTTAATGGAGGCTTTGTGGGGAGCCTGAACTTCAGGGCCATAGAGGTGACAGAGAGGTGGCTGGAGTGGTGGCGTAAGAAGTGTAAGGAAGGAATTGGAGCAAAGATGGAGTAACCAAATGGATGAGAATTTAGAACTGCAGGTTGAAGGAACAGAAAAATGTCCAAGGAAAGCAAAAGGGGAGAGCAGGGCATGAAAATTTGGAACCGCTGGGGAGGGAGTGACGGGATAGGGAGGGAGCAGACAGATAAAGTTTGTTAGGGGTAGGGCAAATAATTCTCTGTTCGTGCAGTTTCTGCTGTTGGGGAAAAATTAAAGGGCAGCCTTTCAGCTTGTGTGTGTGGGATCGATGCTGTTTGCTTGTCATCACTTAGGCGCAGACTTGCAAGTGATGCTTGCTTTCACTTTTCTCTCCCTGTGGGTACCACTTTACCCCACTAGAAGTGTATGTGTGCTTTTCACAGCTCATTGCTTTCTAAGTTTCTATGCTTTAGCCACTGGGCTGACATCTAGTCACCATGAGGTGTAACGGGCAGACACATGAATAATGTGTTAATCGCTGCTTTGTGATGCAGGAGGACGTAGGAGAGCTGAGTCACCTGCTTGAAGCCCTCGAGTCTGGTGCACCCCCACACGGAGGCATAGCTCTCGGTCAGTTTTCTCTCCTAATGAGCATGCTTTTATAGCCCTCTTGCAAGGCTCCTACTAAAATGTCTTGGGCTGTCATAAAAAACTAACTCTCGTAACTTTAGTTTTACGTGTTATGTATGGTGCGACTGCTCAGGATCACTTAAACGGCGGTATGCAGTGACAGCTGCAAAGTCGGAGGAAGCTGAATAGTTGCACTGTCGAACCCCACCATAATGAACTCTGCTTGAAATATTTCCAATTACTCATCACCTACCCGTAGAAGTCCATGTAACAAAGTCCACAACGAACTATTGTGAGGCTTGTTTTCGCCTCAACGAAATTTTCACTCAGTGGAGCTGGGCTTGGAACACTTATTTTACGATGCAATAAGCTTAGCACCAGCCGTTTGTAGCATTTTATATATCCAAAACGCTTTGTTTCACTGAAAACGTGCACCCACACCACAATCCATAAACTGTGGAGGAAGAAAAGTTCGGACATGGCGCCGAAGTGGGAAGCCTAGTCATAAGCAGTAAAATGAAATCCTGCTGGGACATCACTATGCCACGTGACCCTGCCATGTGACAGCGCACAGTAGGGTGTATTGGCCGCCACGCGCTGCTGACACATTGCTACGGCTGAATGTGCATGCTAGTTTCTGAGACAAAATGCCTAATCCTGAACCACATTGGCCAGTAATCATTTCTTCTCTATCCTATTTTATGAACTATGTAAAATATATCGCTAATTGCACATACACATGCATGCATACACGCACGTAGAAGAGAGCACTGAGCAGACGAATATGGGGAGGCCTGCTAAAAGCTACGTCCAGCCAAACAACTGTGAGTCATGGGCTGGGCTGGCTCCAGCGGCTCTGGAAAGGGAAACAGCCGAGTAAGCGGCGTTCACGGAGGTGGGTTTACAATGGCTGGCTGCGTGACGTTATGCCATCTTCTAACTGTGTTCTTCTTCCATAGCATGGAGGAAGAAGCTTTTCTGTCATCCATGCGCCATGCCATAAACACTCACAGATGGACACCATTGCTTGGTGGCGATAACGATGTGGCTGGCCATCTTTCCATGAGGCGCAGGCCCAGTTTGCCAAGCCGGTGCTACAGCCAATCCTATCCAGTTGAAATCATGACACGAATGTGCGCTGCTGGCGCTGCACCGCAGTGTATGCATTGCGAGCAGTTGTCATTGCAGTTTTCCTTCTACCATTGTTCAAAGTCAAAAGTGAAAATAATGTTTTCCTGTTCGGTCTTGAACCGACGTTATCCTATCTTTATCGCAAGCGCGCCAGCGTCCACTTGTGTTTGAAGGTCAGATGCTGCTAGATCCACTAAATAAGCTAGATGCGGCCGTGCCCAGTCAGAGGATAAGATAACAGGCACTCTCCTGCCATAAGCAAGAGGGCGGCTTCCAACGACCTAGCAGCTATCTGCAAGTAATCAGCTTGGTTGCGATTGGATTTCTTTCCCCTGTAACACACTCTTCACGTATGAGTAGGAAACAGTTTGATAACCGTTGGTACCTTTGTTACCCAAATAAACGTGCGTCACTCCTTTTTCTAAAGATTGCATTATGTGGTCAATGATGCCAAAAATATACGGGTGTATTTTTCTTGCTCTTTTGCGGTGTTGGGAGTGAACAAGTGTTGGGGAGATTTCGTCACCATGAATTTTCACCTCAACAAAATTTTTCGCACGTCCCGTGCAAGCTAAGCACTGGTGCGTTGGCACGGCTTTTCGAACGGTTAGGGCTGAACAAAAACTTCACTTCCTCCCAAAGGTTTCACTAAACCTGTGATAAGGGACACTGAGAAAATTTATCAATCTATTTTTTGCCTGTGCTGCGAAGTTCACCTCCCATAACCCTTTATTTCATGAAAATTTTGAGCCTTTATTTGTTAAGGCCATAAATAGAAGAAACAACGCATGCCAGCTGTGGTTGCCTTGATAAACTAACTCAGAGACATTGTACTGGTTTGCAGGGGGCTTTGAAAGTATTTGATAAACTAACTCAGATACATTGTACTGGTTTGCAGGGGGCTTTGAAAGTGTTTCAGTCTTTAAATTTTTGTTTGCCTCTTAGTTTTAAATTGGTATCAATTGTTTTTTTCATGCACAGCTTAAGTAAGTTAGACTGCGGTTAGACGCCTTATATAAGTTTGGTTTTATAGATGATGCCAGTGTGTCATCACACGCGATGTAATGAAGTTGGCATGAAGGAGGCCACAAGCAGAATGGCAGCTTTTAAAGCACTTTTATCATGTAATATTATGTAAAATTAGTACAGCTTTATACATATGTTATATTTTTGGTGGGTTATCCTGTAATTTTTCTCCTTTGAGTGCATTGCCTGTAAACAACACAAATGTGTGATCATTTTATGTTTAAGAGGAACTCATATGTACCTGCCACTGACCAGCGCCGTACACTTTGCAACGAGCGAAAGGCTAACAATAAAGTATGCAGTGCTAACTGCAACATTCCAGCACCTCACTTTGTTGCTCTCGAACAATGTCATGTCCCGCTCATAGTTATTCATTGCCAGTCCTTGCATGTACAGGACCTTGCCTTTGGCTATCTGCCTTGAACACGTCAAGCATTGGCGCTTAGCTACCCGGATTGCCTGATTGCATCTTAATCTCTGTCACGCACTCTACACCAAGGGACAGACACCTCTCATAGGCCTATCAACCACTGAGCACGATACACAGGTGCCGTTCAAATAGAAAGTTCGCTCAAGTTCCGCCCTTTTTGAACTCCCCCCAAGTCTCGTTCTTATCGTAGTGGCCTTGTGTTCCCCTCTTCTTGGGTGCTGCTTCCAGGCGTGGACCGGTTGGTGTGCATAGCCTGTGGGGCCCCGAGCATCCGGGACGTGATTGCCTTCCCCAAGTCGGCCGAGGGTCGCGACCTGCTGGGCGGCGCACCAGCGCCCATCGGGGACCGCGAGAGGAGGCTCTACCACCTGCCTCTGCCTAAGGCGGAGGGGGAGGCGGAAGAGGGGTCATCACCACCCCAGCAAGATCAGCAGCAGCAGCAGCAAAAGTGATCCCACGTGGATCTCTGTGGCCTTAGTGATGCAGGTTAGTTCAGCCTGGTGTAGCTGCAGTAATGTCATCAGATGGTTAGGCCTGCTTGTACTGTTAGCATTTATGACAGCACTGCCTAACAAAAGCACTGCCTAAGTAGTGCCTAACAAAAAGCGCTCACCTGGTTACACGCTTTGCTTGGTCTGGCCTGTCTGAACATTATCGGCGATAGTGCCTCCCTGTATTTGTGGTTGCGCGTGGTTAATTTTCCCTCAGGAAGGGTCTGTGGCTACAAAATAGTGTCACTGAAGCAGGTTTGACAGGTAGGCTTTGCTATGATGGCTGAACAGGAGAGTTTTCCACTGCACTTCTGGCGTAGGGTAAAGAGATTGTAATGCAGTAGTGTCTCCAATGGGAAAGTACTCCACACGCCCTGGGGCCAGGCGCTTACGCGTGAAGAGGTTTAATCAAGAAGATAGGGTGAAAGCAATGGAGGCTTTAACTGCATTTGAGGCCCCCTTTGCCTCATCCCACATTCCAAGATGAAATGCTGATTATGCAACCTGAGTACGTGCCATCATTGCATGCTCGCCTCCCATGCCAAGTGCATCTTGTGTCACAAACTTTATGCTCCACAACCTCTGTTTGTAGACCACACCTTTCATCGTTTGAGCTTTTAAAATTGTGAAAAGAGGGAATATAGCAGTTTGGGGAACTTCCAAGTAATGAGTGTGTGCTGCGCAACTAAAACGCCACTTACACATGAACCGGGGAAAACCAAGCGTGCATAAATCTCGCCTCTACTAAGATTTCAAATCTTACAAGTATGCTTGCTCCAACTACATCTAACTGTCCCCAATTGGCGGTGGCACTGAAAATTTGCTAGGTTTTCTTCTACAGAAATTTTTTGTGGCATCCGAAATAGTCATAATACAACCACGTAGGTACTCTGGGAGAGGTTGAAAATCGTTACAGGCCGTTCCACCAGCATGACTCCGTCCAGTTATGAGGACAGGGTTGCCTGGCTGATGAGAGGGTGGGGATCTTCGCGGCCAGAAGCTGAAGGTTACAGCGCTTTCGTGACACACACAACTGCTTCAATCACAGCGGCATGGCATGTGAGGGAGCTTATGGACCACGTGCAATGCAGTCGCGAGCACCATGGGATAGCGCACTACGGAGGCTGGGTGTCTGCTTAAACTGGGTCTTTGCGTCTGTATGCAGGCACCTCTGCGGGCATCAATGTCACTTGCGTCTGTGGGGCTAGCCCACGGTTAGCTGTACCCAGGTTGCCATAGGAATTTATGGCACTGTGTGGCTTTCATTCGCCATCTGTACAGGGGATGTACTGATGAGGCAGAGTGAAACAGCCCAAGAGGCAGTGACGAGACGGAGGGATAACAGCACTGTACTGTGTTGCTATTGCTGACTCTCATCATTTTTAGTGCTGTTTTATTTTCCCTTATCCTGCACCAACGCGCTCTTTGTGGGACATTGATTCTGTGCGGCAATAAGCACAGCATTGTTTGAAAACAACGAGTTTAAAGTGGTGCGAAGGAACGCGATGCAAGTCCAAAGCAAAGCAAAGTGATGCTGTATGGATCCAAAAAAACATAATGGCGTGATGCCCATCCAATGTAGCTCCAAAAAGGCTCCAATAGTATCACTGTATGTGGTGAAAGGGGCTTCAAACTTTGTTAAATTTTGTGGCCATGTCTTTATTTATTTTAGCACTGATATTTGCCCAGACATTCACGAAGTAGAAAGCTATGGGATTAAAGTGGGAATACGTAGCACCAGTGTAAGTGGAAGCACGTTGCGTGGTGAATGCAAGCTGCAGTTGTGGAATCCAAGAGACCTTGAGTGAAGACAGAATGATAGTGGCATTATAAAACACCCAGTGCGCAATTCCCCAAATGCGAGTTTATAGAAAAGTGCTGTTTTAACTACACTATTATACACATCAAGGTTTCATTTATGTTGGTCTTGAGAGGTGGACAGCCAAAACATACTACCTGAATGCAGACATTTCTAGTTCTGCTGTTTAACTGCCAGTGCATCTATCTTTGCAAAAATTGAGCAGGGATCAATATGCTGCATGCCTATTTTGATGCCTACTTACGCAGTGCTTTTTTTTAGCAAGAATTAATGACTGGGCAGTGAAAGCCTGATGTCTGCCTGCTCTAATAGATTACATCAACATGCCTGCTCTAATAGATTACATCAACATTAATTTTTTTGTATATGTTCTTCAGTGCTTGCGAGCACATTACATGAAGTATGTGATCTGATACTCCAGCATTGATACAAAGGCTGCTGTATCATTAAATTGTCTTATATTTTTGTATTCTTCCTTTTTGCATGTCTCATCATTGTTTTTACATCAATGTTGCATAAATCACTGTCAAACTCAACTTCTTCTCTCTCTCTTATTTCCAGCAGAGCTTGAATGGAAGATTGGCCTGCTCAAGGAAAGGTTGCAGGACAGAACAGCCTTTCTCCCGAACACCAGAGAGGCAAAAAAATCTGCCCTTCAAGTGGAAGCCTTGTCCCACTAGTCTGATGTATTTGCCCCCATTCCTCAGAATATCTCAATTAAGGAAAACAAGAGTCTTGGGAAGCCTGAACATCATTCTGGTTGTAATGCTTGTTTACATTGTACTTTTGGCGCAATGGACAGCATATGTAGGGGCCATTTTCAACTCGGTTGAACGTCTAAGCTTGTAAATAAAATTACCTGGTGTCATGCACCGTGAGCGCAGAGAGTGGTGAAATTTTGTCTCTGGTAAAACTTTTTATCAGAATAGCCCCCAACATGACCTCTGGAAGGTTCAAAGCCCTTATTCTTTCCTGCCTTCTACACCCATTTTTGCCTCTGCTATTCCCCATAAAGTACTTCGGATGGAGCCACGAGGAACGTGCACTCACGGAGCCACGAGGGAGCCACACTTTCTTTTGTTGTATTTTTGCAGTAGATGATGCTACACGGCGCATGGAATCATCCGCCACTCAACCCCAGGCCCCTTAGCAGCCTGTCATGTCCGGCGGAAACACAACCCCGGAAAAGTGACCTGTGGCGCACTCTTGACCGCACTCCACTGTGTTTAAATTGCGGAGGAGCAGGGCATGTCTATCGCGGATGCCTTTATTGTCGTGTCAGGTTGTGAGGATTCACACCAAATGCTACGTATCGAAGGAATTGGGAGCGCCTGAAAAGATTGGCGACTACTTCGCCGGATGCCGCGATGTCTTCGCACCGCAACTCCCAGAGTCTCGTCCGCCATCGCCCATGCAACACGGATCGTCGAGTCCACGCTTCACCTCAAGTTCCACCAACCATCAATTGCGAAGCCCTGAAAGCTGAGGAAACTGAACTCAGCGGCCACAGGAGGTGAGGCCATGTGCGTCAACATTTATGAAAAGCCTCCACTGCGACGATGACAACGGTGAGATGCAAGGGACCAGATGGAGACCGGTAGCTGCACCACCCAACACGTAACGTGCGACGTGTTTGTGCAAATCGATGACCACAAAATGACTGTGTTGACCGACACTGCTGCAGACCATTCTGTAATAAGTAAGACTTTCGCCTGGGCACTGAAGAAGACACCGACACTTTGGACTGGCCTGCTGAAGGCCACCTGGTTAGTCCTGTGGGTAGGTGCATGGCATGGATTAAAATCAAGCGGTTCACACACATCAGCACCTTCGTTGGGCTGCCCAAATGTTTGAAAGACCTATTTCTTGGTATGGACTTTCTACAAGCAAATGTTGCAGTTACTGATTTGCAGAAATCAAGAGTCAGGTTTAGCTCAAAGTGAGCCATAGAGAGACACATTGAACATCAGCAAGGCATGGCTTTGCGCATCATTGTCAGCGACGGTATCACAAGTGATGTATATATATAATTCAGCCATCGAAGAGCGTGTGGGCCTCGCCCGTCGTACTTGTCCGGGAAAAAGTCAACACGGTTCGCTTCTGCGTTGATTACCGCCGACTAAGCAGTATGACGAAACGTGATGTTTAGCTGTTCCAAAGGATTGATGACTTGTTGGACTGGTTGCGTGATGCCAAATCCTCCTTATCCCCGGGCTTGAAGTCCATATATTGGCAGATTGAATTTGGCGAGTGTGACCGCGAGAAGATGGAATTCGTGACACCAGATGGCCTCCAGGATTCACGATCCTCCCCTTCGGCCTATGCTCTGCGCCAGCTACATTCCAGCGCATGATGAATACCATCCTCGCTGAGCTGAAATGGCAGCTTGTCTTGTATACTTAGACGACAAGGTTGTTTTCTCTAGTTCATTTATTTGAACAACACTTGTGCCGGCTCAGAAGTGGTCTGGAGGCTATTCGCTCTGCAGATTTGACCAATACAGTTGAACCGCGATGTAACGAAGTCGGTAAAACTCGTAATTTACTTCATTACATTGAAATTCGTAGTTAAAATGAGTGTTAGCCATTTGAAGCAGTCCTGTGAACTAAAACGTGGCGCGCACACACGGCTGGTACACTGTTTCTGTTTGTCAGAGCTTAAAGGAGCCATGAAGAGAAAATACAACTTCATTTAATTTGAAAGAACTAGGATATATCTTACTCAGCTCCATTACAGCCACAAAAGATGTTTTTTAACGAAAAAAAAGCAAAAAGTATTCAAAAACTTTCAAATTTTGCACCACAGTGACATGTTATGAGTAAGAATGATGTCATACGGGCCAACAATAAAACAATTTTCAGTTCGTTAACTGCACGTTAGCATTCAAGTGATGCGGTCAAATGGAACTAGAGCCCCCATTACAGCCACCAGTCATGTGTCGTCGAGACAGGTCAGTTAGGGGGCCGCCAATCGCACAAACAAAGTGCCGTGACGTCATAGAAAAGTTGCGGGAAATTGGCTAGGGGGTTGCGACTGCTTCACACGTTTTCTTTCATGTCTCCGTTATTTGTTCGAAGATTGCGATGATATTGGTATCATTGTTATCGGGACAAAGCAGTCTTTCTAATAAACCTAACTTGTATTTTGTCTTCATGGCTCCTTTAATTGTCTACGTGGGCATCAGCGTGAACCGCATGGGGCGTTTTCTGCACGCCAAAACACGCCTCACGAGCCACGGGCGCACTGAGACAGCCACAGAGACCACCGCGCGATGCGGGTAGCTCCAGCGAGCACTTCAAACCGCTCGCTGAAACACTACACGAGGGGCAAGCAAGTGCTGGAAGAAAGCTGATGAAGTGGGTGAAAAGTGCACTGCAAAACGTTATACGCGCCGCTTGGGAAAGCGCCCATAAAAAAAAATGGGCTGTGGGAACTACAAATGTACGCTTGGGAAGAAGCACCTCGAAGTTACGAAGTGTAGTGCCTTTTTCATGCAGGACAAAAATCTATCCCATTCAATAATGAACAGCCTAGATGACCTTATAAACACTTAGTTGTGCACAGGTAAGGAGAAAAGCACCGACACATGCATAACCTCACCATTTACGCATCACCGTAAAAGGACTGAGATAACGTACAATGCACGTGTACCATGCTGACTGTGCCCGTCGCGGCCTCTCGACCCGCATTTCGTTGTGACGGTTTCGTCCAGTGAGGCACAAAAGTTTAGTCGCTACTTCTGGTCTGAAATAAATTGTGTTCTGAAAGGTGACCTGTTGCAAGTAAGGTTTTAATTATTACGTGAAACAATAATACATACCAAGAAAACATACAACATCACAGTTGTTACAGAAATTACATTCAAATTGCAAGATTGTGAAACACCTAACTAAAGCCTATTTCGCAAACAAGCTAAATACCACGTGACTGCGGTGATCATCCATTGCCCAATGCGATGTCGTCTGCTAAACTCGGCTTCCAGAGGTACATACCTCGCTCGCGAACAACGCTGATCAGCGCGCCAGTTGCATTACCAACGGTTGTTCTAGCATATATTTCCATGTGGTAAGTGTTAAGTGGGAGTCATCACCTTACCCTTTTTGCACTTCTACTCTGCCCAGAAAATAAAAATTTCTGAGTGCGCAACCGAAAAATGTACGCCCTTTTATCTGAGCAAAGATGCGTAATTGGCAAAGCTAAGCCAATTAATAGTTTGAATTGTGCGACTGTAGACGATCAGTACCATTCTAATTTGTATGGAACGGTTGAAACTAAAAACAAAACCCTTCAGGCACTTAATGATGGCAAAAGCCTGGCGTTACTTCTTAGCAACTCCTTTACTGCTGCACATCGTATTTACGTATCTTTCTTCGCATTCATTTTTTCGTCTTGTGACGCGAATTACTTCGAGTGGCGCTTCTTCTCTACTACACCGTGTTTGCGTCTTTCTTCCCTCTGCTGAGCCCAAGGACGTGGGATCGATCCCAGTCGCAGTGGCTGCTTTCTTGATGGCGGCGAAAAACGAAAACGCCCGTGTGTCGAGATTTCGGCGCACGTTAAAGATCCCCCGGAGGTCAAAATTAATCCGGAGCCATCCACTGCACCGCGCCTCATAGCTTCGGCGATTTAAACCCCGAAATCAATTAATCATTCAAACCATTTTCTGCGCTTTCATTTCTCCACCTAATGGCGCGAGTTACGTCTTTTTGTATCCAATTTTACATTTGCAGTTCACAGTTTTGTGAATTTTGGGAAGCGGTCATCAGTGCGCCTCGAAGCTCCCGATTTCTGGCCAATACCCCTCGGGATATGGGCCACAGGAGCAACACCAACTTTTGTTCCACCAAGTTTGAGCAGCCCGTTCTCTAGCAGAGCGAGAGAGAGAGAGAGAGAGAGGATGAACCGTGAACGTATTTATGAGAAATAAATTAGCAGAGTGGCGTCCTCATTTCAGGACCCAATCTAACCAGAGAAGCGAACTAGAGAACTGTGGGCCATGTGACCTTATGGGCACATGGTTAAGCAACTAACGAAGCAGTGCAGGGAGATATTGGCTGGGCGTCGTTGGAAGTTGGAGAAGCTCGGAGTAAAATATGTTTTGAGGGGAGGTTGAGAGCAATGAATCAATGCAGGTGGACAGTTGAAAGACTTTAGGGACAGGTACATGGAAAGCGTGAACACGCAGTGGCTAAGGAAGACTAGAAGGCTAAAGGTGAAATATGAAAAGAATAGTGGAGAATCAAAGACAGCCAAGGTAAGCAAAAGAAGCAAGGCAGACTGAAACAAGAAGAGCACACCGGGATACTAGTTTTCCACCGCCTCGCACTGGAACGTTTTATCTCCATGGGAAAAAATGTGTACTAAAATCCCGGGTCATCTCCACTAATCTGGGGAGGGGCGAAGCATGCAGTGTATAAGTGTATTCTTGGCGCCTTGGTATTTTTGCCAACGGAGATGAAACCGTTCCGGGGTAGAGGTATACAGCTTTGCTGTAAAAGTTGGGTGTCTTTGAAGCACGAAGCTCTCTAGCGCGAGGCATAAACGAGTGTCCCGGTGTTTCTTTTTAGTACATGCAGTGACTAAATTAGACGACAGTTACGACGACGACATGAGACACCAATAGCCCGAGCCCCTAAGGGGCTTTGCCCTTTAATATCTTCTGCGGTGGTAAGCGTAATCGTCAACGCCAGTCATACAGTGCGCGCCTCCTTATTGGCGAAAGTCATCTGGCTCCTACCACTGCTCCGTGCGGCACGAGTCGCCTTCTGACCAACGCAGAAGCCGCCGGCGGCGTGCAATCGCACACGCGGGCGTTAAAAAAAAAAAATCAAACCACCACGCCGGAACGCACGCCAATCAACGAACGCCCGCGCAGCTCCCCTGCCGTGGTTTGAACCGTGGCGACACCGACCGGAGCGGGCGGAAACTATAATAGCAAACTGTTCGCATGGCGACGCAGTGAAACATCCCCCTCGTGAGGGGCACGATCAAATGCAGAGCATTTCCGGGGGCGCACAACGTTAAGTAGTTTGCGTTACGTTAATGTTGTTGCACTTGTGGCAACTGCTGACGAGAGAGCGCTCGTCAGCAGTAATTTGAATGAGTCAATGATATAAGGCGCGTTCGTAGCCTCCCATTCTGTGTCGGCTTTGTGGCGCAGTGGGTAGAGCACCATGTACTACATTGCGTTCCGCCCGCAGGGTCGAGGGATTGAAACCAGGCGCCGGATAGTATTTTTTTTAATATAGTGTAGGGGGAGGGGTACGGACAACGACGGTGCGGACTACGACTACGGACGTCAACACGGGTCACATCGTGAGTTACTGCAATGCTCTGCATTTAAAAAAAAAGCGCGCGCAAGTCTCATAAACACTCGCAAATGCTTTGCCGATCACTTGCCAGACCGATGGAACCCAACAACTCAGATGAAGCGGAAACAGTCTCGCTCACAAATTAAATATGAATGTAGACTGAATAAAAAATATTTTAAAATATGAAAATAGCAACGCAAACTGAAAAGTTTACATTTCGACCAAACGGTCGCAGGAGATTTTAAAATGAGCACTCTTGTGGCGCGCAGCACACCGAAGAGAAACTCGGCAGCGTGTGAGGGATGCATGCTGTTAGTAAATGCCAGATTTGGTGATGCGGTGGTAGATCTTGACTAGTACTTACCTGCCTGTAGCCTGGGTTTGATTTCCGGCCGACGAAGCTTGGCAGGTGAAAATGTAATTTTTTCTGGCTGGATTATTGAACCAGCAATTTCTTCTAACTAGAAATAGGCAGAATTTCTAGCTACAAATTTAGTTTCTAGGACATTTCTAGCTGGAATGAGGTGTTGTTCCAGCTGGCAGGTACTACTTCCAGCTAGCGTTTGTCCCTCCAGCTGGGAGAAAAAAAAAAACCTGTAAGCTGGAAATAATCCTCTATAGCTAGACTAAGAATTTTTCTAGTCAGAAGCTGTCGATTGCAGCTAGAATCTACTAATCCAGTCAAAAATGAAGCTATAAATTATGATTTTATGCTCGGAATGCTCTTTCGACTTTCACGGGGGGTGCCGTAACATTTGTAGAAACCTTCATTGAGGTCTATTTCAGGTTTTTTCACGCCTGTCACACATCTTTAAATCGGTTTTATTTTCTTGCGTTGTTCCAATGTTTTTTTCTCTCATGATGGCTCTGTTTTTAGCATACATAATATTTGCAACGGCGCAGTCAGTAGCTTTTCTCTGCTTAGTAGGTGTCCATTTTGTGCACTTCTGTTTACCTTTAAAAGCAGTCGCGGTAACTTATTGAGCATGGAACATATTTTTATCTCAAAGGAAGCCTACAAACGTGCACCTGCGTCTAATAGATTTGGCTCACACGCGTGGATGTCAGCCGCGTCCGAAACGTTACACGCACATAAGCTTGCAGCTGTGAAATGTTACAATAGCAGGTTTTCCTGCCATTATGAGGGCGATGCGGCGCCACGTGCTCTCATCTTCAGTTGCAAAGTGTCCCAGGAATGTCAACCAGGGTTGCTTGCGTTTATTTTCCTGTACCTTCTTTAAATTTGGTCACCCACATATTACGGCAAACGGCAGGACAGACTAAAAGTTATTTAGTAATTAGTCTACTGGTTTATACAAGTGTAAAAATTATTGTGACATTGTCAACATTGCAGCCATATTTTTATGTGCTAGCCTTCAGCCCCCGGTATCACACGCCATGTTGCCCTGGGTGGGGTAGCGAAGCGCGACGTTTTCTGAGCATACTTACCTGGTGCCGGAGTATCCGTGATCCTCAAGGCGGAGCTCCCAGGGCGAGACGCGGGCATTGCACTGAGTTCGTGTTGACCCCTGCCACTACCCCAAACTGGGGCAGATGGGGCATGCAATTTTTGGTAGTGGGGGACTGCGTTCGCGCTATCCCCCTTCCTATGCAAATCCAAAATCAGACCATTGCACGTGTCCCTGTCTATTTGTAAGACATTCCCTCTGTGTGATGGTGATCGTGAGAACCCGTGCCGATTAAAGCAATTAAGCGTCGTTAAAATTCAGGGTTATTTTGAAAGGGCCTATTAGGTAAATGCCTTTCGATATCCCCCGCCTGTCAGATTCCATTTTGAAGTGATGTGGTATAGCCACATAGTTCGATTATTGATGTTGGTCTTGTTTAGTATATGTCATTGCAGCAATTATATTGTCATAATAACAATGTTATAATTGTCACTCCAAACACTCGCCCGTGCAATACACCGTGGCTCGCAGCTCACTGACTCCTTGTACGCACTCGTACAGCCTAGGCGTACAGCCCGCTGCAAAACTTTTACAGAGCAGGCTCAGGCGACTGCGACTTATAACGTCTGGAAGAATGCGTTCGTTATCTGTGCAAATTACGCAACTCACGAGCGACGCCCGGCAGGGTATGTAACGTCGCGCTCTCGCCCCGCCGAAATAGCTCAGTTGGGAGAGCGTTAGACTGAAGATCTAAAGGTCCCTGGTTCGATCCCGGGTTTCGGCAAGCTTCTTTTATTTTCTTTTTTTGGACAATGTAGCTTTGTCCTCCACCGTCTCTTGTTTTGCTTCTCATAGCCCCATAAATATGACCAGAAACAATGTCCGCAAAAAACCAGTAGTATCTGCAGAGTGGCAAGTATCTGATAAGTGTCGGCAGAGTGGCACGTTCATCGCATACCCCATCCGTCAGGCCTAACGGTTGTCGGATCCATGACATCCCGTTGTGAGACACACCAGTTCTTGTTGATGGACGGACTTGGCGTTTGTTTGTTTTAAAGAAGTATGGTCTATTTCGATTGCGCAGATCATATGTTGTAGATTATTATTTACTGTACTGATCGAATATTTGCCATGTTTCGAAAGTTTGCATTTAGAATTTGTGCCTTTTCATGTTTTTGATTAGTACCTATTTCAGGGAATACTTATCCTGCACGCAATTGATTTCATTCTTTGCACCAGCTTGCCATTACTTGTTTTTTTTTTTGTTTCTTTGTAGCGTACTTTAGATTCCCTTTTTTGATTATGTGGGTTTTTATAGAAGGTCTTTTAAACACTATAAAGATCATCCTCTTGCCGCGGGTGAAGTCCCGTGACTAATAAAGGTTATCTTGTTTATTCTAGTTATGTCACTGGTGTTTTCAATGCAATCTTAGTGGATATGCGGAATAGATGGAATACATGTGCACAGGCGTTCCTGGCGTTGCAAATGCATGCCTTTTTCGGAATTCAGCCTATGCCAAAATATCCCAATCTCCAAGGGGGGGGGGAACTGCCCCCCCCCCCCCCCAGTTGGAGATTGGGATATTTGTATGCACTACAAAAAAGCTGCACAGCTTGTTTGGCCCGTAATTAAAATACCTTACCCTGAAGGGCGGAAGAGAGGAGAGAATGACACCGACGTTCTCTCCTTTGTCCCGTCCTTTAGCGCAAAGTTTTTTAAATTATGTACGTGAACCAACTAGCCCAAAAATCCACGCTACTCAAATGATTAGCACACTTAGTATGGAACGCCCTTCAGGACTGCGGTCAACATTGCACTTTAGTCAGTGGGGCTCTTAGGTTTACAGTCTCGGACTCGCCACGGACTCCCCGAGAAGAAGACCGGCATTCGATTTTCCCATGTATACCTATGGCTTCGGGGAATCCTAGGACTACCCGCGGACTCTCCGCGGTGAGTTCGAGACTGTAAATCGAAGAGCCCCACTGACTAACGTTGCCGTTCATGTGACGGCAGTAAAACAGACTGCCTGTGCTGGCTATTGAAGATAGCGAACAATTGTGAAAGGTTTGGACGTTTTTTTTTTTTTTTTTCTGAACTCTAGATTTATGCAGTCTTGCCGCAAGAACATCAATTTTCGGACAAATTTGCAGCTAAAATCTTCACCGCTACACTTAGAAGGAAGAGTGCAACATCCTCCCGTGCCGTCGCATCACCTTGTACACCCTTTCCTTCGAAATTTCGAAATGTCCGCACCAACCAAGCCCCGAAACAAAACCTATAAATGAGCCCCTCAAAACGCTTGTACGCCTGTAGTGCATTGAAAGTCAGGGAGGCCAATAGTATCATTATTCTGTGAGCCATTTCAACAGACTTCATCACACATGTCATCTCGCAATTTGCCCAGAAAAACCCGATGCGTCTGCAGCTGCTATTCAAGAAAGACTGACGGAGTGCAGTTGTATGTATGTGAACGTATTGTGCTGTGTGCTGGTGATCAGTTGGCGTGAGTCGAGAAACCTCACGCAGCGAGACTCACCACTCTGCTTTACAAAGTGACAGTAAATTTTCGCATTTTCTTTATTAACTTCATTTTTTTATTCGGTAATAAAATCCAATGTATATTCTCCAAGTCTGGTTCTAATTCGCTGTTTGCAATTATTGTAACCACTAGTAGCGCATTTTTGGTGCTATCCAACCGTACCCTCCCCCCCCCCCCCCACCCCTCCGGTAATGGATGCCCCCCCTTGCAAAAAGTTCTGCGGAAACACGCCCACATAGTACTCATCCCGAAGCCTCCTACGGTCCTACCCTAGACAACTTGAGACCGATATCTCTCACGTCGTGCCTCGGAAAACTCCTCGAGCACGTAATTCTGAACCGTCTACAGCCATACTTGGAAGATCGCGAATTTTTTCCTGAAGCGATGTTTGGTTTCAGACCGAAACTATCAACCCAAGACATTCTGCTACAACTAAAGGAGGAAGTTATCCAGCAGGCCTCTCCGCACGGCGTCAGGGCAATTTTGGCGTTAAATCTGAAAGGAGCCTTTGACAATGTAGCCCATAATACTATCCTCGAAAACCGAATGGAAACAAACTCTGGCGTACGAACGTACAACTTCATCCGATCCTTTCTGACGAACCGAACGGCCACAATAGGAATCGGAGATCTCCGCACAGAAACCATAAGAACCCCGAACAAAGGCACGCCACAAGGCGCCGTACTTTCTCCAACCATATTTAATATAGCCATGATGAAGCTCCAATCGAAACTGCACGAGATTCTCCACACAATTCTACAGCACCAGCGACTCACCCGACAAGCCTTTTCCTCCTCCGCACAAATCCTTAACGAGAGAAGAAGCGACATTCTGGCGTCAACTACAAATAAACACCTTCCCGCACCTAGGAAGGCTCCACGCCATGTATCCTACAATTCACCCTTCGAACAAATGCCCTTCTTGCACAACACAGTATGCCTCCCTTTATCACATTACGTGGGCCTGCCCCGACATTCCAAAAATTCCCCGAATACCCAACCCAACCCTTGAGCAGTGGAAAGCTGCGTTGCTCAGCTCGGACCCGGAAGATCAGCGACAGCTGGTACGACGGGCCATGAGTGCAGCCAGAGCTACAGGGGCCCTGGAATAGGGGCACCTCCCCTCCTCAAGCAAACTACACCCTTTCCTAACCAGCGTAAAATAAAGTTATTCCTCCTCCTCCTCCTCTGCGGACGCCCTTGCCAACAAGCGAGCGAACTCGAACGCAGGGCAAAGCGGCGGCATCGGCGGCGGCGCCATACGCACTTCTAAGTTCTAGGCAAGGAGCCTGTAGGCAAGGAGCTCGCTCACGTACTCACGCGCAAGACTTGAATGGCGAAGCCGCAGGTCAGCATTGACGGACACATAGTTATGAGTTATGTTTCATTGTTCATTAAAGCGAAGCTTTAGTGTCCTGACACTCCTGGCGTTGTACGCCAGTACGCCCTGCAGGAAAGCCAACTTTCTCTGACGATGATGAATGAATGAATGAATGAATGAATGAATGAATGAATGAATGAATGAATGAATGAATGAATGAATGAGTGAATGAATGAATGAATGAATGAATGAAAAACGCTTTCCGTGGCCGGTATCGAACTGGCGTCCCTGGCCTTATGAAGCCGACGCCTATTCGATTGCTCCTTAATTTGGTCGAAGCGAATGCCAGGTAGCAGGTAATTCGATTCGCGCTGTACTCCCCAAACCCAAACGTTAGGCCTACGGAGTGCACACCCTAGAGTTGCTATAGATATTCTGGAAAAGTGGCCACTTGCAGTGTGGGATTGGCCAACCAAAGAATCCATCACGAGAAAGCTTCGCGTTAAACCATTGTCGTCGTTAGACGTAGAGGTGCATAATTTTTCCATAATGCTAGTTGTCGTCATCGTATGCCTCGGAAAAGTCGTCTTCGCGAGTGGTGGCTGCTAAGCCACTGCGCAGACGCTGCAACGCGAAGGGCTCATCTACGATACTGAGCGCATGCGCACGAAGACGCGACGAAGACTGGCTGTTATAGGAACGAACCGAGAGGGGCACGCTATGATGTGGCTTATCGTTTGAGCAGGTGTTGCGACGATTACGGAGTGACTCTTTCTACGAACGAACCGAGGAGCGCACGCTATGACGTAGCGTTCGCGTCTTTTCGTTGTCTAGCGGGTATTGTGACAGCTGCGCGACAGCATATCTCTCGTATAGCTTTCTGCAACACTGATCTTACGGCCAGTATCAACAGCTCCGCTGTTAAAAATGGGGTTAGGGAGGTCCCGGGAATCGAGCCCGGGACCTTTACACCGCGTAACCGGCGACCTAACCACTGGCCTACCCAAAAGGCCCGAGGGGTATGGGTCAGCAGCGGTGTGGAACAATAACATGCGCAACCAAATTGAAAGAAAAAAAAAACGCTCCAAATGACATCTGCATTCGGGTCTTAAGATGTATAACGCACTAGCGTTTACTGCGGCGTCGATGGGGTGTTGTGGAAGAGTTGATACATTGAACATTTATGTTTTCCGAGTAGTTTTCCGAGTACTGAAGTTGAGTGACGAGAGCTATAGGCTACCCGCAGGCGTAGTGATCGCCAAGGAAGAGGAAATTCAGAAGACATCTACGCTTGCGTTGCTTAAGATATGGGCGTGAAAAGTTGTGGATAAGGGGTATTGCTCAGTTCGAAAGAGAAAGCAAGTTTCAAAGTTTAAAAGGATTCATCGTGGTGACGTTACTAAACGTTTTGGTTTTTATGGGGCAAACAGAGTGACAGGGAGAGGGAGAGAGAAAAGGAGGGAGAGCCGCGCCATGTCCGTGGCGCATCGGCCATGCCTGTGGCCGTTTCCAGTGTTGCCAAGCGAAGAAATTGACAGCTAAACTTTTCAACGAATACCACCTATACGCTGCCCTGATGGTGTTTATCTGGCCTTCTTTAGTGGGGGTAAGTAGGTTTTCTGGTACTGCAGGCTGTACGATATCAGGCCCATGATCAATACCTGCACAAAATTTATCATTTTTCGGTCATTCTGTGGTGGTGATGGTTATTGTGTGGGATCAGGCGGGGTTAGCCTGGCTGGATATGCCTGCAATTGCTCTGCCCAAGCTCCTCCTACTAAGTCTATGTCAGGGCCGTCTCCTGAAGAAAGCTAAGAAGAAGGCGCGGCACCTCCCTGTGCAGCATCCAATGTCCCCTTGGGAAGACGATGTGGTCCAGGGTGTTGTGTGGGGCTGCCAACTTTCGAACTTCTCAAAGCATTGCAGTCCGCTCGACATCATGTTCTGGGCAACACATTACATAGTGGTGTACATCCTCTATCACAGCACATGACGAACACAGAGGCAATCGCACGAGGCCCACCTTGAATAGCCATGCCGGGGTCTCCGCTGATCCCTATCGGATGCGGTACAGCAATGTTGCTTCCAATCTTGTAAGTCCCTCTGTGGCGCAAGGCTGATGTAAGAATCTCCCAAGGGATTCCTGCACTTCCTCTGTACAGGTGTTTTACAATGTGGGCTAAATGGTCAAGGGTTTCCTGTATTTTGGCGATTGTATGGTCGGCTGTGACGCTTCTCTTTAGGGCCAGGCCGAGAATTTTTACGACTTTTTCGGGTATCACATATGTGCTGGACGATTTTTAGACTTTTAAAATTTTCCTCCTGGCGCCATTCATCGTTAGCCTGAAAGAGCTTGTGCCGGTGACACGTCCGCGATAAATTATAAGGTATTTTAAAATTCGTGTAATTAGATGCCATATACACGGTTTCGTGACTATTAAGGCACATTTTAGTTCATTTCTCGTTACAATATAGGCCCTTGCATAGGCTTTCCAAGGTTTTTGAGAGCCTGCATGGTGTTAATCTTTTGCACCTGTTTAAGCCTTGTAACACAACGTTGGCAGCGGCATCATTTTAGGTCTTCGGAGAGGCGCTTTGATGGTGGCGTAAGTTGCGGCACAGCTGGCGACCTTGAGGCTCAGCAGGCGACTACGCAGGGCGTGCAAAACGAACTTTAGTGCGCAGGTGCGGCACCCGCTCAAATCGCGTATCTTTTCTTTTGCCTCGGCACTGCAGAGAATCATTGTTCTTCTTTCCACAATCTAACCGCCGCTGCTTGGTATTCCCGATTCCGGCGAGCCCTCGTATCTGGCTGCCAGTGTTGTAGCAGAGTCCTTCAATGCTTCTCTGGTCATGAAACTCCAGGCCAAGTTTCGTACGGGGACAAAGGCTACCGCGAGGGGCGCCACCGCAGATCGGAGGGCATCGGGCTGCCGCCGCTGCTCTGTAGCCAGACCGGCAGGCAGGAACGCAGTAGCAGCATGCCCGTTCGCACCAAATTTTTTCGCCACTCACAAAATGACAAGTCCATTTGAGCGGCCCACGACACGTAAAGCGAAAGCGAACAGCTGATAAGGCGGCGAGAATCTGTTTTATCTTACTCCGTGGTCCGTTCCCTGCCAAACGCGCTCTGACCACGCCCCCGGCTGCCCTCCGATCAACACCGTTGCCGCGGCGCGGCAGCGAACAAAGCTCTCCCATAGCGTGATGGCGAAGTTTCATAACCAGAAAGGCATTGAAGGACTCTGGTTGTAGTTTCCTTTTAGCATCCATGGCGTAGTACTTCCATGGACGCTTGATGAGCGTGGTTAGAGCGCCGCGGCAAAATGGAAAAACGATCCTATTAACACTAAACTAGCGCGTTAAAAAAATGCTTCCCGCCCCTTCCCCTTCCTCGGAGCAGTGGGAGCACGAGCTGGCCAGCCCACGGTGCGAAGACCAGAAATGCCTTGTCGCTCGCGCCCAGCCTGGTGCGCCATACGGCTTGCGGCTTTCTGGACTGAGAGGGCCACTCATTTTTATGCTCAATAAATTGCCATTTTTTCCTCCACCTCCTCCGTGGCCATAATCGAACCTGAGTTCCTGGCGTTATGAAACCAGCGTCTACCCGATTGAGCTATCATCGCATTCCGGGCGCGCAGAATTTCCTTCGGGTTCGTAGCGCGGGCGCTGGCTTTGGACTTGGCCGCGGGTTCCAGCGCGTGCTAGCGCGGTCCGCTTTGGGAGAGACGTGAAAGACTGCGAACAAAACGATCCGGGCCTGTCAGTCATGGAGAACTTTCAGCGGCAAGTTCAGAAATAGAGTGGAAACTTGGCGCCTTACTAAACAGAGGCGAAAGGGAACTTAGGTCGGCTGAAAGGTCCATGGAACGAATAATGGTAGGAGTAACACTTAGAGACAGTAAACGAGCTTTGTGGATCAGAGAACTAGAGTAGAAAATGTCATAGTTCAAGTAACGAAAAAGAAATGGCATTGGGCTGACCACGGAATTAGGCAAAATGACAATCGGTGGACTGCTAGGGTGACAGAGTGAACAACGAGGGACGGGCCTAGAAAAAGAACAAGGCTTATTACTGGATGGAAAGACGAAGTTAAGGAAGTTAGGAAGCAACCGATTGACTCGAGCGGCGCGGGACAGGAGCGGTTGGAGGTCCACTAGGTCCTGCAGTGGACCTAGTGGGCTGTTGTTGTTGATGGTGACGATGATGCAACACCCGGGTCTCTCCCCCCCCCCCCCCGCCGGGGGGGGGGGGGGGTGTTATGAGCCGCAATCTCAGGAACCAAAACCTAAGCAAACCCTCAGTGCATTTGGCGCATATCGCAGCGGTAAGGCTTACCGCTTAGGCAGGGACGATGTGGAAGCATTCGAAGAGCTGTGCTTAAACCGCTGGAAATGAAGGAAGTGATGTAATCACAGCTGGTGGCCCGTGTTCAGTGATAATCATCATCATCCTCGTCATCATCAGCCTATCTGCGCCAACTCAAAGGCAAGGGCCTCTTTCACAGATCTCCAATTATCCCGGTCCTGTGCTAACTGCGACCAATTTATCCCCGCAAACTTCTTGATCACATCTGCCCATCTCACTTTCAGCCGCCCCCTGCCACGCTTGCCTTCTCTAGGATCCGATCTGTTACCCTTAAAGGGACACTGAAGTGATATGTAAACATTGCGGGATTACTAGCGCAAATTGTAGTCCGGAGTCCCCAGGCCATGTTTCGACCACTCTAGGCGCGTTTACGCGATTTTATTTAGTAGAAAAACTAATTCGAAAACGCTGTCCTCCTCTCTTTACGCTTCTGTGGCGTTTTCTGTGGCGTTTTCGTGTGACGTCAGGAGGGGATGAGCTGGCAATTGGCTGCGCCACAGCAATCAAGGAGGTTAAAAAAAAAATTGCTTGGTCGCAATTCGTTCGCTTAGTTGAAACGAAGCCAGGACACGTTTGTGAATGGAAGAATGTGCCTTTCTTTATTTGGTTTGTTTGTACACTGTATCTAGCTCCAAGTCAAGGTCGCTTCACACAAGCGCTGCACATGCGACGCTTCGCTGACTGGTACGCCAGTAGGAAAATATAAGGCCTCTTGAAGGCGGGAGAAGAGTCAGCGAAGTCAATATAGGTACTAAGCAAATAAAATCAACTGATATTTTTACGGTACAGCGTAAAACTAGGGCGCGGGAAGCACTTTTTTGCGCTGGGCGAACAAGCACAGCGGTCAGCAGCACGACTACGCATCTGCGAACGCTTTTCCGTCTACGAAATGCAATTGCTAGACGTGAGCTACTGTGGAAACTCGGGCGACGCTTACTGCACGGTCGCAGTACAACAAATAGTCACCTAAGCGGCTTGAAATGCCAAAACTAAATAAAAGTGTAAACCGGTTGTACAATATATACCCTATATTAGCAAGGCCTTCGCGTCCCGCTCCGTGGCCTAGCGGTCTGGGGCGCTAGGAATTCACCGCAATTGTTTTGCGAGTCACGAGTTCGAATCCCCGCGGGTACGTGCTTTTTTTTTTAAGTTAACTTTTTTGTTTTCCGCTGATGTTTTCTATATTGAGTTCACCTTTTTTTGGGCCGTAACGTTCATGGCTACACGAACTAGTTCACAAAACGCGCGCAGGCTGGCACTGGCGCGCTAGCGAGTTCTCGTTGGCGTGCTGTTGCCATAAGCACCGACTGCTTGCAGGCAGTGGGCACAGGCCAGAATGAACAGACCCTTGGCCTGGTGCGAACACGCTTTTTACGATACAGGCATGAGGGAGGCAAGCTCCAAATATGGGGGAAAAGCGCATGACATTTGGGCGTCTGCGGGTACGCGGAGGGCGTTCATGCACTGCGTAGGTCTCGGCTAGTGAATGCTACGACTACAAGCCGTCCTGGGAGGCTTATCTTGTGCATTTTACAGCCGACAACATGGCAGAAGCGTGGTACGATGATTACTGAGATATTGAGAATGCCCATCCAACAAAGCCATTGGTTGTTTTACAGAACCGAAACCGAAACCGAAACTTGTGTGATTGGTAACCTTGGGCATCGTCCAATCACGGCGCCCCTCCTCCCAACGTCACAGCCTTAGTTGGTGCGGCCGTCGCAAACCGCGCATGGTAGTTTTTCTTCTTTCGCGCTTTGTAAAATAATTACCAATTTGTCAACCGGATAAACGATGAAAAGTGTGCTAATTTGAGCCAGTCTACGCAGTGCAAGCAAAAACGGGAGCTTGACAAATTCACTTCAGTGTCCCTTTAATGATCAAGGGTTATCTTGACTTCGCATTACATGCCCCGCCCACGTCCGTTTCTTCTTCTTAATTTCTACTAATATGTCCTTAACACGCGTTTGTTTCCTGACCCACTCCACTCTCTTCTTGTTCCTTAACGTTACACCTATCATCTTCCGTTCCATTGCTCGCTGACTCGTCCTCAATTTAAGTTGAACCCTTTTAGTGAGCCTACAAGTTTCTGCCGTGTAGTTGAGTACCGGTGAGATGCAGCTGTCATGCACTCTCTTCTTCAGAGACAATGATAGGCTTCCAGGCTTGCATTCATTATCTGAAAATGCATACCGAATGCACTCCATCCCATTCTTATCGTGGACAGTAGCTCACTGGTTATCATCGGGCCATTTGTGCTTGGGTTTAGGTAACCAAACTTTGCTTTGTCAAAACGTCCGAAGCCCAATGAGGTGTATAAGTCGCCTCATGTATGTACGTTGACTTAAGCCTAGCTGTAATGAAGGCCACCATATCGAGGATGCATTCGTGGCGGTCCTGCCTGATTGAATGTTGGTGCCTTGAAATGCTGCTAGCGCAAGACAGAGGAGTGACATAACCCGTACTGTTGCTTTGCTGTGGCGTAGGCATTTGCTACGCGCCGTTATGGGTTCGTTCCGCAACGGTGTCGGTATTTCCGGAGGAGGAAATATGGGACAGAAGTAATCGTATGCGCACAACACCGTTATTAGATACACGATTTCGTTCATGAAATCGATACCGTTAAATTTACCGGTCTACTTTTTTTCTTCACTAGGTATCTTTTAGTAAGCAATCACTCAATTTCTCAGATTTATGTGCACCATTTTTGGAACTTGTAGCGCAGTAATGACTTTAAGTCGCTTTTGGCACGGAGCGTATAGAACATTACTCTACACCTGTTGGCGGGGGGGGGGGGGCACATCTTTCAAGGCAATTGTGCATTTGATTATGCCATCACACGTTATTTTAGAAGTGGAGTAGTGGTACTTTGCAGTCTCCGTCAACACGGTGCGCATAAATATACTGTTTAAATATGTGGAATTTCACAAGTCGGGAGAATGGCTATCCAGCGCTGCTGAGCACGAGGTCGTGGGCTCGACTCCCGGCCGCGGCGGCCGCTTTTCTGATGGAGGCGAAAAGCAAAAACGCCCGTGTGTGCGAGATTTCGGCGCACGCTAAAGATCCCCAGGTGGTCAAAATTAATCCGGAGCCCCCCACTACGGCGCGCCTCATCGCCTGCGTTGCGTCGGCGCGTTAAACCTATACAATCAATCGAGAATGGCTATCCAGCTAGTAGTACAGAATGTCATTCGTGTAGCATCGTGCAGACCACGGAGGAAAGAAAAGGTATTCTTTCCTTAATGGTGCAGACAAAGCGATCGTAGACAAAATTGGCTGTCACTATGGAACCCCAAGACGGTTTCCGCAGGTATGACTCAGCCAGCGCAAGCATAGCCCGGGGAAGTTAGGCATTACCTGCACTCTTTCACTACCTTTTGGGGCGGCGTGTCTCGTGATTAGTGCTCGTTTATCGCCATGAGCTTCGTGAATTGGACATGCTTTGCTCTTCCACATCATACTCAGAATGGCTGGCGCTCTGAAAGACGGACACCACGACCAGGAGCGGGGCTCGCTACCTCATGCATATATGGCCCAATGATTTCGCCTCTGGCACACCAACGACAAACGCCGAAACAAAAAAAAAGTACTGTTCAGCTAACAAAATAAATTTTAGCGAACAGCAATAAAAATTGCTGCCGTAAACTCAGCGGTATCGTGGAATGACACAAAGCAAACGTTCACCCCTTCTTGTCTTAAGTTTTAGTGTGTTTCTGTCCGGATGCGTTTGTTAGCTGAGAACAAGTTTTATCGACGAGAAAGTTCCATTTTTCCTTCGGTGGGAATCCCAAAATTCAGACACCAGAGAATGCGTATGTCTTGCAATGCGAACGCATGACATGTCGTGCAGAGTCAATTGCAGTAGACACAGCAACGATCAAATTATTTTTAGTTTGTATACAATCACGGTTTGACGTCGAAAGTACATTGCAGTGGGCCCAGTAGTGATAAAAGTATTGTGTTCACTCATTGTCACCATCATGATTGTTTTCCTTTTGCGTCATGTTCTTTTCTGGGTTAAATTAATGAGAGGCATGACCAATAGTCGTTGTTAGCTCTAACAAGTAGCTATTAACCAAACAGTGTTTCTTTGTTGGTGTGATTAGAGTGCGCATATTATTTCTGCAGAGGTCAGAATATGCTCTCACTCATTCTTCTAAATCGATAGGACCGGCTTTCGTCAGCTGCAATTAAAGATCGGCTGTGATGCGGAGGACGCGTGTTTAAAATCCGATGACGCAGAAATAAAAGCAATCGCTAACTGCGGCTAAAATTGTCCCAACTCTAGACGGAGATTGATGCGCACGCGGTCACTGTCTCGCATACCCAATGGGGCCAGATCTGCGACCGGACGCAAGGAAACTTTAGAATAAAGAAGACGTGGCAGCTACTTAGACACCTCCTCGACCCTGGCCGGAACAAGACAGAACAGAGAAGCCGCATAACCAAAATCATCCACACGTACTCAGGCTCTGACGACGAACTCATGGCACAAATCAGAGACATGTACCTCCCTATACGACCCAAGATCGAACTACCCCCGTACATGGGTAACCCCTACAGCGACACAGGCATAACTAAAGCCGAGGCCCGATTGGCGATTCGCAAACTTAGGTCCAATTCGGCCCAGATCCTGACCGAATCGGGCAGATCCGAACGTAAACTAGATGATTTCTTCATAACCGCAATCACTGCTTTTTCAACACATGCTGGAGAACGGGACGAATTCCGGAGTCATGAAAGCATGCAAAGGTTATTCTAATCCCAAAGCCAAACAAAAAAACAAAGCCACCCTCAGAGGCATCAATGGGATCAAAATATACAGTCGGCAAAAACGCTTGTCCGTAACACTCGAGTGGCTTATTGCAGGAGAACATCTGGTGACACCGCCTGACATAGAGTTTCTTAGTAAGTATGCTAGAGAGGAAACTGCCCCTGGGAATCCATGTCGGCGTGGGGTGGTTATGGCCTTATGGGAAGACCACAGGTGCTGGCTTGGCGTGTCTATCGAACTCTTAAGCGTCATCGTGGGTTTGGTTTCTTGATATGCATTGCTCTGTTTACGAGGTAGCCAATCCAGCCGAAATGGCCACAGCTCACTTAGCTTTTCTTTTTTCGATTCTCTCGTTTCGCTCTAAAACTCAAAATTCGCTCCGTTAGTTCATGCTAGCAGTACTTCATTGTGAGCAACTGGAAGGACTAGTGCCGGCGAACGACCATCTGTACATATTTAAACAAGTGAAAACCCACAATGTAAACACGTTCGTTTGTGGTAAGGAGAGCCGCGCTCCCCGTTCTTTTTTCAGTAGCAGTACATATGTTAACACCGCCCGGATATCTTGAAATAGCGGGTAATTTACCGCCGCGAATGTTGTAGCAGATGGCCTGTTACGAAAACACGAACGAAAACACCGCGACGGCGAAGTTTTCATAGGTACGCGCATAAAACCTTTAAGAGCTTTTAAAGCAGTCTATTACTTGAGATGTTTGCAAAAAAGTCTTTAATGAGTTTCTTCCATAATTTTGCATTATTTTTAATTACCAGCTTGGCTTGCAGTATATTAGCCATGACCGTTCTGGCAGAATTTTAGTCAAAAGAACGATGTTTATTTTTTTGTTTCTTCAGCTTTAAAACAGCGTGTTTTATATTACAATTGTTTAACTATCTGTTTGCGTTTTTGTGACAAGTATTGGAATTCTCGGCCACTAAAACGTTTCAATTCAAGCCAATGATGAAACTAAAGCGATCGCTCGGTATACGCCTCGAGCATTTCTTTCTCTATGCCTCAAGCTTCGCGATTGCTGCGCCTTTCTTCTCCGCGGCGTTTACGGGATGAGCCCTGCGTGGCTGATAGGGGCTCATGCATTGTTTTGGACAGCCAGAGCGCTTCCAATCGGCCTTGAACACCGCCAACTGTTCATTGGCCAGTTTCGTTAGTACGAGGGTATGTGTCGCTGTGGAAGTTACGTTTCCGTGGCTTTGTTAAACAAAGAAATATCGTTGCTGTCTTCTTGTATGTAATGTCCGGAGCGGACACGTGTTTGCTGTGGGCGCTGTAGGGAACCTTTTCTGATGATGTTTTGCAGTTTTGTAGGGATATAGTTGTTTCGTTGAAACAATACAATTTCAGTTGTTAGAGTTCGCTCACCCTTGTTATTTCTTCTTTGTCCATATTTGTTCTGCACAATCGTTGACATGGATCGCTTCCAACTAGGCCGGTTCACGGAGTTGTTAAAAAGTTTGAATTTGAAAAGTTTTTTTGCAATCATTATTTACCAAACATTACTAAAACTGATGTTGTTGGAAAGGGCGTTGAATCATGTGAATTTTGTGCCACTGCGCTGTGTGCCTAACCAATATGTTTAGCACAAAAAAGTTTTCTTAGACGCCTGAAAACCGGTCAGTTTTCCGCGGTAACGAGAGTTGAGGCTCTTAAGGCAACTTTTTCGCATCGCTCTGAATTGCTGCACAGAATCCTCTCCACTGCATGAGAAACTTGAGAACGAGTTTTGTACAAAACAAACGACATTCAAATTAAATAAAGTGGGATAAAGAAACTAATAACCGTGAATTGTCCCTTCAAGGCTCTTGTGTCAGCGTTACCGCATCGCTCTTAATTTGTGCAGAAAAGCCCCTCCAGTGTGTAAGAAACTTGATAACACCTTTGGTACCAAATCGAAGGAAAGGGCTAGTAAAAAATGGCGAAAAGGAAACTAAATACATTGCCATCACTTAAAGTGAAGGATTCGTTCACAATTTTACTTTCTTGCTGCCAGTAAAAACTGGGGCACATAACAAGGCACTGGTGCCCTTTGTACTGACAACTTAGGTTTCTTTTAAATCAGTATTAGGTGTGATCTCAATAACTATAAGTTTCAGTATTATCTAGTGCTTATTGCTGTAACTTAAGTTAAATGCTTTTGGAAAAAAGAAACTAAACGGAGTGCAGACATTGAATGCAGGGTAGGGAATATAGCCAGCCTTGTTGAATAAAAAATGTCAAAGTTACTCAGTGAAGCACAAATAGAAGCTTCAGGCAAATTTCTGTCAAGCTTAAAAGCAAAATACAAGGGTGAAAGAAGCACGCCAAGCATTTTGTGCTTAGTGATTGCGGGGTGATCTATGATGTGCCTTTTTGATTAACAGAAGCCTATTTCCTATTTGTCTCTAGGGAATAAGGCTTTTGGCATGTACCCACTTATTGCGAATCATGTAAGTGCAAGCCTTCCCTGGGCCAAATTCAATTTTTGGAAAGAAGCAAAGGCACTGGTTTGGGAGCCCTTGGATGTTTATTATATCAAGAAAAGGGCACACAGTGACTCTGTGTTCCTGTGTAGCAATAAATTTGAATATCGAGAAACTTCACTATGATTCCTCTGTCACCATTAAGTGTACCACGGTTAAAGGGTGTTAATTTCAGACGATGCGTTCAATAAACTTAGTTGCAAGCGAGCGCTTGTCCTACCATCTTTTTTTGTCGTGTGCTTTGCACCAGATTTTTAAGAGCTATGTACCAAATAACTCAACAGGTTGGGTTGAACTTCGTACACCTCCGGTTTTTTTAGTATGGACCATGCCCTTTGTGATGCAGGTGTCTCCGCGCAATTACTTATTTGTCACTCGTGCTGCTTAAGTACGTTTTCATACAATCAAATGTGGGAAGTAGCAGCCTCTTGCACTCCTAAATTCTCAGTCTACCTTTCTGGTGCTTTAAGATTGTCTTAATGGCTGCAAGAATGTTTGAATCCCTTGCATATTTGGGGTGTCCATGTGTAACTGGTATTATACATACGTTCCCCCCTACGAAACATTTCATTACAAAGTGACAATTTGGTAAGCAAGCAAGTGTGAAGGCAAGGGGCTTGTTTCTTGTCTTTATTTTGTCAAAGACTGGGCATTTAGCTGGTCATCGATGATTTTATTGTGCATTTTACAATTTCATTTTACTTTTGTCTTATGTATTTAATTTCTTTTCATTGATATTTCTGCCAGGTCCGAGACAAGGTGTTTGCAAGCCTATGTTACTGTACACTGGGGAGGATCCGTGGGCACCTGGAAGCGTGTGCGCGCTCTAGGAAGGTGTGTGGATTGACTTCATGAAGTTCTTATGATATTAGAAGACTTCCATTAAACAGCAAGCAGAAAACAAGCCTTTAAAAATGTTTGCAGTTTATTTTCACACTAGTTTAACCTTGCAACAGCAGGTGTGAAGAGGTGGCCTTTAGACAACTTGTGATTTTTTCATTCCTGTTAGTCTAGCGAACCTCTGTTGTGACAAGCTATAATAAATAATGAAACATGCTTTGTATCGGTATTATTATGGGCGATTTGTTCTTTTTTTTAATTTAAAACAGCGGTGAGAACCTAAGCAGGCTTTTCATGCAAATGTGTATTCGATTCGTCTTCAATAAACCAATTTTCAAATATTTGTGGTTTGCTTTGCTGTACTTGTATGAAAGGGTTCCTGAAGATGCATGCATGTGGGCTCAAGTTGCAGTGATGTGAGCTAAGTTAATGTGACTGCTTTTATGTGGAACCAAAGTTTACATTTCATATTTTATACTTGCTCAGTTGATGTTGCCATTGCTGAAGGTGCAATTGAAGTTAAATCACACACACACCAGAGAAGTCTCTTAATGATTACAATAACTACCTTTGCTTGACAAAGTGACAAACGTACCTGATTGGCTGCCTCAAGACAGGGACAGTGGTCATGAAGCATGAATCATTTTACTCTTTTGGAACAACAGGGTTAACTAGGGGGTCCATATTGACCACCTCTATCAGAGTTGCACGTATACTGCAATGATTACATTGGTAGTGGTGCTAACCATCCCTTGGAGGGTCGCACATTCACTTCCACGACTCTTTCGTCATAAGCGTCATGGGGCTGTTGATAAAAAGAGCGTCCAACGCAACTCTTTCTACAGTGTCGCGACGATCACCGGGAGAGAGTCCTGTGACTCTATCTTTCCATTAGATTCCGGTCGTGGCAAAGTCACTAGTGACTCTATGAATGGTAGTCACCCATACTCTACTCTGACTCTAGTTTGGTGGGATACGCATCACCCTCTTTCAATAAGAGTCGCGTGACTGTGCGAAGAGGGGTCCAGGAAGAGTCGATTCTGTGGCAAGTGGGTACCCCCCGAAGAGAGTCATAGAAACTCTTTTTTCTCTTAATGTATGGGCGCAGCTTCGTCTTTCCCTTCATCACCCGCTATCGCCGCATGCGTGCGCCCTTCGTATTCTTTAGTTACAGCAGCTATTTATCAATTTCAACCTTATTGTAGATCTTACCACGACTGCCTACTTTTGTGTCTTCGCCTTCAAATTTGCACGAAAAATAATGACTTATTCGAGCAATTCAATTTTCTAATTCGTACAGACACACGACCTTAAATAAATACGTATGCACATACATACATACATACGTACACACATACATACATAAATGCATACATAAGCGCCTACATATACATCTACATTGCACAGATACCTGCCGCGAACACATCTTGTTTACAAGGGTTGAGAAAACTTCGCGTCGAAGAAAAGACAATACGGAAGGGACAGTACAGGCGCACGTCCTGTCACTTCGTTATTGTCTTGTCTTTTACGCACTGTTTTTTCAACACTTGAAACGATGCGCCAGCTAGCCCAACAACACGCTGTGCATCTTGTTTACGTTTTCTTATCAGTGCGTTGCGCGCTAGGCTGTCTTTCCGCACTCATCGCTCATTTGTTCTCTTGTGTTGCGTGCCGCGACGGCCAATCTTTTCTGACAGGGGGAAGGCTTCGCAGCATGGACACCAACCTGGACTTGTTTTCTTTAAGCGACAATGTTTTTGTTTTATTAAAGACAAAGCCTTCTTAGTGGGAGCGATGACGTTCTGTTGAAAAATTAATGCATTCCTCTATAGATCGGTTGGTCGATCGTAAAGTTGCGATAAGATCTCTGGACAGACGACGCCTGCGTAAAAGCGGGCTTTCATAGTGTCACAACGGTTTCTTGAAAATCGGAAAAGGAATGCTAAAATAAGAAAATTCACGCATCGATCATAAAGAAGGAGTGCAATAGCATAACTTTGTCATAAAGCACGTATTGGTTATACAATTTGGTCGTTCGTATATATTTAGCTTGCGAAAAAGTGTCGGATCGTTTGGTTCGTCATTTACATTTGGGTCTCTGAACGTTTGACAATCAATCCACGCACTTTCATTGAAGGTTAGACGCACTATTACCTTTAGCTTTTCTCTCTACTTTCCTCTGGAAGGGATGGTAAATTTTGTGAATGGTTGCGGAGAGACTAGCGCTCAGAGATAAGTACTCGCCGGGAAAGCGCCGTGGCACTACATTCGCAAACGTTCATCTGTGCACGCCACTTTGCTAGCTTCCTCGTCGCTTCTGTTTTCAAATTTATTGCGGAGCACAAGCTCGCTCCAATAAACATTGCCTTCTAAGAACCTCGTTTCCTTCTTCACTGCATCACAGTACATGCACACATACATACATGCATACATAGATACATACATACATACATACATACATACATACATACATACATACATACATACATACATACATACATACATCAGTATCTATAAAAAAGAAATGCCCGATACACTTACTGACCGAATGACTGACTGCTTCTTCAACGCTCAGTTAAAAGTGCTAGACGTGGACATTTCGAACTTCAGGATCATATTTGTAATATTGCGTAGAGACTCACAAAGGCACATTTTTCTGGATATTTCGCCCTTAACTGACGGAAAGGGTTGATTGTGTTTTTGCAAATATATGATTTGCTCGCTCGCCCGTAGAGATATAGAAGTGCTTTTTGGTGATGTTTTTCGCCTCTAAAAATCTCTCATCAGTAGTTTTACGTTTTTTTTCTAACCAATAGTACATGGGCTAATCTGCCATTTCGAACAAATTGGGAGTTTTTAAAGATTTTCGTATATGTGTTTCAGCCATTGATATATCTAACTGTTTTTCCTGATCAGTGGTACTTGTACAAAAGCTGAAAACAAATTTTAAGGATTTAGTTCAGGGAGGCCGATAAGAGGGAGAAAAAAGGTTTTTGAAATTGAATTTTCAACGGCCTAGAAGTCCTAACACGTGATGTAAATGTCCAGCCATTGTTCTTGTTCAAAAGGATTCAAATGGGACGAGTGCATTCGTATTATGTTCTAGGAAGCCAATATTGCTGCTTGTTTTTAGCGGTTTTTATATCTGAGGGAGTGAAAAGCAGTAAAATATTTATTCACAAAGAGAGTGTCATTTAGTTCCGGTCAGTTTTCCGTGGCGAGAAGCACGGAATGATTCCGCAGGTATTCCAGCTCCGGTGTTGTAGTTGCTCAATACTTGATGCAATGGCTGCTTTATTCAGCACATGAAGCTGGTTTAGCTATATTCTAAGGTACTTTGATAATGCGTGCAAAAGCTTTGCAAAATTAGCAGCCGGAAAACTAAGTCGTGTTGGCACATGAAATAAACGAAAATATGTACGTTTTAGACCCATCGTCTGAACTGTAAAAAATACAGCAGACTCACACCTAAAAAGCTTTCAGTTGCGTTTTCAAGACAAATCACATCAATGAAAACCTATACAAAACTTTAAAAAGGACAAACAATTTGTTTTCAAATAAAAGTGCCTTGGTATCAAAGGCGTCAATTCTAGGATACAATACGATGGCGGAGTTGCGAAGAAGATTTACACCGGAATTGTGAAAGATGACAAAACTAGTAAAAAAACGATAAAATTTTCCGCCATATAAAAATGGCACAAAGCGATTACCGCCCTTGGTTCTTCAGCGGTAACGGTTTGTAGGAGTTGCTTTTATTGTGTAAAAAAGGGCTCCATATTGTATTCCATTAAATTGCGGTCAGGAAGTAGAGACACTAGTTTTGGTATAAAAAACTCAGCAAATTTGTTAGCCTACACGTCATGAAGTTAGCATAGGTTGAGTTAGTATACCTACCCGTAATAATGAACTACGCCAAATGTTTTGTAAGTTGCACCATAAAAAGGCATGCAGTACCACACCTTCGCTTCAACTATCGTGTCACACAACACTCAACGTGCTAGGGTACTTGCCAAATGTTTTTGACATGTGAGTACTGGCGTTAGAAGCCGTATTGCTGTAGAGGTATTTTCAACCCCATTTCATGCAGTTACACACAATGCTGACACAACGTGAGAAGAAATTCCTGTATGCGTTACACAGTCACACATAATTGTGCTGATCTCTTAAAATGTGTAAAAAGGCTGAGGTGGCGACATTGGTTTATTCAGCTGGCATTGTCTGGCAGAAGCATCGAGTTAGTTTTTGAATCGATAGAACTTGGTAGGAAAAGTAGAATATTAACTCATGGTGGCCGCACTAATAGGCACCGATAATGAGCTTTTCAGCGATCATTTACAAAAAAGGTGACAGGCTGTACGAAGTCCTTTGGTAATGTACTACTTTGAGAGGTCTCTTTACTATTGGGGGAGATGACAACGCTGTTGTACTCCCACCGTAGCGCAGTGGGTAAGGCTTAGTGCAGCTGAGCCCAAGGTCGCGTGTTTGATTCCCGGCTGCGGTGGCCTCTTTTCTTATGGCGCTGGAAAGAAAACAGCCGTGTTCGACATTTTGGCGCAGGTTGAAGGTCCCCAGGTGGTCAAAATTAATCCGTAGCCCTCCACTACAGCGTGTCTCATCGCCTCTGTAGCCTCGGCGCATTAAACCTAATAATCAATCGCCACCGCTGCTGTGTGAAGTTGAACCAAGATATTATTTCCTTTATTTATTAGTTTGAATAACATTGATGTGCTTCGAAGACCGAGCGTGAAGATAGCAGTAACAATAGTAGCGTTTGATGGTAACATTAGGAAAAAGAACAAGCGTGCCTTCGTCTAGTAAAAATATTAACAAAGCGACACGTTAGGTAACTTCGGTAATTAATGTAATGGAACAACAGCAACAAACACAACACATTTTAAAAGCAGTATGAAACCACAAAAACTTGCCTCTATATCCTTGGGCTTCAGGATGCTGTTTGGCTATCGTTGGACCTCTGAACACGCATCACACAATAAGTTAGGTAGGGTTCCTTGCAGCTTGGAATATTTTAGTTGTTTGAAATATTCCTAAATTTCAGTGAGCATAGAGAAATCGATAATACCATTTTGTTGTTGATAATGATGATGATAGGGAGCACACCCAGAAGAGGGCGATTGTTCACATGCCAACACATAGCCCGTACCGCTTCTCACCATATATATATATATATATATATATATATATATATATATATATATATATATATATATATATATATATATATATATATATATATATATATACATATCAAGGTTGCAGTCGTCATTGCCAGTGCTATTCGGCTTTTTTTCGAAATATTTAATAGGGCCGAATGACGTGTGCTTGTCACGTTTCTTTTGATTCATTGATAAATAAGCGAAAATATAAGTCGAGAAAAAATCCGCCGTTTTCCGGGAGCGGGACTCGAACCCACATCTCCGCATAACCGGTGCGGTGCGTTCGCCATTACGCTATCCCCACAGCGGCTTCTCTCTCGACTTTAAAGCGGGTGTTTATATTTACAAGAGCTCTGAGGCCGGTCAACTAGCGCCGCCCCTCGACTACCGCGGGAGACGTAGAACGTCTTCTTTCCCAGCGGCCGCCACGTAGAACGTGGTCGGAGGTCGGGGTTAGCAATTGGCATATCCGAACTGCTGGAGCCAGTGCCTCGTAATGCATGTAGCAGAACAGAGAGATACGGGACGAGGGACTCGGTAAAGATACATATCAAGGTTGCAGTCGTCATTGCCAGTGCTATTCGGCTTTTTTTCGAAATATTTAATAGGGCCGAATGGCGTCTGCTTGTCACGTTTCTTTTGATTCATTGATAAATAAGCGAAAATATAAGTCGAGAAAAAATCCGCCGTTATAATATATATAATATTATAATATTATATTATATATAATATTATAGAATATTATATTATAATATATATATATATATATATATATATATATATAGAGAGAGAGAGAGAGAGAGAGAGAAAGAGAGAGAGAGAGAGATAGAAAGAAGGGTAAGCAGTCAAGAAAGCCACGGAAACCAAAGGGGAAAATAGGATATGGTAGTTCAGATATATTTTTTGAAAGGACGAAAGAAAGTGGAGAAAAATGCCCGCCGGGTGGGATCCGAACCCACGACCTCCTGAATACACGTCTGCATGGTGCGATGACCACTACGCTGCTGGCGGGGCTATTTTCCCCTCCACTTTCTTGGCTATTTATCTCAAGGTAATTTTTTCCTGCGCTTGGGGGTGGAAGGCAGCGCCACTCCGACTGCTCGGGGTGAAGGGGACTTTCTTTTCAACCCCCGGGCCGTGACACGAGCGTCTACGACACGTCGGGAGCGGTCGACCAGCGTTCAACCCTCTTAATTTAAGCTATCAATGGCACCAAGCTACCTATGACACCATATAGCCGAGGTTGAGCAGTTTCGCGTGGACCTTGAAGGGCTGTGGTGCGCAAGCGCTTGGAGCATTGGATTGGCTTGGCTTGGATAGGCTTGTATTGGATTGGATTTGGATTGGATTGGATTAAATTGCATTGAATTGGATTGGAAATCCAACCCAACTGGAGTACGGGTGTGCAGAGAATTGGGTGTGCACATTTGCCGGTCTGCGCATTCCAGAAGAGTGACGTCATAGCAGCGGTAGACGTACTGGCGCCGGCGCGTGCCCAGCTGTGCGCCTCAGTTGCGCAGTAGCAAGTGTGACGCTGCGCCGGAGCCGTTTGACAGCCGTTTCGCGTAGCTGCTGGCCAAGAGTTTCTTAGTCAGTATACTGGACAGGAAACTGTACCTGGTAATCCAGGTCGTCGTGGGGGTTTATGGGAAGACCCCCCTTTTTGGCTTGGGCTTGGCATGACAATTGGATTTTTAAGCGGTTTTGGGGATTTGCTGTCTTCACTATGTATTTACACGTGTACGAGCTACGAGGAAGCCGAAATCCTTCCTGTCCTGTGGTAGCCGTGTTCGGTGAAACAGCAGGCAGTGCGTGATCGCACCTGGCGTTGGTCATTCCGCAGTCGAAGGACATATGACTGAGCGGGTAATATGCCGCCGCAAAATTTCTAGCCGACAAAAAAAAAAAATAAACAAAAGGTACTTCGACGAAGACAAGATATGACAGATACGGGCGCCTGAATCTGTCCTATCTTGTCATCGTCCACGACTGTTTAACGCCACGTTTTCTTGTTGAACTGCAGCTGACGGTCGGTGCACCGGTTCACGACGAAGGTGACGTTTTCATATGCACGCTGCAAAAACTCTCCAAACTCTTGAAACTTATTATTGGAAATATTGGTAAAGTTAATAAAATAAGATTCTATAATGAGTTTCCTTCTCAAATATTAACATTGTTCGTAACCACCACCTTGGCCTGCAAAATAGAAGGAACAAACGTTCCGGCAAAAATACGCTTTACCTCCTTTTTTATTACTTTTAAAACAACCTGTTTTATTTTCCACTTACATAATTGCTCACTATTTTTCGCGTTTTTGTGAAACTGTTTACATTTCCCGTCACTAAAACGTTTCAATTCAAGCCAATGATGAAATTTAATCGATGATGAATGATCTAATCGTGGTCCATGACGACACAGACGGCCTTGATGTGAGCAGCATAGACGCTAGCGCCAGATTTCTCTCTAGTGTATATTGTAAGAAAATCTATGGCTCCTGGAGAGCCGTGCTGCGCATGCGCGAGGAGCAGTGACTGGACTGAATTGGACTGGATTGGATTGGATTGGAAACCGTTTTAGCAGCAGTAAGCATGATAATCAGATAATCGTAGACAACCAGGAAACCTAAGAATAACCAGCTGAACCTTAGCTCACGCTACGTATATCCTGGCATGGCCGAGCTAAGCTACTGCTAATTTTGTTGCCTCGCTCGAAACTGCCCTGTTCATCTTACGTTGTCCGCAGTATTTATTCCCGAGAAGAGGTCCGCGGACTTATCCATGAGTCCACTCACTCAGTCTCATTTGGGCTTAAACTCACGCGCCACTTATAGTTTAACTGTGCATGAGTCTAGTATGGATCATGAGTTTTAGTCCGAGTGTGTTTAAGCCCTCGTGAGTCTTAGTGAGTTTGAGCCCGAGACCCAACTGGGTATGTGCGGACTCGTCCCGGAAAAGTGGCTTGGTTCCAATGACGGCGGCCCGGTTTCGCGTGCCGGCGCATTCGTTACGGTGAGGGGTGGCTTGCTTCGCTGTCTGCGCGCGCAGAGGCAGTCGGGTCCTGGTACAAAGGAAACAGTACTGTAACACGCCATCACGTCAAGCAAGAACTTCATGCTATCACTGTATTTAGGTATCCAATTGCAAGGAAAGGCAATATATAAGTACATTCGTTCAAAGTTTTATCAATATTCCGGGAGAGACGACCGTTCTGTGTATGCGCGTCGTATAACGGAGCAAAATAACGAACTCGGCGAGAGTTGCCGCATGAGCACCAAGCACTGGCCGCGGAAACCGTCATCTGCTATGTTGTTCGAAGAGCAGAACCCTGTCTGGTATTCTTTCCTTTGCTTATCAGACTGCCTACGCAACAGCCGCTAATGGTGCAGAGAGGGAAAGTGAAAAGGACTAATAGCAGCAGCCTAAGCATTCCACGATCACATCTGAAAATGTTTGTTTTTTAGCGGTTTATAAAGTATTGACGCAACAGGCCTTCTCTTGAACAAAGACGGTGAGTGGTGTGATAAGCGAAAAAAACTATTCGGGGTTGCACTCAGCTCCTATACTCAGGGACAATTTAAGAAAGGCAACGGAAGTTGCACATGTGCTTCATCACTACAGCCTCATGTTACTCCGCGCGGCGCAACTAGGGCGTTACTGGGAATATTTTGAACATGGCACCGGCCCTTTCTGTGATTTTTTGGTCTTAATATGCAGCGACGACAAACAGACTACGTGAGAAAAGGCAGACGATATCATGCATTCATGGCAGCCTCCTTTCAAAACGCGCTGCCGTTGAAATCTAGATCGGTCGCTTTGGCCAGAGTCCATTTTTGGCGGAGGGATACCGTGCATGAGCTATTTCCGTTCTTAACTTGTTCCCGAGTATAGAAGAGCCTAGCAGACGATGGCCGTCGTAGCCAGTGCTCAGTGCGCATGCGTTAACTCTCGTCGTGTTTTCGTGTTACTCCGTTATTCAGCGCAAATCAGCCAAACGTTCGACTCTCGTGATATATAAAAAAAAAAAAAGATTGGGCGGGTGTCCGTTGAAGTGAAGAATGACGCCGCATATTTTTATTAGTGCATAGATATAAACGTACTTCTAGCAGCATACGCGGTAAATATGCAAACAATTGCATATTAGTTATCGAGAGTTAAATTACGCGTTTTCTAATGCTGGAAAACTATTTCATATTTTTGAACAAATGCACGCGCAGAAAGAAGTATGTGCGCATCAATAAATTTAAACGAAACCAATTCACGCCCAAGCGTAAAAGGGGTCATTTGTATGCATTTGTTAACGCTGCACACTACCTTTTTGTAATGCATTGAACACGAGCACCAAGACAAGGAGCACTAATACCCATGCGACACAGGCCTTTCGGACGGCTTTCAACCGACTGTCATTTGACCCAAATGCCATATTTCAGCTGCTACACGAGTTCTTCAAAATACATACGGTTGAAATGCTATTAAAGACAAAGGAGCACCACCAACGACCTTTTAGGTACTAAACGCCTTTGAAGCTGAACGCTCGGACTGTCTGGCGCTGTTTCTGCACGCTGCATTTACAAAAACTTATTTACGAAGAAAACTTTGTTCTTAAAAGCACACTGATAATATTTTTCACGTGAAAAAAACACGTGAAATGCCTACGACACGTGAGATGCCTATGACGTGTAACGGAAACGGACAACCGCAGGTTTGTACACTGGAGTAAAGTCCTTCCAGCTGCTAACTCGCTATGGACAGACGCGTGTCGTTCGCTCCGAAGAAGAATAGCGGGAATCGAAAGTGCGTCTGCCGGAACAGAAGTGCGAATTGTTGCGTAAACAACAGAAAGCCTTGCAGAAAAATTCATAGAGCATGCGGACAAGGACGAGAAAGGAGAGACACCAAGGAGCGCTACTTTCAACTCTGAAGTTGAAAGTAGCGCTCTGTGATGTCTCTCCCTTCTTGTCCTTGTGCGCATGCGCTATGAATTTTTCCTGCTATGCAACACCAACTCGACCAGAAATCCGTACTCGTGAACAGAAGGCCGCTGCCGCCACTGTTTCCACTGCAAGTTCCAGCTCGCCGAGTACCTGGGAATCTCTCCCGGACGCCCACGTGAGACAATATTTCTTGTTCAGTTTGAAGGGCCTTCAAAGGGACCATTTCGGCAGTACCTTTCTCTTCTAAGCACGCGCACATATCTGGTTGCCTGTTTATCAGGCAGTAGTTAGGAGAGGAGGGAAGGGGGGAGGTGCATATATAGGTTTATAGCCCTCACTGATGACATATGGCCGTCGTGCTGGCGGGAGGTTTAAACGTGTGCGTCCACCGCCCCGGTGCGAACTTTCCGGTGTCCTCAGTTGTCGAGCGGATTGGGTTAGTGTGTTACGCAGACAGTAAGGTGCCTAAGAAGCGGGATAGAAACAGACAGCTCTATGTTGGTTCACTAAAATAAATATCGAGTCTTTCAAAGTTTTATTGGTTTAAGAGAATTGCTCGTTCGCAAATTACAAACAAACGTGTTTTGTTTCGTGCATTTCGTGTACTGCGTCCAGCTTCGCAGGTCATCCTTCTTCACAGAGTGGAAGGGCACTATTTTTTTTCTGTACCTCAATCTACCATTACAGGGTAACCTCATATTCTCGACAACGACGGCGCGAAAGAAAACTGCTTATTATGCGCATGGTTTGTGCGTGTTTGTAGGTTGTTACCAATTTCATCACTCACAATTGGGTTTTTCGGCCCAGGTTAACTTGATCATTAAAGGTTTTGACAAGTTACAAGAACAAAGCTTTGCAGCGGTGGCGAGAACAAAATATGGTGAGTGACTGCCGAAACTTTCTGCTGCCTTTGAGAGTTTGCGACCATTTCGGCGGAGCCTCTTCCCGTTCGAGTGGCATTTGAAATTTTTAAGGCCATTCGACTGAAATGTTGTTTTTAAAACGCTCGTGACACACGGGTATAAAACAACTGCATCAAGCCGTTGTGAGGGCGCCTTGTTTCTACAGAAGAAAAAAAAACAGTGGATCTTTTCTGCACTTTGCATTGGGTGGTAACTGTGTTAGCTCGATATAAAGTGCCTTAAATGTGACATATCAATGACAACAACGAAGAAATAAAGACAAATAACGCAAATAAATACTAAAAAACTGGAAAAACACAACTAAGAAGGATACCCGACCTCTTTCTATCTGTGTGATTGTATAGCTGCAAGTATGCGTCACTACAGGTACACAAAGCGCCGTGTAACATATTCTCAACAGTATGGCTACACTGCCGAGCATTTTGTTTAGATTTGGCTTCATCTTATTTGTGAGACATTGTAAGACCTTGCCTGAAGAAGTCCCGGATGCCTGGAAGGTAAGTGACTGAGCGCTTCTATAAGCACGAGTGTGCTAATTTTGCAAATAATCAAGATAGCGCTTTCGTAAACATATTTTGGAAGCGTTTGGGAAATACAAAGTTTAAGACAAATAAAACAACTGAAAATTCGATAAGGCAACTGTTAGGCGCATTGGCTTTCATAGCCAGAACGATGGAAAATTGTATTAACACGTGAGGATGCTTTATTTTGCGCAACATACACCTTTCCTTAATTTGTATTGCCATCAAGCGTCAACACTGAATATGCTACGTACTTAACGTTCATGTACGAATGCGAACAAATGTATTTTGCAAGAATTGAGACGCTAAAGTGTTTCGAAATAGGTCATACCAGGCGGAATCTATTGCGGAAGTGACGTTTTGCTTTCTTGTTTATCAAACAGGCTAGAACGTGCAATTCTCTTTTTCACAACAACCACTTGCCTTCTACAAAATGGCCAGCTGTTCCTTTCGCTTGAAATTTCGGGAGTAGTTTTTGTTATAGTTTAGGGAAGTACTAAGGCGCGAGATTTGACAATTCTATTCTTAAAAAAAGACGAAATTGTGTTTTCGAAATTTTCTCGATATCTCGATCGTCCGTGGAGATTCCGAAGTGGTGTTTGTTCATTTATGTGTCACGTAAAAATCTTTAAAAACAAGCTTGAAGGTTTTGTCTAACAAACCTTCATGGTGAGAATCTGCGGATCGGAATAACTTGACCATCTTTACAGATTCCGCAATTTATGTTCGACGGTTTAATACATACCGAATTACTTTTTGTGGATACATTTTACTCGTACAAATACAGAAATGTTGCGATGGTTACAAAATAAAAGTGTCGTAAAGCCGAAAAGCTTCTATTAAATCCCAGGAGAAATGCTGGTTCAAGAGTCTTGAAACGTCTGCAGCACATTATCATCCTGCTGTAACTCAGTATGACTGAAGTTTCCATAAAGTAGACGCACAAAAACGTTAACTTGGCAAAAAAACCGTTATGTTTTCTTTATTATATCGCAGGCCCTTGAAATATCAAACTGGTTATTGCTGGTGCACGTACCGTACTTGAATTTCTAAAAACTGCATTACGAGGTTTTTTTCTTGCTAACGTTTCAAACGGTAATTTGAATCTGGTACAAATGATCTTTTTACAGATTTCTCCAAAAGGGCACAGAGCGTGGATATAGACCATTTGCTATTGCGTAGAAAAGTTACTAACACAACAACCCCAAAAATAATTTCAGGATTTTGTACCAACAAATTTGTAACAAGGTGAATGGGATTTTCGAAATTGCCCCCGTTGTAAAGGGGAAATGGCTAATATGTGCTATCAAAATGGGGCACGAAATGATGGACCGCCGCACTTTTTTTGCGCAAGTTTCTCATCAGCAAAGCAAAATCTATAGATGCATATACACTCCGGATTCCAGAAAAAAACCGGAGAAGTAGGCTGTGATGAGGACCTGTGTCCCTGAGGCGAAGTCCAGGGGACGGCCGGGGTGCGGGCCGCAGGAGGCGAGGTGCACGTGCGTAATCGTTACAGGGCAGGGCAGCTCCACACCAAATACTCTGCTGTAGCCTGCTCAACAGGAGTGGGGCAGAAGGGAAGCGTCGAGTCAAACGGGGCATGGCATTGAAGTGGCCAGGTCCTCGTCACAACCTGCGTGAGGGCCACCCCAGAGCGAATTCGTTGGAGCAGGACCTCATTATCTAAGCAGGACAACTCACGAGGGAGATCAGTTCCTCGCGGGTGCATTAGTGCGCGCGCGGTGCGCCGAAGATGTGCTTTATCACTGGCGAGGCTAATAGCCGCTGAGTAAGGTTCCATAGGAGCGGGATATTTCACACGCACGAGGTGTGTGCCGGCATCTGCAGCCTGGATTCCGGGGTGGCTGTTGCGTTCACGCCATGACACGCGAACACGACATGGATAAATGTCCACTATGTCCCGGATTTATGACACAAGTTCATTAGACGTATAAGTTTTTCGTAGCTCTCGGACAGCAGCGGAGGAATCAGACAGCAGCGGATCCGAGGAAACTGAGTTGAAGCCGGGGTGAGAAGTATAGCTGTGTGCAGCAGAGCACCCCGCACTGCGAGGAGCTCTACTTTGGTGAATGGTCAACTTTTCGTCGTGATGTCGGTGCATGTAATTAGGTAGGGAGAAATGTCCGGGCAAAATACGCCATATGGAGCGGGGTATCTGATGCACTAGCGTCGACAAACAGGAAAGTAGCGGTAATGGCAGCACTGTTCATGGGAGGCGGAACCAGAGCACCAACTGTTTGGGGATGAAAGTGAGAAATAGGTCGCGTGTCTGTAATTAATGAAACTCACGGCGGTCTTATAGTGGTGTTAGATAACTGTGGGGCTGGTGAATTGGTCATGTAGGGTGCAGGGCCAGCGGGGTCTGGGTTGAGGGCGTGCCGCTGGTAAACTAATTCATCAAATATGCTCGGCTGTGCTTCCTGGTGGAAAATTGGGATGGGGGTATGGGCTGGTAGTCCAGTTATTGCTTGCATGGCCAATTTTTGATGTGTTGGAGTGAAGCCCAGTCTGACTTTCCAAGACAGTTGAATTGATCCTGATACACTGTGCGGGCTGTAGAAAAGCTGGAACCAGCAAGCGAATTATGTTGGATGCTGCAGCGCCGGCCCTTCAGAAATCCTACGAAAGAGATGCAGTGATTGGGATGCTTTATGCTGGGAAGAGCGAATCCGTGGAGCCGTAGAACCGAAGTCAGTGATATCCAAGCCCAACACCCGTGGAGCCAATGGTGTTGGCATAGGCGTGCTTTGAGCAGAAAGACAGATAGCTGCTAAGCGCCGACGGCCCATGTGTTGGCCAGGGTAAGTAGTGCTGGTTTGGTAGAAGAGAGGGTGAGGCCCAGATGCCTGCACCAAGAATTGATGTCATCGAGAGACTTTTGCAGGCTGCCCTCTTGGAGGTGAAGCTCCTGGTGAACCGCTCAGACGGAGACGTCGTACGCATATCATGGCCGTCTCCTCCTTCGGGGCTACTTCCACTGCATGGCACAAGCCCCCGCCGCCCCCTTGTTTCCTCCTCCGCGGAGGGGTGGCGGCAACCTCCTTGGGTGGCGCCATCCCGTCGTGCGCCTCCACGTCCACGATGGCCTCCTCGGGGTCGCTGTGTCCCTCGGCATAACGACGTCAGATGGTCCGGCACTGCTGCGATCACCCCCACAGAAACACTGCGGTCGCGGGGAAGGCGGCTATCCCCGGTGTCGCCACTGCCGTAATCCGCGCATGCGGGTATCGCACAAATCCGGAAAGGACCAGGAGGTGGCCTCTGCTTTTCCGTGGCGAAAGCCCGACTCCGAGGTGTCCGGCCGTAGCATCCTCAACCACGGCCCAGGTGCCGGTCGGCGTTGCAGAAAAAAGAATGGCGGAAAAAAGGGAGATTTCTCCGGGTGAACTGCCCAAGCGTTGTTGTCCCACACAACAGCCGAGCGCCAGGCCGGGGAGTCTCTTGACCCTTTTTTACCGGTAGGTGGCCGGCGCCACCAAGGCACACGAATGCACATGGTGACTTCCACAACCACGGTGGACGCTCAACTCCGTAACCACATGTGGCAGGACATGCCGCCAGCCTTTTTCACCACCGGCGATGCGGCAACGCGGCATAATGGGCGCCAGGTAGACAACGCGGGCGCCAGGTCGACAAAGGTCAGGGGCCCCTCGAAAGAGAAAAAACAGCGTTCAAGGCGTGAGTTCCCCTTTCAAGGGTTACACTCAACCAGGGACGCCTGGCAGGACCTCTTCTGTTGATAAGATCTCATCTGTTGTCCTCTTCTTCGTCTGTCACCTCCGCGTGCCTTAGCGCCGAGGTTCCCGCTTTTTTTCTATGGGCTGACTTCCGCACGCGGGCGCCAATTTCATTACAGATTACACAACCAGCAGACAGCATTGTACCGAAGTTCTGGGAGCTTGAGAACATAGGTATTGTGGACCAGGCGAATACGACAAATGAGGTCTCAGACGTTTCTGGTATTTGAAGCGTAACGACAAGTTTTGGGAGGGCTGCTACAAGGTTGCACTCCCATGAATGGATAATTTTGGTCGCTTGGAAGATAATAAGACACAAGCTCTGATGAGACTTCTGGCTGTTGAGACGAAATTGCGGCGTAATCCGGAATTCGGCCAGCGGTAAAACTCCACCATCGGTTCTACATTACTTTGGGACACGCAGAGCGGGTAAATAAAATTGAACCGCCACCCTTCCCGATTTATTACATGCCGTATCACTCAAGGAATTCCAGCGAGTCCATAACTACCCAGGTTCGAGTGGATGATAATGATGATGGTTGGATGTTTATGGCGCAAGGCCAACTGGGGCAAAGAGCGACAAAACAATAGTCATAAATGAGGGGTAAAGCCTTAAACACTAAGTAAAGTCAGCAAAAACAAAAGTAAAATCACAAAACGACAATGGGCATGGCTGGTGTATAGGGCCAGATTTCATTATGCGTGATAGGAAATGAGGTTTAAAAACTTGACGTCTGACAAATACTCAAACACACGTTTCACGGAAACAATGGCATCGTCACTTAGAAAAAACGATGGATGTAGGGGAATATGTTGTCTGTAGAGTTCTCTGAAGCGTTTGTGTCGTGTTGTGTGAAGTGCCTTGCATATGATTAGTATATGCACTACGGATAGGGCCTCTCCGCACCTGCTGCACTGGGGTCTAGAAGATCCCGTCAGCAGATACGAGTGCGTTGCATGGGTGTGCCCTATCCGCAGCCTACCCAAGGCGACTTCCGTGTGTCTGTTGTGTGAGTCAGTTGTGTATCGTCCCAAGTGTGGCTTTATTGCGTGTAGTTTGTTATCTGTCTGTTCATTCCACTGTGCTTGCCATTTCCTACGAAGGTATTGTCGAATTTGTGGCTTAAGGTCACTCTGTGGTAGTATTGTTATATCTACTGTGTCCCTGAGTGCAGCAACTGCCACCTTCTGATCCGCAACCTCATTGCCAGCAATCCCAGCATGGCCTGGAACCCAGCACAACACCAGAACAAGTTTTTGGGCATATATAGACATGATAGTGTTGAAAACCATATGGAGAATTCTGTTTTTGCATGACTTGTATGATGCCAATGCGCGCACAACGCTCAAGGAATCTGTATATGTGATGGACTTCGAGATTTTGTGTTCAAGAATGTGTTGTGCAATGAGTAAGATGCCATATGCTTCAGCTGAGTAAATTGTGGTGTATGTGCTCATGGTTCTGCATGCATCAAAGTTTGGTCCATGAGCAGCGCAAGACACTATGGTTGCAGGTTTTGATGCGTCACTATAAAACTCTGCACATTGATACTTGTACTGCAGGGAGAAGAAGTGCTGCAAAATTGCAGTTTGTGGTACCCTGGTTTTATCGATATTCATGAAAGACAAGTCACAACACACAGGTTGAAGCTGCCAGGGTGGTAAAACGTCAGTAAAAGAAGATGTGTAAATGTCTGAAAAGGAGATATTGAAATCCGAAGCTTTCTGTATCACGGATGGGCGATTTACAAACACTGGTGATGTGGATGCATCATTAAAAACAGGTTTAAAAGGATGGTTATCCATCGATGAAATTTGGAAAGCGGAGAGCAAATCCATGTACGTTCGTTGGTCCTCAAGGCACCATTTGTTAGATTCAACGTATAGACTCTTTGCCGGGCTAGTGCGGAACGCACCCGACGCAAGGCGGAGGCCCACGTGCAGTACTGGGTCAAACATTTTTAGTGCGGTTTTTGATGCAGACCCATACATGACGCTGCCGTAGTCTAACCGAGACCAGACTAAGGCGGTAAAGACCCGGAGAAGTAGTTCTTTGTCTGCACCATAGGATTGGTGGGAGAGGACCTTGAGAATGTTTAGTGTTTTGAGGCATTTATGTTTAAGTGCTTTGACGTGAGGTATGAACGTGAGCTTGTCATCAAATATGACACCTAGAAACTTGTGCTCCCTTTTAACAGGAATAGATGCACGGCTAAGAGCAATCTCAGGTCCGCATTAAGCCCGTGCTTGCGGGAGAACAGAACACAAGTACTTTTGCCCGGGTTCAGTTTAAAACCGTTAAGGTCCGCCCATCCAGCAAGCTTCTTAACACCGAGCTGTACTTGACGTTCGCAAATTGACAGGTTACAGGATTTAAAAGATATTTGAACATCGTCTACATAGATGGAACAGGAAATGGTTGGTGGCAATGCCTTTCGGAGGGAATTCATCTTAACTATAAACAATGTGCAGCTAAGAAATCCTCCTTGCGGCACACCATTTTCCCGCACATGTATCCCGGACAGGGATGACCCAACCTTAACACGAAATGTACTCGTGGACATGTAGCTAGAAATGGTATTTAACATGTTACCTGACACACCAAAGGACTTCAGGTCGCTAAGGATGCCATATCGCCAGGCTGTGTCGTAAGCCTTTTCAAGATCAAAGAATACCGTAAGGCAGAACTGCTTAGGAGCGAATGCATCTTTTATGAAGGATTCCAACGCAACAAGTTGATCGTTGGTAGATCGCCCCACCCTAAAGCCTGCCTGGCAGCTGTCGAGAAGACCGCTGTACTCAAGGAAGTACACGAGCCTGCGATTTATCATCTTCTCGAGCAGCTTGCACAGGCAGCTTGTTAGAGCGATGGGACCATAACTGGCGGGAGAGGAAGGGTACTTCCCTTCCTTCAGGAACGCCACTACTATGGCCTCCCTCCAAGAGTGTAGAATCTGCCCCGAAAGCCATATTTTATTGTATAGGTGTAGGAGTGTTTCAAGAGTGTCTGGGTGTAGGTGTTGTATCATGGTGTATGTAATCTTATCTGCCCCTGGAGCTGAAGGTTTACATGTGCTCAGGGCAACCCTCAACTCATAGAGTGTAAATTCAGAATTGTAACCAGAGTTTGACCTGTTATTGTCATGTAGGGACTTTTGTTCACAAGCGGTTTTATGTTTCAGGAAAGTGTTTGTGTAGTGTGCAGAGCTGGAAACGTGTTGGAAGTGTTGTGCAAGTGTGTTAGCCTGATCTTCTAGTGTGTCCCCTGTTGTACTGACCAGGGGCAGGCTGTGTGTCTGTTGTCCTTTTAGTTTTAGTATTCGTGTCCAGACATTGTGTGTGTCTGTGTAAGAGTTTATGGATATCAAGAAGGTGTGCCAACTCTCTCGTTTTGCCTCACGGCGCACACGTTTTCCTAACGCTTTGGCCCGTTTGAACAAGAGGAGGTTTCCCGACGTGGGGTACCGACGAAGGATACCCCAAGCCTTGTTCTGGGCCTCTCGCGCCCGCCTACAGTCCTCATTCCACCACGGCCTCCGCTGGTTGCGCGGGGCACCAGAGGCGTGGGGAATGGACTTTTCGGCAGCGTCGAGGAAGTGCGCCGTGAGCAGTTGGGTAGCTTCTTCAACGTGTAGGTGTCCTATGGATGTGTGGTGTAGTTTCGATATCTCTGTAAATGTGTTCCAGTTAGCTCGTGCCTCATTAAACCTATTATGGGAAGATGAACTGATTGGGCCTTTACCTATATATGTCAGTGAAGTGGGGAAGTGGTCACTGCCATATGGGTTGGTGCCCACACCCCACTCAAGACATGGAAAGAGAATTGCCGAACCAATAGCCAAGTCAAGATTTCAGTATGTGTTGTGTCCTATGTTATGGTATGTAGGCTGTTTATTGTTGAAAAGGCATGCTCCAGAGGATGTAAGAAACTTCTCTATCAGGCGACCCCGGGCATCCGTACAAGAAGAGCCCCAAAGAGAATTGTGAGCATTAAGGTCGCCTGTTAGAATGTATGGTTCGGGTAGCTGGTCCACCAGCGCCTCGAAGTCAGAGCTCAACAGTGTAACATCAGGAGGAATGTATGTGGAGCATACCGTTATCAACCTATGAAATATTATTAAGCGTATTGTTACAGCCTCAAGGATAGTGTTTAAAGTGACAGGGTGGCATGCTAAGGATTTCCGGACGATTATGACCACACCGCCAGAAGAGTGTGTGCAGCCATCCCTGTCTTTCCTGTATACCAGGTAACTATTCAAGAAATTTGTGTGTTTAGAATTCAAATGTGTTTCCTGAACACACATTACACTTGGCTGATTGGTATGCAGAATCTCATACACGTCGTCAAGATTATTCAGAAGGCCTCTGCAGTTCCATTGAACAATATTTTTTCTTCCCATTATTTAGTGTGAGACCTACTGGAGTGTGTATGTTTATGTGTCGTCTTTCGGGGCTGTGACTCTTGGATTGGGCTTTTTGGGCCCGTCTGTAGGCTTGGACGTCGGAGGCCGATCCTTGCGCTGCGTTTCAGGCAAGAATGGCACGACGTCCATCTCGTCGTCCGATGTCCTGGGTGTACCCGTCGAACCGGGCCCCCCGGACTTGGCCCCCCTTCGGGGGCCCTTCGTTTGACCCCCCCACCGCCTCAGGTATCGGAGGCACCAGAAGTGGCACGGGTGGTGCGGTTGCGGTTGGAGCCGATGAGGAGCCCGTAGTGTCCATGGCACCCTCCAACGCACTGGAGGATGCGGAGGCAGGGACGGGAGCGGCACCGGTCCCGACGGAAGAGGTTGCCACCACAACCGCTGCTGGCTCAGCGAGCGGTGCGGAGGCGGGTTGGGCTGCCAGAGGCAACCCAACGGGGGGGGGGGGGGCGGCGGGACCAAGTCAGACTCGAGGTACTGGGTCCCCGCCGAAACCAGACGTCGCTCCACCCGCGGCGAGCTGCGTCGGCGTACCTCCCCAGGGGGAAAGAGGCGAACCTCTTTCGCGCCTCTGGGAAGGTGATGTTTTCAGTAACTTTGATGTTGAATATTTTCTTTTCTAATTGAAACTTTTCACATTTTCTGGAGTACGCCGCGTGTGGGCCCTGACAGTTTACGCAAAGAAATTGTTGAACGTTACAGTTGTCGGACGGGTGGTCGTGCTGGGCGCATTTTGCGCAGGTAAGTCGGCCGCGACAGGAGTTTGTGCCATGCCCGAACCGTTGGCACTTGAAACAGCGCCGCGGGTTCGGGATTTACGGCTGGACTGAACATCGGATGTAACCAGCGTTGATGAATTCTGGAAGGGTGGACTTGTCAAAGTTTAGGATTAGGTGCTTTGTCGGTATTCGTTTATCGTCTCTGCGGATGGTTATGCGCCTGACAGCTGTTACGCCCTGACTACGAAAGCCCTCCAGCAGGTCAGCTTCATATTCATTTAGTAGGTCATACTCGGAAACCACGCCTTGGGAGCTGTTTAGGCTGCGGTGGGGCGTGACTCGGATTGGAAGATCGGCGATGCTGGTTTGTGCAAGAAGTTTATTGGCCTGGTCCTGGCTACTGACCTCGACAAGAATTTCACCGGTTCGATGTTTTTTGGCCTTATACGACCCTCCAACAGTACCGTCAAGAAACTTTGAAATGAGAAATACCGACTGTGAAGCAAGAGGTTTTGATTGGTCTACAGATTCCATCACGATGAAGCGAGGATAGTTGTTCGGTTTTGGAGGCCTCAAGTCAGGAAGTGGCGGAAAAGAAACTTCGGTGCGGCCCCTTTTCGGGGGCCGATCACGTCTGGGGGGGGGGGGGGGGGTTGAAAATGCCATATAGCATAGTATAAAAGCAGGGAGACGGGGGTACTTTCTCTTTTGACCTTACCCTGGTAGCCAAAGAGGTCCCGGACCTCCCTGCCCGGTAGACAGGCAGGGAGCCCATCGGCCGGAGCTTGACCAAGGCTCGGACGGCCACCGTTCACGGCTTCTAACCCTTCACCTTTCAACTTCTAGCCACGGTAGGTAACAACCTAAGTATGGGGGGCTCGGGGTACGTGGTGTCGTCACTCACCGTCACCAAGATTACTCAAGGTTCCCCGTGCGGGGTGGTTCGAGTGGTTTTCGGCGCATCGTCGCATGGGCCGGAGTACACGTCTCTCAATGAACACCTTGAAAATGGCCCAAGGCTTCTGGAATACTTGACCACGCTGCTGATAAAATTTCGGTGACATCCCATCGCTTTTACCGCAGATATAGAAAAGGCTTTTTTGTAAATCTGCATTCTAGATCAAAACAGGGATGCGCTCTGGCTTGTGTGGTTCAAGCAAGTTTCCTCCGACGAAAATACTGACCCTGAAGTGGAAGAATGGAGGAAGATGAGAGTACCGTGTGGTACAGCAGCAATGAACGCCACCTTACAACATTACCTGAGACTTGTGACCGGGTCCTCTAGTGACCGGGTCCTCTAGTGACAAAGCGAACTTTTCTCCCCGTGGCCGAAGCTACCTGCTTGTTGTTCCCGCAGTGCTTCGTAACGAGGTTCTGCAGGCTTGCCACCAAGAGCCGACGGCGGGTCACCTCGGCTTCATCCGTTCCCTGACTAGGATCCAGCAGTGATGCTACTGGCCAAAACGTTCTGCAAGCGTGCGGCATTAAGTGCGCACGTGCCGTGAATGTCAACGACGGGAAGCGCCACCACTCCGGTGAACGGGCCTCCTGCACCTGTCCAAATCCCCGAGAAGCCGTGTGAACAGGTCGGGATGGACCTGTTGGGACCATCTCCAAAGTCGTCCGTGTGGAACAAGTGGATTGTAGTCGCCACCGACTACCTCACTCGGCATGTAGAAAAAAAAGCTCTCCAAAGAGGAACTGCATCCGAGGCTGCCAAATTTTTTATTAGCAACATTGTTCTCTGGCAGGGTGCCCCGGCCATTGTTATTACGGACAGAGGCAAAGCGTTTACTGCTGGGCTTGTCGACGCAGTGATGCAACGTAGCGGTACTTCACATCGGACCTCAACAGTGTACCACCCGCAGACAAACGTGAACATCTCAAAAAGGCAATAGCGGATATGCCGAGTACGTGCACCGACGCCGAGGATAAGACCTGGGACGCCGTATTGCCATACGTCACATTCGCTTAGAATACCACTCAACAAGACACAACCCGGATGACGCCGTTCTTCCTTTATGGCCGACCCGTGACCACTATGTTGGACGCAATGCTGTCTCACGACTCCAGCAACAACAACATGCAGTTAAATGAGCTTACGGAACGAGCGGAAGAGGCGCGTCAACTGTCCCGCGTACGAACAAGGCAGCAACAAGGCTATGACACGCACCGTTACAACCTCCGTCACAGGGCTGCCGTTTTCAAACCCGGCGAACGAGTGTGGGTATGAGCTCCTGTTCGACGTCGAGGTCTCTCTAAAAAGCTCCTCAAACACTACTTTGGTCCTTATAGAGTTTTGCGCCAACTTAGCGGCGTAACCTACAAGGTTGTGGACGATGGAATCGTTTCTCAACGCCGGCGTAACAGCCGCCCTGACGTCGTTCATGTCGTGGGTATGAAGCCCTACCTCACACTTTGAGGGACAATGCCGCAGGCGCATTCATTTTTTAAATGCGCAGCATTTCTTAGGCTCGCCTGGTCCTCTGTCGTTGATGGCGGCGCCGTCCACACGCTCACTGCGAATGCGCAACTCTCCTCCTTACACCCACAGCTCCACGATACTACACTATAAAAAAAGAAATAGTTAGCGGCGCCCGGTTTCGATCCCACGACTCTCAGGCCGCAACCGGAGGTACGCGGTGCTTTTCCCACTACGCTACAAATCCGGGACAGGAGCAAGTGCTACGAACGCGCCTTATGTCCTTGACTCATTCAAACTACGTCAAGAAGCTACTGGTACAACGAAGGCACGCGAAGCTGAACGTCAACGGAAACGACGAACTGAAAACTTTAGAGGGGGATGCTGAATTTCCCGTGGGAAAGCTGTGGCGGGAAGCGCCACGCGCCTTGCAGCTCAACCAGCCCCGTCCGCAGCGCCTCTGATGCTGATTGTGGCAGGATGCCCCTAGGGATTGGCCAACCAAAGAATCCATCACTAGATAGGTTCGCGTTCAACCACCGTCGTCATCTTCCCGTAGGGGAACCGCCGAGGAAGACCTTCTTCTTCTTCCTCTTCTTATTTTTTTTTTATTTAATTATTTATTTACTTATTTCCTTTTTTTTTGTTTCAATATTAACCAAATTCCAAACTCAATTCCTCCAACACAAGAAAAAGAAAAGCTTCCAAATTTTTATAATTTTCTTTGAATCATTCTAATTTTCTAATTTTCTTTGAATCTCATTCGAATTAACGACTGATGTTTGGCCGATCCCCTGATTGGGTATGCGCCAATATTCAAAGGAACAACAACAACAACAACAACAACAACAACAACAAAGCTGCGAAGAGGAGGGCGTGTACATTGCTCTCAACCGGTGCACCAATGTCAACAACCTTTACCTCACCAAAGCTGACGGAGACTACCGATTGTTCCACAGAGACAACATCGACAAGAACATGATGGACGAGTTTCGGCGCCTCGAGAACCACCGCCTACTCGCCGTAACACAACAGCACTTGCGTGCCTTTGCCACCGGTGTGGACCCGGACGCGGAATTCCCCCTGGCGCTAGTAAAAACCAGATCACTCAACATAACGGCAACACAATGGAACCACACGGAACCGCCACGATGCTTCGCATCCTCATCAGGGTTCCCCACGGGAAGATGGGGTAATTTTTTTCCAATAGATTTGCACGCATCGGGACGATGCTTTCTGGACGGGGGGGGGGGGGGGGCACATGTCACGTGGATGTTTGCCAAGCCGCGATCCCCTGCCTGCGGTGTGTGTGATCGCCGTGCAGTGTTCTATCCCCGGTGAGTGATACGTTCCGTCCTTCTTGGCCACGCCAGAGCATGCGCAGGCAGCGCGAACCCACAGATCTTCTTCGTCGGCGTTGGCTGGGATGACAGAGCCACGCTGCGTTTTCTTCTTCATCGTCTTCTCGTAACATGTCCCCCCGGTTGAAAGCGACCGTCCCGGTCGACGCCACCGTGGCAGGCGACGTGGTGAGGACGAAAGATGCGATGACAATGTACAGTGAAGTCCTTGCCGCCACTTACGCGTGATGATGGTGTAGGCAATGACTGGTTCCGCGACACGACCTCATCAAGGCACCGACGAAACGTCGAAGGTATCCGGAACCACGTCGTACTAGGGGGCTGGGGACCACGTCGTCATCGTCTGGTCACGTCATCGGGTCATGGCGGTTCTGAATCGGCTCGCCACGGGCTGGGGATACGGGGTGGGCCCGGGGACGTCATCGAGTGCTGGTAGCGGCGGGGCTGAGGCTGTCGACGTGGGTCACGCCCTCTCGACAATTGCGCCGAGGCCGATGAGTTGTGAGAAGCTGGGACCAGGACGGGGAGGGACCCGCACACTCTACCAAAATGTAACGTGGAGGCAGCACAGATGACAGGAACCATGGCGAAGAATGATGAACGATCTATTTACAGCTTATTTACATGGCGGCCACGCCAGAGCCCACGCAGGCAGCGTGCTGTTGTTGTTGTTGCGCCTTTAGGGATGGCACATACCCAATCAGGGGATCGGCCAATCAACAGAGGATGGTTAAAATGAATGGAATTCTTATCTGATCACGATACGCTTAGGAAAGATAATTTAGACCGCTTGGAAAAAGTTTTGAGAAAAAAAAATCCTGAAAAATCAAAGCGAGGGTGACCAATCGCAATCATAAAGAGAATCGTTTTGAATTTTCAATGTAGCGCAGGAGGGCAGAGCATACATCCCGGCGGCAGAACCCCGTTTCGGATGTCCCGAACGATAGCAAAGCCGGCACTGTTAGGGATATCCCCAAACTGCAAAGCGGCACCTCCAGGGACTGACGTCTCAGTCGGGAAAAACGTCGGCATGTCAAAAGGTAGTGTTCGACAGACTCATCTTCGTTGCAATAGCTGCACAGAGCTGTTGGCGCCAGACGAGACCTGTGTAAATACCTGTTTAACTTGGGTACTCGACAACGTAAGGGTGTAATAACCACCTCTAAGTTGCGTGAGGGGCATCATTCAGGTTTCCATGAGAATTTAAGATGATTAAAATCTCTTAATGATAATAAACTCGATTCTTGCTGTACTTGGAGTTTCAGCATCCTACGGTACCTAGCTGCTGTTATTAAAGGTGTCGGCTCTACGACGTCTACTACAGGCCCAGAAAGTGCTATCCTTGCTAGAGAGTCGGCAGTCTTGTTGAATGTTATCCCTGCATGACGAGGAACCCAAAGAAGGTTAATTTCAGTGAAGTGAGGTGGCAGGAGTGACCGAAACGTCCGCAGAAGGGGAATGTCTTTAGGGGAAGAAAGAGCTAAGCATACAGAAAAAGATTTGGAAATTATCATTGGAGATGTAATTGAAACATCCAGCTTTCGTAGCGCCAGGACAATTGCCAGGAATTCCGCGAAGAATATGGGATTAAAATCACCCAGACGAACCGAAAAGGTCCAGTTAAGGGAAAGGGAAAATATTCCTATACCGAATTTTAAGTGCGAATTCACTTCTTAAGCGACCCTGAATCACGCGTCCACCGCCGTCCGTCCGTCCGCACCACATACCCACTTAGGGCGATTGGCCAAGAAGAGTTCCTAATTTCTTCAGCACATACCCACTTAGGGCGATTGGCCAAGAATCGGGCGTGAGAAGGGCTAATGCACCCGCTTAAAGGAGTACTGACACGAAATTTCAAAGCTGAGATCCGCTCTAGCAATCAAGTACAACGACAACACAAATAGGTGTCTGTGAATAAATGCATCTTTCTTTCTTTGTAGTTGTGTGTGTGTGTGATCTCTCTTTCGCGAACATTACCGAACCGCGCAAATTCAACTCCTGCATTCGCACTTTCACATTCTTCCCCTCGGGGAAATGCGGGGAAATTTTTTCTTCTGGTTGAGAGGCATCTGTATATATTATAGCCCCTGGCTGCACGGAGGCCAAATAACCTTCGAGAAGACGATTGAGCAGCCGGGCTGGTAAAAGTTTAGCATTTTTGGGGAAAATGTTCCGGAAATTGATAGAAAGAGGTGCCTGTCAGTATTTGGAATAACCTGATTTATTGCTACACCCAATGGAGAGAGGAAGCTCTGTACCAAAGTGCTTTGTGGACATAAGGACCAGGGCCATTGGTGCACCATAAACGCACAAGGTGCTGCAATAAAGATAAACTGCTCCCTGTTCACCTGAGAGCTCTAAGCTGCCAGAAAAGTTTCAACAGTCAGTATCCGGAACCTATTAAGCAGAGGAGGAACGCGCGCTTCCAAGTAAACTACTGCATTTGCTGCATTCTTAGGCAACCCTAAGCAGCAGCGAAGAGCCTGGCGCTCCAGAATAACCAGACGATGAAGCTTATACGCGGCGCACCCAGCGAATAACACGCACCCAAACTCTAAAATGGGGCGAACGTACATTCTGTATATCATAAGAAGGGTCTCTCTGCGCATGCCCTTCTTTCTATGACTGAGACTTCTCAACATCCCAACAGCACGTGCACCTTTGGCCTCAATGAGGGCTATATGTGGGATCGAGTCAAGTTCACTGGTGTAAATATTCCCGAGGTACTTTAAAGAAGGAACTGAGGAATTATGCACTGTCGGTAACTGAGAGTAATGTTAACAGGACCTGAGATCGGAAAAACTAATAAGGAACATTTGTTCACATTCATAGAGAGACAAATACTGGCCAACCAGGAGGCAATAATGTTTAGATAAGACTGCAATTATTCATAAAGAGATTGAATGTCAGGTGCTGATGCAAAAAACGCAATATTGTCGGCATATACATATGTGGAGACACCAGAAACCACCGGAATAGCGCTTACAAGGATGTTAGGAAGAACAGGGGAAACGACCGCCCCTTGCGGTACGCCCCTAGACTGGCCGCTGTGAGGAAGTAACATTACATTTTACACAACTGAACTGCCTGTCTCTCAGAAATTCACAAATCCAAGCTATGATTTATCTTGGGAAGTTTAAGACTTGTAACCGGGACAACAACACAGGGTATTCGACGCTATCAAAAGCTTTTGTATACATCAAGGGTTACTAGGGCCGAAAGCTAGTTTAATCCGGCTTTCAATGTCCATATGCGCACTTCAAATCGAACACCCAGGGCGGAAACCAATTTGTCTTGGGCTAAAAATTCTAGAACTGGACACCAATTGCATTATGCGCTGCTGCAAAATCCGCTCGATTAATTTAACCACGTTAGATGTCAACGCAATAGGCCTGACGTTTTCAATCAAGAGGCCCTGACCAGCATTCTTAAGTACCGGAAGTATTTTGGCGAGACGCCAGACATCAGGGATCCATGCATGTCTAATAGAATAATTGATCATGTTAAATAAATTATTGGGAGCCTCGTCAAATAATAATTTCAGCATTTCAGTTGTAATGCCATCTGGGCCAGGAGCTGCAGCAGTGAATTTAGTCATGACGTCAGCGAGCTCTGAGAGCGTTACCTCTATGAAGTCGTCTACCACGTCTGGCGGAGTAAATGACATCGCTAAGGAAGACGAAAAACAAGCTTGTAGCCCATCAGCTATCGGCTCTAGGGACTTTGAGAGTTCACCTGAAGATAGCACCACAGTCTGTATTATCTGGAGAGGATACTGCTTTCCGCGATCGAAGAAAGCGAAAAAGCGCACGCTTATTGTTAGGCTCGGAGAGAAACAAAGATCGATCTGTCTCATAAGTCTGTTTAGCATTAGAAACAGCGCGTTTGAATACCGCTGAAAAATATTTGTAGTTACACCAGTTAAGCGGGGATAGGTTCTGGCAAAGTTTCTTCCAGGCCGCCTCTCTACGTCTAAAGCTGCGCGAAGATTCTTCGTACCACCAGGGACTAGGCAATACTGACTTCTTCGACATCACTTCAAATAATGACGACTGAGCTGAAGTGGAAAGGGCGGAACAAAGTCCTGTCTCACATTCAGCTTCATTTTGTGTGACCAGAGAGGACAGGGACTCCTTCAGAGAGGATTGAAACCTTTTATAGTTAACAAAAGAATGGCTCTGGCGGTTAATTAAACGGATGGGACACCCGATGTCAAAAACTATTGGGATGTGGTCACTACTCCACCCGCCATCAACGGTCGACCAATAAGGCACTGAAACACCTCGAGAAGATATAGTTAAATCCAAAAAACAGATTGCGTTTGTCTCTTATGGTAGGTTGGAGAATCCGAATTTATGCATGTCAAGCTGTTATCTGTAATCCAATCCAGCAATCGATTACCGCAAGAATCCGTCCTGAAGCCCCAAGTAACGTGGTGGGAATTAAAGTCTCCTGCAAAGATAATGGGAGGTACAGCCGAAGCAATAGCCAAATCAAGTGGTTCGGAATCCATGACGCCACTACGAAAGTACACGTTGGCCAATGAGAAGGGGAGGCAACCAGGTAGCTTTAGTTCCAGCAGTAAAATTTCACAGTCTGGGCGTTGAAGTTGGAAGGACACCTTCGCGTTGCGGGCAAACTATGTTGATAATAAACCGAACAGACCGCCACCTCCGGTTGGCCTGTCTAGTCGAAAGGTGCGGTAATTATAAATACCAAATTTTTGGTTTCTACTAAGCCAGGTTTCCTGTAGCCAAATTACGTCTGGGGAAAATTGTGAGCACAGACAAAGTAAATCCGCAAAGCCTGCAGAAACCGAGCGACAATTCCACTGAATAACGTTTAGAACCCCTATGATTTAGTGAGACCGGCTGCATCAACTGCAGCCTCTAACATCTGATTCTTGGTCTTTGAAACAGATTTACCTTGATTTTGCTTTTGGCTGCACTACCAGAGTTTCGGTACTGGGTGATCCGGAACGTTTACTAGACTGATGAACGGTCTCCATAGGCCAAGCCTGAAGCTCCATGTCCGAGTCTGAAGAGGGCGAAAGGGGAGGCAAATACTCTGTGTCGGCCGTAGGACCACGAACAGACGAAGAACCAGCCTCAGCGTAAGTAGGATGTTCCGATCCACGCACCGAAGTAGCGAGAGTAGACGAGACTAACAGAATCCGAGGCAATATTAGCTGTTGAGAGCAGCGGACCATCAGGGGCGGTGGAAACTTGCTGGATCACTTGGGGAGAGGAGGTACACAAAAGGGGAGCGGGCTGCACATATGGCGCCAGCTGAGTCACCACTGTGCGAGACACGCACTCGATTATGGTGGAAGTTAACTGGGTGATTACTGAAGAGACACCCTTCTCAACAGCCGCTGCTACAACGGAAGCAAAAGCTGGGTCAGCGAGGGAAGGCTGTTGGAGCTTGGCAACGGCTTGTTCAACCGCGGCAACAATGGTACTCACTACGGCTGCATCAGCAAGTGATGGGGAGTGTTTGGCCGTAACTCCAGCGTAACCATGTGTCCTTTCTTTGACAATTGTAACAGCATCCCCGCGCGAGCAGCGGCGCTTACCCATGACCTCGACAACTTGGACTTCTTGAGCTCTCGCAGGGCAATTAGAATAGTCAGCTGGGTGTGCCGCTCCACACAAACAACATTTGGCATCTTGGGCAGTGCATAGCTCGACAGAATGGCTCTCACCGCATGCGCGACACCGGGGAGACGATTTGCATGTCTTGGATGTGTGGCCAAAACGCCAACAGCTGTGGCACTGAAGAGGCCGAGAAGGGAAAGGTTCCACACGGTAAATGAGTGGCCATACTTTAATCTCCGATGGACATTGCATCCCAACAAATGTAGCAATGACAGATTCTGTTGGCACCCTGTTTTTCTCTACAACACGGCTGCAACTGTAAGCTGAGCTGACTCCCGCTACCTCCTGAGTGGTAATCTGAACATCAACACCTCGAACGATGCCCTTCACGCAAGCAAGGTGAGGGGGGATAAATGCACTCACCTGAACAGAGGCAAACATTGTACATTTCAAAAGGTCAGTGACACAGGTCTCGTCTGACGATCGGCACAAGACGCCACCTTTGCCAAACGGGCGAACCTCCGTAATGTGCTAAAACTTCTCAGTATCCGCTCGAAGTGCCGCCTGTACAGCCCGCGGGTTTTTCAGCCGGATGAATCCGCCACTTACTGGCACCAGGGCCACGGGGATGCTGCCCACCCCACTGCGCTTTAGGGCTTCCAATTGCACGTCCAGCGGACGAATAGAGGCCGCCCAGGGGGAACTCCCCCGACCAGGAGACTCAAAAGACATCCAGGCGCGGAAACCAGCAACCTGGAAGAAAAGAAAAGACCAAAAGAATGACGGGAAACAACCGCTAATCCGCCTGAAGGTTGGCCGATCACCTGACCCAGGAAAGCGAAAAATCAAGCAGCTTAGAAGCAAGCGACCGCACCCACAGATCTTCTTCGTCGTCGTAGGCTGGCATGACAGAGCCACCCTGCGTTTCCCTCTTCATCGTCTTCTCCTGACAATATTAACTTTAGAAATTCTTACGCATTTAAAAGCTAGTTTTTACTTGAGGTAGGGGCGGGGGGGGGTGCTGCGGTAAGACTTCGCCTCGCCTAATTGAGAGCATGTTGTGCTCGGAGGTAGTAAATCCACAAAGACCGAACACGCCGGGCATGACCACTTTGTGGATGCACATACCAGGATACAAGGATCACTGCACAGGGGCGCAGCCGAACTTTCATAGCAACCGTTTTCGGCCGTAGTGAGCACCAGGTGTGGAGGTCAACGGGCGTCTGGGGAAGGCCTGTGAGGACATACGCCACGGCCTTACCGCTTGGCGTCGGTTGTATGTAACGGCGGTCAATTATTGCTGGAGACGCGTAGCCAGTTAAGAAGGGGATACGGGGTAGGCCGTTCATTTCCTGAAGCATTAGAGCTTATGCGAGCGGTGAACCTAGGCGAGAGCGTTTCTTAAGTTCACCCAGCTTTTGAGGCAGGCCCCCCCTAGTTCTATTGTAGTACAGTGTCGGTGGCGAGTACGGCGGGAGTGGTATTCAGCGAATGCATGCTGCCAGAGTTGTGGCTAATATATGCGGTTGCTGCACCACGTAGGTAAAAATAGAGAAGGCATCAGACTCCTACGAGATGAGGGCTGCTCCTGGAGTGGATGCTGGAAGAGGTGGAGGCGGGGACGTAGTCTATGCGGAAGCTGTAGCCTCACATGAGTTCCTATCTGCAGAAACCTTCTTTGAGCGCCGTTAGGCCAGCAACTGAGCGCAACCAGCGGACAAATTTGTCGCCTTGGTTTGTAGTACCTGCAGGCGAAGTTGAATGTCTTCGAGGGCAGGCGTATTTAGGTGGGTGTAGTTGAAGTTACGATGGATGGATGAGATCGGTGATGATGATGTTCATTTTGAAGATGGCTCGCTGGTCGAAGACACATAGCTGACAACGGTCTACTCCACAAACTGTACACTTTAATACAATATTTACACTAGGTTACAACAGACATCGCAGTACCATTGCTCGAGGAGAGCTCGAGACGAGCCCGCATCAAGCGGGGCTCTCCCCTCCACCTGTACACCGAACCCCTTGGTTTTCTTACAAAAACCACGCCTCCAAGGAAGGCGGAACCAAAGAAAGAGAGGAGGTCACATAATTAACAGTTCTGGCCGTTTATAAGCCGCACAGCCACCCACAGGCGGAGCTCATAATTAGGCAATTGGCCCACCCCTTGTCCAAAACCCTTTTCCCATTCCCACGCAAACTAGACATCAATACTCCGACAGGACTCGCACCGGAAGCCGCGACACTAAAAACCAACAAACTACCCAAGTCTGACGCGTTGTTACACTGATTTAGGAGTACCGTCACAGAGACCGAAAGCAATAAATCCCGAACCGTCGTTCCAATGCACATCTGTGTCGTGTTGGCGCAGTGTGTTTACGCGGATCGCCGCCATCGCTTCATCCCCGCTTCCCAGCGGCCTTCTGCAGCGGCTTCCGGTCATTCCCCGAATTCCCCATTTCAAAACGGACGGGCACAGTGTCGTGATTTGTTTAAAGAAAGTGGCCGGTCTTTGCGTCGAGTCTGCCCAGCGATTTACGACCGGCCGCTTCCGGTCCGCTCCCGAACTGTACACCCGACGCGCCCGGTGCGAGCAATGCACCACACGGCCTCGCTCCTCTCCTGCTTCTGAGAATTAGCGGCAAACGGTTTCTTTCCGCTGCCGACGCGTTGAGCAGGGTCCGCGGCCCCCGACCAAGAGAGAAGAACAAAAAAAAAAAAAACGGCACTCGAAAGGCTGCTCCAACCTCCGGCGCTCATAGTCAAAACAAACACACAAAAAGAAACCTCTCCGGCTAGTCTTCGTACCACTCGATGCAACCCCTCGATCTTAACAGGTGTCTTGAAGACAGTCGCGCTGATGAGGACGACGAATTCGCACCATCTCGCTGCATGACGTCGAAGTCGTAGGTGGGGTAAGAGAAACACGTTCTGGTGCGTGATCTTCAATGTCATCGTTACCGTCGTTGAAAGCTAAGAGATCGTACCGGTTCGAAAGCGGGAGCCGTTGAAAAATTGGGAGTGGTTCGCACGCGTTCGCGGCTTAGTGTTAAGATTTGTTGGACGCTTTCTTCTGTGATATCATGCTCATCAGAATTGCACAGTCCTCAACGCAATTTAAGGACAGCCTTCTTTTCAGTGGCCACGTTCGGGTTGGCTGGGGTCAGAGTAGGCGGCGTATTGGAGCAGGATGTAGGAATGTGACCCTGTTGAATGCATTGGTAACAAAATACTGGCCTCGTCTTGTAAGGCCGAGGGAGAAGGATGCATCCATTCTAGATGAATCGCACCGGCGGTTCTTGGTGGCAAAGAACATCTACTAGGCACGTACAACGACTGTGAGTAAGTGAGTGGTTTATTGATATAGAAAGTGGAAAAAGAGTGGACTGGGGTTATTTATGAACTCATTTGGGAGTTCACCAGCATACAACCAGTCCGTGAGAAGAGGAGAGGGGGAATGAAAGGAGATAGGTGAGAACAAATGGGGACAGTAAAAATGGGAGAGAAAGAAAGATGAGGAGTGCGTAAGGCTGGTCGGCAGGCATTGGGCTACAGCCATTGGATGAGGTTGGTCTCCTCGAGGAAGGCCAGGACAAATCGGAATGCTTCCCGCCGCATTGAGCTGGGGCTCGCCGGGAAAAGCAGGTCCATTAGAGTGTGGCTGCGCAGCCCGAGATGCTGAAAATGCGGCCCGAAGCTGTTCTCACGGGGCATCGGGGTGGCGGCAAGAGCAGAGCAGGTGCTCCAGGGTCTCAGGCTCTGGGCAGTCTGCACATGTGGACGACGACCGGCGGCCTTGTCGGTGCAAGCGGGCTGCCACCACGTTGCAGCAATCGAGCAGCATGCGGAGGAGTATGGAGCGGGCGTTCCTGCTGATGCGGCCAGGCAGGACCTGGGCCACGAGGACGTGATGCGTTTCGCATGGGATAGTGTCCGGGAGCACGTCGGATATTCACAGGCATCGACGTCCGACACAACATAATGTCTTAAGTCGGGGGGAGACGGACATATGGGCGAGGTTTGAAAACTTATGGACTACCTATAGTGAAGCTAACCATACAAAAATTGGGTTGGTGTCTCGGTGAAAGGTGCAGCCATTGTGACCCTGAGAATGCGGACATGCTGATAGTGTTTGCAGAAAAGCTTTCGTCGTGATTTGACGGATGTTGACACTCTTCTTTGGTTTGATGCCAACCTTGAAGGAAGCTGGCTGCGTGTTTGTAGAGCTTGATTGAACGCCAGACGGATTTAGGCGGCAGGGCAGTTTATCGTCAGCGTGTACGTGGTTTCCTTTTGGAACGTCCACGGGGGAAATAGCCGCCTCAGGCTGATGCGGCGCTAAATGGGAAGACTCGGTGCAGAAACGTTTGTCGTGATCTCCGGATAAATGCATGAGCCAATTTTCTGTTATATGCAGTATCGCGTGAACACTTGGTGTTTGCAAAAAGTTGTGAAAGGTACTCTACAAACTAGTACGTCTTTTGTAAAATTTACAGACAATAAGTGAAAGTAATGCCGTGGCTAACGTCGTTCTTGTTGTTCCAGTTTATAAGCGGGCCTGGCGATAATATGTACCTAATGTACCGAAACTTTTACAACAATCGCAACCAAGGCGATAACATAAAGTGCACTATGGCCTCAAAAATATCTTTGAATGGAAGTTGTCACACTGCTCGGTACTGCACAAAGTGGTATAACATAACGTCCGGAAGTGGGTAAGTCTCTTTACTTACAGTGCAAGTCAAAGCGGAGCTGTATCTTCGGGGATATACGAATATTCATCAAACTATACATTTCATTGATCAGGAGTGGAAAGCCTTTATACACTTCAATACCTGCTGTCGTGCTACCCCCTCCACAACGCGTGGTTACGATTACGGAAAACCTTCTAAAATAAAGGAGTATGACGTATCAAGAAAACACAGAAGTCACTTTATTTCGCAATTTATTTAGGTTATTTCTTCCTGGAATGCCCAGAAATAATCTATCCTTGAGGCGAAGTTGTATCATAATTGGCCTTTTCCTGTGGAGACGTTTAGGGTCGCCTAACTGCCAGAAGAATAAGATTACTGCTAATAAAATAATGTTGGCATAATACAGCACAATCTTCCTAGGGTTTAACTATAATGTGCTTTTAGATCGTGTTTTTTGAATTTGGGCGGCGAATGCGCTACTCCAGCTTTATAAACAAACGGTCTGGCGATTACAATTTTAGCTTTGGCATGTTCTGCATGGTTAGTGTTCTTAAAGCCGATTACACAACCTAGTATCCAGAAAGGGTTTTTGTTGCCGATTCTTTTCTGCGTGACATTTTCAAGTTCGGCAGGAGAATTGGGATTTTTAGTTGTGTTATATGGACATGGAACATAGCTATATCTGAATAATGATCAGTTAATGAGGGATCGCGATTGCTACTTTGAATAAAATATTTAAGACGAATTTTACCTGTCCAATTGGTGGCTCCCAGACAGCTTTTGAAAAGCTGGGCATGCTATTTTCGTTTTTGACCTTCTCGTTTATAATAGTAGGAATCTGCTCGGCTCGCTGCGAGTTTTTTCGAAAGATGATATTCTTCTAATGCCCATGCAAGCGCAGCTGCCTCTTCTACCTCACCCACTCACCGTTCACGCATTTCCCCTGCTGTATCGGGTAACCCATTGAACGTTTTCTGGGTTCAGGTTTGCCGCGTTAGCACTGCTGCGCCATCCCTCTTAATAGTCGGGACTTAGTACTGGAGACACGAGCGCCAAGGTCGGGTGACATTTTTGGGTGCAGCCCTTCGGCGGCTGCATCTGAGCTTTGGCGGCGGGGATGGCTGTGTAACCGAGCGAACGATGGGAAAACCGAAGTGTGAAAGAAAGCAAAGGGGGAGACTGTGAGGGGAGGGTGGTTCGCAGTGGCGGCGCGATACGTTTCTCCGATACTCTTCTACGCTTCGGCACATGGTGTTAGAATGCGATGGTATCCATCCAAATCTACTTGAGGGAGATATTCGTCTTCCAGAAGCTGTAGGATTTAAGGGTAACACAGAGGAGTTAACTTCAAGGCTGTCGAGGCGACGAAAACATTAGATTTCTCGTTCAACGTAGCCATGATTGGCCTCCCCGAACAACTGGATAACATTCGCGGCTTGCAATACAGCTTGTATGCAGATGACGTCACGCTCTGGGTTCCGGGTGGCAGTGACGGACAGATACAAGACACACTACAAAGGGCAATAGCGGTAATAGAAACTTACGTGATCCCTCGTGGCCTGAACTGCTCTCCAGAGAAATCAGCGCTTCTACTCTATCGCCCGACTAGCAGGGGACGACGGGCAGACTCAGTACCTCCGGACATTCAGCTCTTTACATGCGGAGGCCAACGCATCCCGACAGTTTCAAGTATCTGAGTCCTGGGCCTCCGCATCCAGGCCAACGGACACAATTCAGAGACCATACTCGCTCTCGAAAAGAGCGTACACCAAACAACTCGCCTGATCTCACGAATAGCCAATCGACACCACGGGATGAAAGAACACAACCTCGTGAGATTGGTACAAGCCTTCGTCATTAGTAGAGTAACATAAGTCGCCCCATTCCTGCACCTGAAACGCGATGAAGAAGCCAAGCTAAATGCCATAATAAGGCGGGCTTATAAACAGGCCATAGGGATCCCGTTAACAGCCCCAACCGAACGGTTTGAGGAACTCGGGCTTCACAATACCCTCAGCGAGATTATCAAAGCTCAAAGGCTGTCACAGCGGGAGCGACTTATCCAGACTCTAACCGGCAGACAGATCCTCAAATCGCTTGGCATTTTTCCCGCAGGGATATCCCGAACCAAAATAGACCTACCAGCGGAAACAGGGGATCGCATGTACATACCACCGCTACCGAAAAACATGCACCCCGTACATAACCAAGAGCGGCGACAGGCCAGGGCCAAAGCCCTACAGAAAAGATATGAAAAATCAGAGGACGTGATATACGTAGACGCCGCTGATTACATTGCTCGCGACGCCATGGCCCTCGCAGTGGTCAATTTCCGTGGGGATTCAATTGCCTCATGCTCGGTCCGCACGACGGACACAGAGGTGGGTGAAGAGGCGGCCATCGCCCTGGCGATGACAGCTTCTCCAAAAATTAAATTCCTTGTTAGCGACTCTAAGTCGGCTATTTTAAATTATTCGAGAGGGCGAATTTCACCCGAGGCGTCCCAAATCCTAAACTCTCGATCCCATGACGAGCGGAACGGGAAGATATACTTGATATGGGCACCGGCCCACTCGGGCCTGGCCGGAAACGAGTGTGCGCACGATGCGGCTCGAGGCTTTACCGACCAAGCTAGCGTCGACACTTCTGACCCAGACGCTCACTCGCTTCGCTGGACGGGCAGAGACAGGCTTGTGTCTTACAGGGAGCTGACTACTCATTACCGGCTTGAACGAGCCCGCTACCCTCCCGCTCATCCCTCCCTCAGTAAAAGGCAATCTGTGGTTTGGCGGCATCTTCAGACGAACTCGTACCCGAACCCGTCGCGTATAGTCATTGTTATCCTGGACAGTTTTCAGATAAATGTCGGAGATGCAAGGAACGGGCTGATCTTGCACATGTATTATGGGCATGTCCTCAGGCGACTCCTCAGAGCCGCAAAATTAGCAATAATGAGCAGTGGGAGACCGTACTGCTCAGCTCAGACCCGGCGAATCAAGTCTGGGCCGTCCAGTTAGCCGAAGACGCTGCTAGGACCCAAGGGCTCCTGGCGGACGCCTAGGGTGGAGGTCTAGGTCTCCTCCACAAACTGGACAAATAAAAGTTGTTTCTCTCTCTCTCTTTCTCGTGGACGAAAAGCAGAGAGGGTAATATTTCCTAGGACAGCTACTACCTATAACAGAAGAAATAAGGGGGGATACCACTAGCAATCATCATGGGCATCATCATACCATCATCATTATCAAAGTGTGCCGGGGCAGTACGCTGTACCCACACGAGACGCTCGCCTGCGCGAAGCTTGGTGAAAACATGAGGGGGGGGGGGGCGTGCGCTTGACGATGATGGGTATTCGCTTCCTAAGACGCCGTTCACGGTCCCTTCCTGAGGCCCACTTCGCACAGCCTGAAAGCTTAAATTAACAGAGCTTCTGCGGCGCTAGCAGAGGTTGCAACGGAGCGGTGGGAGTGGCTATCTACTTGCGTATGGGTTGGTTACCAATGCCCGTCGAAGTGCTTGGTATTTCTAAAGAAGTTGGCGAGTTGTGTACCGCAAAGTTTGACAACCGCTTGCTGATAGCGGCCGGCTACTTCTCGCCTACCGCGCTTACCAAATGCGTAGTGCACTTCCTGCGCCTCGGATTAGCCGACCATCGATCTACACAGATGTTAGTGATGAGGGGATTTAAAGTAGACATCAAGGGAAACAGCAATTTCCTACCACTCATGTGCGAGAACCTCCTGTTCCTCTCCCTCGTAACGCCTCCCAACGCTGTAACCTTGCGCAATGCTTGCATAGACTCGGCGTTCAGAACCAGCCACTGGTGCAGCAACTCCATCATATATAAGTCCATTTCGCTGGCCACAAGGCCTCCTTTAGGACAATGAAGGACTGGGAAAGGGGGTTTCTTAAAGAAGGACAAAGTGCAGGAGTGAGTGAGTAAGTGAGAGAGTGAGTGAAAACTTTATTAAAACGAGCTTCAGGCGCTGATGGTTCAGCGCCCGCCCGGTGGGGGGGCCTCCTATAGTCCTGGAAAACGTGGTCCGCGCTTGCTTCCCTCGCACTCTCCACCAGGCTACGCTGGATTTAGAGGTCGAGCTGGCCAGCTGGCCCACTTACTGCTCGTTCGTGGAGCGATGATTGAGGATAAGGGATGGAGTTTGTGACACTCCCATACCATGTGGTACAGGGTGCGAGGCTGGGAACAGAAATTACAGGAAGCATGGTAGAAGGTGGGGTAGATGGCGTGAAAGAGAGTGGCGCGAGGATAGGATTTTGTGTGAAGTCGGCTAAAGGCAATCGCCTCGGCTGTGGATAAATGGGGATGTTGGGGAGGGGGGAACTGTCGTCGTTCGTGGCAGTAATGGGCAAGGATGTCTGTGTATGAACTAAGAGTAGCACGTTTTGGAGAGTGAGAGAGCTGCGTGTCTTCGCCTTCCTTAGAAATGTTCCGGTGGAAATAAACACGGGCAGCGGCGTGTGCCGCCTTGTTTTCCTCGGAGGACTCGTGAACGAGGATCCGGATCATGTACATTTCTTTTAGCTGGCGCACTGTTTGCAGAATTTTGAGGCCCGCGGGTTTTATGCGACGTAGCAGGAAGTTGCGGCAGGTGGTTTGGGAGTCGGTCATTACAGTGATGTAGTCATTTCCAGTGGTGGCGGCCAGAGCGGTGGCAAGTTCTTGTGCTGCTTCAATAGATGTCGTGGAAACTGTAGCAGCCGTCAGTTCTGCATCGTTAGCGCGTGGGTGACGCTCACGACATAGGCGGGTTGTTGGAGGTGCGGAGATCCATTAGTGTAACGAGTAAATTGAGAGGCTGGAAATCGTTGTGTAGGGGCTCGTATCCGGGCTTCTCGGCGTGGTTTGTTGTAAACGGGTTGCATATTCCTAGAAATGGGTGAGACTGTGACGGAGTTTCGGATGGGTAGAGGGATGCGGTGCCTATGTTCGCATTTTGGGGGAGGCGTGTAGCCGAGCCGGGTAAGTGTAGCCTTGCATGTTGGCGTGAGCTTGAGCCGAGGGAGTTGTGAGATGCGATTAGCTTTTTCCAGTTCCTCACATGTATTATGGACGTGGAGCTGTAGAAGTTTTCTTGTTGCTGTTTTTGAAAGTAGTCCAAGGGCGGTCTTTAGGCTTGGCGTATGGCGATGTTTAGCTTTCCCTTCTCCGCGGGTTTTAGGGCAAAGTACGGCGTACGTAACCCGGATAATGAGGATGGCGTGAATGATGCTCAGGGTGTCAGTTTCTTCTAGCCAAAATCCCTGATGGGAGACCCTGCGGATGACGTGAATGAGCTGGTTAAGAGTCCGTTGCAAGGGAAAGATAGTTTGGGCGCCTGAGCCATCTTTTGGTATGGTGAGGCCTAATATGCGTAGATGTGGGACATTGGGGACAGGTGGCTTATTAATGGTAAGTTCTGGATCTGGTATGGGATCTAGACGCTTCTTATATGTTCTTTTGCACAGGGTTAGAACGGCAGATTTTTCGGGGGCACACTCGAGTCCTCGGGTTTTCAGGTATTGTTGGGTAACCTGAATGGCTGCTTGAAGTGCGTCTTGCTGGTCGCCCGGATATCCAGTGAGGACGCAGAGCGTTAGGTCGTCCGCGTATAGGGACCGGGCAGCTGGACGGGTAGCGCCACCACTCGGCGCTCCCCTCGTCAGTGGAATGAGCCGGTGCACTGGACTACACAGCCTCCCGTTGTTTTTGTCGTGTTTACTTCGGTGTTTTGAATGTTTTGGTGGTGTTGTGAGCGTATATGTGCGGTGAAACAAAGTCTAGACAGATGTCTTGGGTTCTTAAATGCAGTAATGACTACGTAAACTTGTCGGAAGCTTCTAAAGTTGGGTATCGGCTGCAATGGCATAAGCGCTTTTTGCAGCGATCTGCGCTTGGCTACACCCGTTCTGAGTACGAATAGAACTACCATAAGTAGTATTATTTTCTTCTTAAATGCACTAACGGCTACGCAAACTTATTGGATGCTTGTAAGGTTGGGAATGGGCTACATTGACACCAGCGCTTTTTGCAGCGCTCTGCGCCTGGCTCCGCGCGATCTGAGTAGGAATAAAACTATTAGCAATAATATTATTCATTTCTAACACTTTAAATTATCTTCACTGGTTTCAATGACTACGGTTTCCACGCCAGCCTTGGCGCTGGGATACCTTTAAATAGAAAGGCACCTGCATACGAGATGGATTAACGTGTAGCCGTAGAAATGTTGCGTAGTTTACACTTTCTGTAACCGTGAGCTATGTGCCTTCGGTTTTGGTGAGCGACACTGTGACAGAATGGAAGCCTGAAAGCCGAAGTGTAAATCCCACATTTGTGGTGGTCATTTTATCAAGAGCCAAAGTTATTCACCAACTCAACAGCCCAAGCTACAAACCATCCACCATCCCTTCTCCCTTTCCGTTTTACCACCTGCATAGACTAAAGGCTGGCACCGATAGTTAAAAAATGTGGCAGCGTTAACGTCAGCCGGTGTTTTTTAATGCTTAAGTATTCTTTACAGAGTACCTAAAAAACCGTGTAATGCCTGGTGAAGACACCAAAAACGCGCGATTAGTTGCCTCAAATATGGGTGCATCAGCCCGTGTCCTCCACCACAGACACATTTCCGACACGCTGGACAAAGTTTAGATTTTGAGAGGGGGGCATGGAAGTTCAAAATTAAACAGCAAAATCATCTAGCTCTTCGTCTAATGATTATGATGGCTGAACGCAAAGCTTTCTTCCTGCGAAATCGAACGGGAAATGGTCAAAGTCAAAGACGCTGCGATCAAAAGACCAAACTGCGTGCTGGTCAAATTCGACGGTCAACTAGTCAAAGTTTAAATTCAGAAGGCAATCAAGGAACCCATACGATAGAGCTTTGCGATAAACCCTCATCCTCGTTAGACGAAGGTGGGCATGATTTTTCAAGCATAGGTGGCAGCTTGTAAACCGACCGCAGCATTCAGTTGTGAAGAGTACAGGTTTCGGGCACCCTCCTGTCTTGCGTCCTTCAGCCACGCAGGAATTGGTTTTTGAAAAACCATTTACCAACTAGCCAGCAACCATTGCAATTCTTGTAAAGCAATGCTTCTCCACAACAAGCAATAACGTTTTTCTATCATGCGGTATTTATTCTACCAGCGATTCCCGATGACTGTAGTAAGAGCATTTCTGTGAAATTAAACACGTTTCAGCCGTAGGTAATGAAGTTACGGAAGCGTCGGCCATCACAATTTCTGTTTTGAGGTAAATCTCAGAAGACACCTCCCAACTTTGTCTTTGGCTTGTGCACGACGTTGACGCCGTTTCGTCATCAACTGCCCAAGGCCAGCGCCGCAGCATTCCTAAATCGGTTGCACACCGGCTTTGTGGGAGCATTTAGCTGCAGTATACTCCTCGATACGCGACACTGCATGCAGGCATCAAAAAATTGCATGAAGCAACGAACTTTCACTTCCAGCTCGACTTCCAGCTTGGCGCATTGAGCGTCGTCTGCTATTTGTAAATACTCAGTATGGGCGTAAATCACACACATGGCATGCCTCGTAAAGGTAACATCCACGCTCAAGATTTACCGATCTGAAAAATGCACGTGGGGTTACGTACGCTTTGCAAGCCGCACGGCAGAAAAATGACAGAAAGCCATGCACAGTTACGCTGCGCTGACCGCCACCGGCATTCCACTGGCGAGCGGTTCGCCACGGGCGGCGCTGTTCACTGAAGCGACAGTGGTGCCATACAACGGCCGCCCGGTCCCTATATTGCGTGGCGAAGGTTCGGGATGGATTTTAGTAGGGGTGGTAAGTCTTTCATGCTGACGTTGAAGATTACTGGGGATACTACCGATCACTGTGGGGTACCCTTCGGTATGGGTTGGAATGCGTTAGGTCGAAGGTGTCCTATGCCTACTGTTGCGGTGCACTGGGTGAGAAATGAGACGAAGTATTGGAATGTGCGCTCGCCACAGTTTGTAGATGCGAGGCATTGAAGAATGGCTTCGTGCGAAACGTTGTCGAATGCCCCCTAAAAATGGAAGGCGTAGATATATGTCTTACTGTGGATATTAAGTTTTTCCATTGCTTCCTTCGTAAGCTGCACTGGTATGTCTTGGGTTGACCAAAATGTAAAAAATAAATTTTTTCTGTTACAATACATATATGTCTGTCTGAAATTCTTTTCCTCAGCATATTTTGCATAGTAAAAACAGCTAAACAGCTGAGCCCAAATTTTGCATTAGGGAGCATCGTAATCGCCAGCCTTTTTTTATTTTTGTGGTTAACACATCGTTTTCAAAGTATTTCTTTTTATTGTGCTTTCGTAAAACTCCAACATACATCAACTTTGAATTAAAGAACTTCAAACACTAGCTATGTATTCACTTTCTTCCTCAATATGCCCAGTGTAATCTTTTTGGTGAACAATAATGACAAAACTGAAGCATATTTCAAGTTAACTAGATTGAAAAATGTTTCGGGCTATATGAACGCCTTGTTAAGAAATTGATTTTAACTTTTGGCCGGGCGGCTGAATCGAGGGGCAGACAGGCATACACACAGACGTACATACAGACCAAAATGTTCGCATGTGAGCAGCCCAAGAAATACTGTCGTTTTTAAAACTTTGTCTGGCTTTTCATTCTTTGGAGCAGTAACAGTTTTTTCAGTAATTTTTGGTTACTAACACCGCCTATTTTGACCCGCGTGCCAAGACAAATATTTTAAAGGGAGACGGTATTGTGGATACTTAGGACGACAGGATAACAAAGGAAAGAAAAGGAAATTTTATCAACTTCCACAGAAAGTGGGCAATTTGCGTCTCGATGTATTAATCGAGGTTATAATTATAACAGGGGCCCTTACACAGACCTAAAATTATAACGAATGTGTAGTTGTGAGATAAGGCGCATTTCGCCGCTGACTCGTCTCCTGAAAATCGCCGATTAAAGCGCGAGTCACTCTTTTTATATGTGCTTACATAAGAAAACGTAATGCAATTTTTTATATTTACTCGGTTTTCTCCAGTTGCCAAAAGAAAAAAAAATGGTATTTTAGTTTCACCGTAAACCCGGTATTTCAAAAAGATGTCGGTACCAATTACTTTGAATGTCCTTATAACCGAGCAGTGCCGTTCCTGCCATGTGGATCACAAATATAGAGAAACGTTTGAATACGTTTATGAAATACATGATGTGTGGTCGTCCCCGACTGCGCATAGAAAGTGTACAGTTCCTTGCGAAGTTTTTCGACCATTACAAATTGACGATTCATCTTGTTTTTCCTGCAGATATAACATTACATCGGAGTATGATACAAACGGTGATATCCTAACAGCAACACAGCACTACGGCGAAGGTGGGGCGTTTATTTTGCGAAAAATATCTTTAATGGGACTGTATAAAGACAGCTCTCCCCCGTTTAGATGTTCTATGCAGTAAAATTGTGGGAAATGAGTTTGCGTGTTCTTTATTACTGCCTTTTCCAACGTACAGTGCCCGGGCAGTTTTTTTTGTGGTAGTTGCGACCTTGAGGCTTTACTTAATTAGCAAGTTTATGCGAAGTTAATTTATGAAATGCAAAACGAATGAGTCACCATGATTGCTTTAGGGGAATATAAGCTGCCTTAAAAATACTGGTCAAAGTGGTATCCGTCAAAATTAACCTTTAAAATCTGTTTATAAGATAAAAATTCTGGCAGTTACGCCAGGCGAGTTCTTCCTGGTAAGCGAATTTCCTCCAGTACAGTAAATAAAAACAACTGAGCAGTTATTCCTAGTTTCAGTTAGGACAGTCGTTGCGGTAAAACGCTTACTAAAGCTTAGTTCTGCTCTAAGGACTCACTCAAAAACTTTTCTCTGATGAAATTGCGGCTGCTTGGATTGGAAATAATTTCATAAAATAATTATGGCATTCAGAGAGAATATTAAGATGCGCTCGCTCCAGTTACCAATATTATACCAAACAACGTAATCGTGGCTAAAAAGTACAGCAGCAGTTCAGTTAAGGTAGACGGTACAAACTATTCATAATTCCAACCAAGCACATGGGCCCCCCGTGTTTAACGATTTTGTTTGTACGGTGTTCCAAGTTTTCCTGTGTTTCTCCAATATACAAACTATTTCCTAGTTTAAACATATGTGTTGGGCGAAACAACATCTTTGTAAGTATATCAAACGCACAAAGTTGATAAAAGTCAAGTTCTTCTACGATTGCAAGCAGCGTTTGAACTTTATCTTGCTAGAAACAAGAATATAAGAATAGGGATGTAAAGGATTGTGCTCCATAGGAATTAGGCGTGACTTATATACATGTACTTCTTCAGAACAAAGTACTGCTGCAACCAAGCATGTTTATTCAGCATAAGTTTTGCGCAGTGTAGTTGCATACAAGGGAATGTTCAGACACAGCAATAATTTTTTGGCTTTGAATGTTCGCGCTGATTTATTTTACTCGTCAAAAAACATCCTTACTTGTTTTTGGTTCGTAATATTTACCGAATTTAAATAGGGGGAAGCACTATTGGAGTATCAGCAGAAAAAAGCAGCGCCATTTGCGTTTGCATCTTTTCGAGCACGGAGGCATCGACATAGTTGCTCCACTCCAGTGTAATGCGGTATGTGTAATGTGGGGAATAGGGCTATCAAATTTTTAGAGGTTGTCAGCTAGAGATTGCCCAGACTTGAATTATCACGCAGAGTAAAGCAGCGTTGCATTTACGTGAGATGATGCAAAAAAAACACTATATAACGCATAGCGCTACTCAACACATTGTCACGAATGGATTTGAAGTTACAAAAGGTGAAACAACACAACCAAAAGGTTTCTGTAAGCCACCGTTGCCGCGGTAGACTCCACACATATTGGTTACAAACAAGCCCCTCTTCCAACCCTCGGATGAAAAATGTAGGAAGAAGGTTGTTGCTAAACGCGCGTTGAGAACACTAAATAGCATTCGTGCTCATTACAGGACGCACTGTCATCGCCAAGTACCAGTTTCTGTTCACGGACGGCCACTGCTCGGTTGTACAAACGCCGCACTGGGATGCAGGTAAAGTGGCTGTTTGTCTTTTTTCAACCATTTGTGTTGGCTGCGATTTTTAGTCGATATATTTTGCCAATCATATTGAATCCTACAAGATTTTAGAATCTTCCACTTGCAGGTGGCACTTAACTCAGCCCGGCGTATTCGGCTAAGCGTTCTAAAATTTCATTATCCATTCACCTTAGGATTCTCAACTAACTGCGGTTTGAACAGTTGGATACTTGCTATTTTACATATATTATAACCAGCAGAGGAAGCAAGAAAACCAACATATCGGCCAAGCTGGTCGTTTATTCCTGATTCTGGTGTTACTCCTGGAGGAAATTATGGGAAGGAAGTGGACAAGCAAGTGGGTTATACAGGTGCCGGTAGGTGGCCTGGTCACCAGGGATTTTCGAACTTAGCGCCGTATTAGGGCGTGCTGTTTAAAGTTTAAAGTAAGTGAACAATAAAAATAGTAGAATCCGAATTGCTTCCAGCGCAGTGGTGACGACAATTAATGCTCTATCTGATTCATTTTGAGCGTGTTGCTATATTAGGTTGTTGGCGTTTCAACTTGCGAAAGCCAGAGGAGCTTTTGCGGTGAAGAGGTCTGCAACGCTATCTTGATTTTTCCAGTAACCATGTAGGAACTTTTGTTATTTATCAGTTCAATTTAACAAGGACGTTTTTTTGTGTCTTATTACGCACAAACTCCCACGTTGTCCACCCTTCTGTGCTCGGATCCAAGCTACCCTAGCAGGCGTGTATATAAAATCGCAAATCTCTTAACAGCAGACTGTAGCGCAAGGTACTGCTCTCTGTGAAGTCAATGAACTCTATCGCCTATAGCGCCGTGGCGCTGGCCACACCTCTTTACGCTCTCTCTTTACCTTTCCCTTCTTTTACTGCTTTTCATCTTTTTCCCCACTTCCCCACGTCTAGGAAAGCAAAACAGGCCACAGCCTGGTTGACATTCCTGCCTTTCCTTTACCTTTATTTCTTCCTTCTTAGCAAGCGCAAGCTCTGTGTGGCTTTTTGAGTACGCGCGACAAAATGCGCGTCAGTCTGCCTGGTGGGTGTTTGTCAGAGCGTGTCCGATTGATTCGTGCATTGTCTCGCCACGAAAGACGTTTCGACTTCGGGTGGAGCGCCCATTTGGTCGGCCGGCTGTGTGGCCGCCCACACACGTACGCGAATCAAGCCCAACCACAGGAGGTTTACAATGCAGAATGCAGAGCCAAATGACACTGAACTGTGCCAGGCCCTTGTGAGTTGCTGCCATGCTACGGTAACCTTCAAAACAAAGGAAGCAGAATGCTTGAAGCGGTTATGAAGCCAGCGACCAGCTAGCATGCAGCAAAACCCAACACCCTGTGATTTTGTTCCAGACTCCAGTACAACTTTCCACATATAGTCGGAGTGCGACTGATTACCCTTTACCATGCGAGCATGCCAGTCCTGAATGCGTCGGAAGCATCTAGTTTTTTTTCTCGTCATAGGTGTGTTAGTGTCCGCACCCGACTTGTTTTTGCCACCATTCAGGTTTGTTCACTACCATTCTGCCTTTTTTTACGCAAACTGAAGCAGCACCATTAGAGAAGAGGGAAATAAAATAAATAAGGTGGGGGAACCAAGCGGCATCCTCACCTGAACCAGATTATATGTAATGTAATGTATCGGAATGTGCAGTCATCGACAAACGAGATGCGAGGGCGAAAATATGAACAAGAGCACACGAATAGCGCGATTTCTTTCCGTAAAATACAAATTTTCGCGTGACTGCGTTACAGTAACAGAGATTGAAAAGGGTCATTCCATGCCAAACGTCCCAGCCGTAAAATCGATCATCATGGATTTGCTCAGTAAAAATTGTGGGTCATCCTCGCATGGCCCACAATGCTCCCTGAAAGTGTTTTGGTCCAAAGAAATTTTGTTCTTTTTCTAGCGGCCCTTTTACCTCCAGGGTATAAAGCAAACTTACGTCTGTGAAAAAAATCATGAAAAAGTAACTTCTCTTACAATGGCAACAATGTTTTGTGAACATCATGTTGAACCCCTGGGCTGCTCTATGCCGCATTTCTAAAATATTTTTCCTTTTCTTTGCTGTGATTACGCTATTCAGAAAATACACGATGTCGAGCATTTTGAAACATTTTTAGCAACTACGAGCACATTCTCCCAGCTAATGAAGCATTTATACCTGTATCTCAGCATTGTGGAAAATTGATAAAAACTATATTTACACTTAAAAAAGGTGAAATGTGCGAGAAAACGTTTGTCAAACTTGGAAAAATCTCCTTTCTGGTCCATATTCACCATGAAATTGCGCATTGTTGTGCTCGTAGTAAAAATATCAAGTACAAGCCATTCACTAGCACAAATGATCGCAGTTTATTTCAGAAAGTTTAATCAGAACAGTTTTTGTGTTAGCAGAGAGAAAGAAAAATTTCAATTTGTACAGCGACACTACTTCACCCCGTTCTTCCACAGAGCGTCTTCTCTGCACGGCATGCACCTGCCTGCATGAAAAAGGCGCGAGCCAGCGGGTTTGCGCTACAAGAATACCTTTCGCCACAATGGTATTGGTAGCGTCAGTACAGGAAAAAGGAATATTTCGCGTGTTAGTGGGAAAAGTACAACGTGGAGCAAGCGGTAGTGTGCTCATTCTATGAGTACGGGAAACTCAACGACTGGAAATCAGATGTGCATTTAAAGCATCGGGTTATGCAATTCCCACTAACGCATACAAATAAATCCGTTTAACTATATGACTCTGCCGCTGTTTATTTCATAATTTTTCGGCATACTTAAAAGATACCACGTATACCATACCCTGCTTCTTTATGCACGTCCATGTCCAGCCAGTCGTTGAGTTTCCCGTACTCATGGAATGGGCGCACCACCGCTAGCTCCACGTCGTACTTTTCCCACTAACACGCTTAATATTCCTTTTTCCTGTACTTACGTTACCAATACCATTGCAGCGAAAGGTATTCTTGTAGCGCAAACCCGCTGGCTCGCGCCTTTTCCATGCAGGCAGGTGCATGCCGTGCAGAGAAGACGCTCTGTGAAAGAACGGGGTGAAGTAGTGTCGCTGTACCAATTGACAATTTTTTTTTCTCTGCTAAAACAAAAACTGTTCTGAATAAACTTTCTGAAATAAACTGCGATCATTTGTGCTAGTGAATGGCTTGTATTTGATATTTTTACTACGAGCACAATAATGCGCAATTTCAAGGTGAATATGGGCCAGAAAGGAGATTTTTTCAAGTTTGACAAACGTTTTCTCGCACATTTCACCCTTTTTAAGTGTAAATATAGTTTTTATCAATTTTCCACAATGCTGAGATATAGGTACAAATGCTTCATTAGCTGGGAGAATGTGCTTGTGTTTGCTAAAAATGTTTGAAAATGCTCGACATCGTGTATTTTCTGAATGGCGTAATTACAGCAAAGAAAAGGAAAAATATTTTAGAAATGCGGCATAGAGCAGCCCGGGGGGTCAACATGATGTTCACAAAACATTGTGGCCATTGTAAGAGAAGTTACTTTTTCATACTTTTTTTCACAGACGTAAGTTTGCTTTAAACCCTGGAGGTAAAAGGGCCGCTAGAAATAGAACAAAATTTCTTTGGACCAAAACACTTTCAGGGAGCATTGTGGGCCATGCGAGGATGGCCCACAATTTTTACTGAGCAAATCCGTGATGGTCGATTTTACGGCTGGGACGTTTGGCATGGAATGACCCAAAAGATGTCTTCGCAAATATACTACTCGCCCGCCATTATTTTATCTCCACTATCTATATTCATTGATTTTGCTGTTCGTATTCATATTTTCGGGTACTCATTTCATTTATCTATAACTCAACAGCCACGTGTCCCATCTCTATTTAATGAAAATACAATAGAAGGGTAGACCAAGGGCTGCGATGTCCCGGTGATACAATGGTTGTTCTATTTAGAAATGGTAATGCGAGAAAGAGGAAGCAGCTCGGGCTAGAGTTGCTCACCCCAACGCGGGCACGGTTTATGGTGATCTAATCGGTGCCACGATGTTGATAATCCATAAGGTTTCTACATCTTACCCTGCCACAAAAAAGCCGAGGTCAGTCCGTGACACGTTACCAGGTTACGTTCGTTCCTGTCCGATCCGGTGAGTGAGACAGAAGGAGAGACTACGACAGGTGCTGTCCTTTGAACGCACGCCAGAGTGTCGGTGCAGACGAAGCAGCCAGGCTGAAATATGGAGCCCGTCTTCGATGGTCTTGTAGTCTGATGGGGACTTCCTCGGGGTTTTCACGGTGGCTTGAAAACAGTTTATTGAAGGCGCCCGCTCCTTTCGCAGGTTCTCTACTCTCACAGTCGATTGTCGTTATCGGATACTTTCTTGATCTTCGAATGGGGCTGCCTTGTACTCTTGGCTCTCGAGTGCGTTCTCCGGTACCCATAGCTGCAGCCTTCGTTGCCTGTCTTGTATAAGCATCTTGATCGCTCTGTTAAGGGCTGTGCATCTCTAGTCTATACGTTGAAAATATGTGCGGCTCGTCTTGTACTTTCTGTTTCTCAGGATAAGCATTCGTGGTTTTACGCTAGTAAATATGGCATAAGGAGCTGCAAGTGGCATGGTTACGGCACTAGGTGACAGCCTGTCTCGCTCGGGGCCTAGCTGGGAACTCTTCAAACGAGCACAAATGAAAGGCATCTTTGGTTTGAGGGTCACGTGGCCCCAACAAATATTTCATCTTCTCACTTTATGCTTGTGGTAGAACAGTGAAGCAATCACAGTTCCTGTCAAAAGGCTTCCTCATCAGAGTTTTTAAAATCATGTGGATCATACGACTGTTGAGGTAATTTAAGAAACTTGCTGGAGTTTTTCGATAAATTTAGTGTCTCAATGAATTCGCAGAGTTCAGTGGTTTCACATTTTTCGTATTTCAATCGATAAAATAACCGGATCATAGCATGCATGATTTTAGCTTTATATTCTACGGTAGTTGCAAGTTCCTCGTCTAAATGGTTGATGTCAATAAACTGATAAATTTCCTCATTTAACAATCTTAATCCAATTTCAGCTTCCCGTTACAGGCGCAGAAAGCTCGTCAACACATGCCAAACATCGCTGCTTATACCGGACTAGCCTAAAACTGCGTTTGCTTCTTTGAACAGTGGTCGAGCTATTATGCTCTTTTTTTCCTTTTTATCATCAGTTCCCGATAGTGCATTCCAGAGAGAGCAAAACTGAAATCATATTGCTTACGAAGCACGCTTTTCGTCGCGCGATGCGCTGCAGCATTCCCCTCCACGGTTATGAAATCGCCGCCCATCGAGAAAAATTATAGGAGGTGAGGATTCGTCGTCGTCTCATATGCCCACCAGGTTGGTCGGGTTTGGGTGGCACTCCCGGTTTTGTCAATTACAGCGGTTCGTTGTCGACATCCAGGGGCCCTCCTTCAAAAGGCCGACGGTTGGAAGAATCCAAGTCGCAGATGGGTCTGTATCCCGGGGTTTTGGCACAGAAATGTAAAATAGGAGGAGGGACCAAGGGCCGCGACATCCCGGGGATATGGTGGTTGTTCTAGTTTCCAATGGCGTTGAAAGAAAGACGAATAAGCTCGAGCTAGAACTGCTCACGCAAATGTGGGAACCGATGATGATGATCTCATCGACGCAGCGACGATGACCATCCATGGTTTCGACACTGAATATTGAGGATGCAAATAAAGCTGTTTTTGTTGGGATAAAAAAGCAGACTTCGTGCAGTGGCCTCAAGTGTCGCGGGCACTCCAACAACGCTGCGGGTTAAAATCCTGGCAGGGTCGTAGTTTTTTTTCTGTGCGGCCTTTTCTGGCATGGCCCGCGTATCTGATTAGCGAATTCAAAAAAAAATCTATTGAACTGTGGAACGACCACTTCAAACCTCAATACGTCAATGACACAATTTATTCAGTTTTGAATTTGTGTTTGCAATTAGAAAAGCCAATTGCACTTCCAGAGGATGAAGTACTGATGCGTGTATTTTTAAAAAATGGCATGTCTTTATTAGAAAAGACATAGCTTCCTCCGATCCGCTTAAAAAACACAAGGTAGGTGTTGGAGGGTGGAAGGAAATGTAGGACTGCGTCCAGCCGCCAGACCCGCAACATGGCGATTGGTAGCACTGCTTACGTCAAAAAATGAAGGAACAGCCTTTATAAGGAGACAAACGCTTTTAGGCCATCAGGGAAAACAGCGAGGGTGGTTTAATTGTTTTGTGCAATTATATACAGAATCTCCCCCCCCCCAAAAAAAAAAAAAAAAAACGGACAGTCGCGGCCCCAAACCCATACTACACTTACCAGGCCGCCCGTGCTACCTCTTACGCTGTACTTGTCTAATTCACAGGGTCGCGTAGGGGCACCCTGGAAAGGGGGGCAGTCGAATGGACGACACACGCAAACAAAGCCCTGAGCCGGATCGTCCAACCATGGGTTGCTTTTTAACAGCAGAGTTGTTTAAGCTTTTAGTTATGGCGTGGAGTGTTATCAGGAAACTCTCTAGCCGAGTGCACGCGAGCGTGCGCTTCGTGAGGACCACGGGGCATCGTCCAGGCTTGGGCGTGGGTTTGCGCTACGTAATGAGCTCAAAAAAAAATTGCGAGAGCACGTGAGCGTGCGCCTCGTGAGGAGCACCTGGCGTCGGTCAGCTCGAGCTTCGAGAACACTCTGTCCATCGCTCGTGGCGTGATCTCTCGCGTGCTGTATTCCTCGTCAATTCACGTGCGGTCGCGCCTGAAGTGGGGAGATCACACGCCGAGTTTGCGAAGCCTGTTCCCGCAAGTTCCAGCGCGTTCTAATGCGGTCCACGTTAGTAGAGGTATGAAAGCCTGTGGTAAACACTATCTGGGCCTGCCAGTCGCAGAGAACTTTCATCCGCAAGTTCGGAAATCCATCTATTAGAGGTGCAACAGCCGGGTCTCCGACAAAGGAAGAGGGGCCAGTAGCTGTGCCGTTTCTCCAGCCCTGCACCACTAGTGCAAGCTGCCTCAATATCTTTGTTACGGTTATAAATGTGTAGAACCGATAGGAATAACGGAGTGCAAGCTACTACTACTGCGTGTGGACGCGCTTGCATGGCGTCACCACAACACGGCCAAGCTCAACATTGGCGAGAACAAGAGGGCAATTAGGCAATATTTAAACGGACGTCGGTTCGGAACGCATGTACGGGGTCACTTCAAGAAATTTGGAGGCGATTCTTTACTCGTTCGCTCACATATTTTAGACTGTTATATTACGTACCAACACAAGTGATCACCGCTTCCGCGCGGTGACTCTGACGAGGTCGGTATCTCTTGGCTTGATCTTTCGGCATGCTGTGCAACCGTAAAAATGGCTACGGCTTAGCTCAGCTAACCTTCGGTATGCAAAGAAAAAGCTTGGTTTAATCTGGCTGAGTCTTGATTTCGCTTGGTTAACCTTAGATTTAGCTCTATTGCCGACCACGTCTCAAAGGCTTCCGTGCAACGCTCACAGAAGGAGGCCGGCGAACGCGGCGTTCATTCATGGCGAACGCACCGTTCCCGGGCGCGAGGCGAATTACGTTGCCCGAAGCGACCCAGCGCCGCATGCATAGGAAGCTGCGGAGGTGGTGGGCTGTCTCGGCCGCAGCGGCGGTGGCGACAGCTGTCGGCGCCCGCAGGCGCCAATAGCGGTCCCGGCGAATCCCGCGATGCGCTTCGAGGGGTGTGTCGCCGGGGGTGTGTCTCCGGTCAAAAGGTGAGTTATCTTCGTGATGTTCTTTTCCCAGGGGCTTCTCCTCCAAGCCGCAGCAGCGCTGAGGATCTCACCCCGGGTATCTTCAACCGACAAACTCAGCTTCCGATGCAAAAACTATACATTTATTTACAGCCCGGCGGGCGGCTCGGAAACAGTGCTCGCGCGGAGCCCAAAGACGGCGGGCCGAGCTCTCCTGCGCCCGGACCGCGTCTCTTGTTCATCGTCCCCTCCTCTTGCCGCTGGGGGCCAGGGAAGAGGGAAAAGCGAGTCAACCCCATGTGGTGGCCATTAGCGCATCAGGTGTGAGCAGGCACGACCTTCCTCGGAATGCACGGCGTTTCAAGGCGGCGCGCGACACGTGCGTTTCATTTGTGCGCTGCTCGTCCCACGGCCCGCGCCAGTTGGTGCGTCGAAGCGCCCGACAGGTGACCTTGCGCATCCTCCACAAAATCGCTGGACAGAAGTAGTAAAGCTTTGCTTTAAAATGCCGCCCCATTCCTCTTTTCAGCCCTTCCAACCATGAGCGGAGGGCGGCATTCATAAGCAGAATGAGAAATGAAAATACCGCGCAAACGGAACGCAGAGAGTTAGATGGCCTCGTCCCAAAAGGATGCTTGCGACGCGGTACTATCGCTGTAGCAGACGCGCGCAACGGGGCGTTTTTGCAGACTGCACCGAGAGGCGAGGGATCATGCGAAATATCCGAGCGAAGCGCTGGACAGGGGCCGGAAGAAAGGCGAAAGGAAGGGGAAATGCGTAGCAAACAAAAAGGCTCTGTTTCGATTTGCAGTACCTCCTTTAATACTCATAGCTCTAACAAAAAGAAGGGAATTACTAGAACATCGACTCATCTGAAACAGCGAACACCCATGTATCGGCAAAGCCTCTTTCAGAGTTTCTTTAAGTGCCTCGAGAAACGTTTTCGTCGATTTTCTTCTATCGCAAAGCTTTATATTAGGGTTTCACTTAAAATGACTCTAAAGGGCCAGCGATTAGCAAATGAAGGTACAATCTTTCGAGAGTTCAGACGAGGCTCATGTGTGTGCGAAAGAACGGCTGGTGCTGGCTAAGGTATACAACAAAGGTCTTGTCCATCTCATGTTTTCGGCCCCTTAATGTGGTCGAGATCCTTAAACTGCCTATTTTTTGGCACAACGGGGTCATGGTGTGTCTGCCTTATACATGAGGCTTTACAAACAGATAGATATTCACTGAACTGCCTGTGCGCATACTGGCTTTCAAGTGGATGTTTGGGGTAAGTGTATGCATATTTCAAAAATTATTACTTTTGTTCAAATATTTTCCGCAGTTCTTAACTTTTGCAATATTCAAGGTTCACATTGTAGGAAATTTCTTTTTCAGCCGCCCAGACGGAAGGGTGCAGCTCAGCTTGTGAGATGTGGGTGCGAGAAGGAAGTACGTCAAGCTGGAGCAAAACATGCGATGACGTATACGCCAGCAAGTGCGGTAACCGTCAAATAAGAATATACAACGAAACATACTGCCAGAAAATTCGCCTGCTGCAATGTTACGATGATGGAGTTTTCCCTGGCACGTACGACTTCTTTCCTAGTGGTCACAGTCCGGCGAGTTCCGCAAAAATGTACGGACCAATAAAATAAAATGGAAATAAATTAAAACAACGCGCGTGGGATTGTTACTGCTTACCGTATAGTGAATAATGAAACACGTTTTGAGGTTGTGCACAAACTGTACGGAAACACGAAAAGGGAGAGACACAAACAAGCGTTGCAGTGTTTGTTTGTGTCTCGCAAATGGAAAGCGCTTGTTTGTGTCTGTCCCTTTTCGTGCTTTCGTACAGCTTGCGCGCTGTTACCCGCCATGGAACAGTACCACCTGGCCCCGCTTAAAACACTTCTGAGCTTGCTACTGACAGCCTAAAGCCAAGTGGAACACGCAAGAGCATTTGTCATCTATGTACACCCAAGATCAGAAGTTTACGGACCACGAAAGCAGCAATTTTGAGTTATTTCTTTGCCGCGCGTCAGCCCGGAATACTATGTGCGGTAGTTTTCATTAGTTGAGTACAAATACGCCATCTCGCATGTCTTTGACAGTTTGTCGGGCTTGTATAGGAACCTAAAATGGCCATTTCCCTGGTCCAGAAACTTTTGATCGTGGCTGTAGGTTATTGCGCAGGTGGCAATCCCAGAGCTGAAGTGTACCTAAATTTCGCAGGACGAGATGCTGCTTACTGTTAAACCAAGCAAAATGTCCAACGGCTAGGCTATAGGACACATTTTTCCAAGCTCCCGTGCAATAAATATTGCGGTTTTCGGCAGATATTTTGATTTCCGCGATATTATTCATTCCGCCTATTGCGTTTGTTAATCACATCATCAACAGAAACACAACTTTAGTTGAATTCGAAGACACTTTTTCGGGAAACAATAGGTAAAAGTTGCTCTTAAATAGTTCCGTTCTTACAGGCACGGCGACTTCGCAGAAAACCAGCTTGCGTTGCTAGATAAAATCTTTAGAAGACAGCGCAGTGGCGCCTGCGTAGGAGACACAAACGTCGGTATAGTTCTCACATCGCCCGCGATGTTTGTGGCATTTGCACGCGGACTGTGGTGCAGTAATGCAACTGCACTCTCCCGTCAGCACCTACGAGATGCATGCTCAAGCTGAGGTGATTACGACAATTGTCCCAGTCTTTATCTACTTATATTTCCCGCCATTCAAGAGATACTGTCAGCATCAAAATCAATCCGTGTAGTGGAAGGCGGGATGGGAGGCGGCGATTATTATATTTTATATCTGTATTCCACCTTGGGTGACGAAATAAGTAGCTGAGGATGCGGGCTTGATTCCCGGCAACGGCGGCCGCTTTGCTGATTGAGGAGAGAAGCAATCGCGCCCGTGTGTTCGAGATTTTGACACGCGTTAAAGATCCCCAGGTGGTCAAAATTAATCCGGAGCCTCCACTAGTGCGCGCCTCATCGCCTGCGTTGCGTCGGCGCGTTAAATTGTATAATGAAGCGCAACGGATAGCTGAAGTTAACCCTTTCAGCCGTGGAATTTTTATTTCAAGCAAAAAGTGGTCTTCAGTGTGTTTTCTTGAACTTCTTTGGACCACGCTAGCTTTGAAACAAACAGTTGAGTAGTAGTGTTGCGTGTAGGGAACGGGTAGCCAGAAGTGATGGAAAATGGCAAGTGTATATTTATTAAGGCGAACTTCTGCCACAAAAGAGAGCAAGCAGAAACGTGATCGAATGCGAGACTTTCTCTCCGCTCTGCCGAATCTGATCAGCGTTCTCCATGTGGGCCGTTGGAAGCATACAGTTTCATACAATAACAACTAGAGAGGAATCTGGCGCTGCGATCGACCCCCTCAATGGGCGTGATGGGTAGTTCTGGTTTGGGATTGGAATTCGATGGGTTGCAGAAGTTACTATGGATTCGAATATGCAGACAGTTTCGCTTTCGTTTTCGATTTACATGAACGCATTTGCCTACGCTGGGTGTTGAAAAAAGTATCACAAATACGTTTCTCCTTGAACTGCATGCCGCGCGCACACTGACGCCGGCCTGCGTGGAATGTTTTATAACCGGAGTTTCGAATTGGGTGGCTTATCAATCCATTGCTGGCACAGCGAGTGCTAAAACACAAATGACGGCGCTCTGTGCGGCAAAGTTGTCTGCGAATTAGGAGATGGTGCGAGATGCGGCGCTGCTCATTCGGCAGAGCAATGTATTGTCGAGCTGACGACGGTTGCGAATCGCTTGGAATAGCCACACCTTTCTTGCGAACGCCGGCTCCTACGGCGTAGACCAGCAGTATCGGCGGCTGATAGGAACGCAGCTTGATGAACGTCACTAATTCAGGCAAGAATAACTTCGCCAAAGGTAATCGGTTTCTTTTTTTATGAGCACACAACTTTTCTTAGTATTACAAACTACCAGCGCCGAAACCTTTAGAACTAGTTTTTAAAGAAGTCCGCGTCCTGCTGCAGTTGGCGGCAAATGGCAAACCTGCTCCACAAACCTCCTGAACGCTTCGTACGCTTTTTATTTAAACGCGCCGTTTTATTTCGTACAAAAACAGCGTTTGGTCACTAACGTTCTTGTTTGCCATGTAATTTGGAAACAACGAACCGGGTAATAAGACAATAAGAGCTTTCTTTTTGTCAAAAAACAGAATTTGCGCAGCCATAGGCCCGTTTGGATCCTACGCAATCCGGTTCCAGAACTATCATTCCCATTCAAGCGTAAACGCCGCCGCCGTGTTCGCGCTGACACTAGCGCCAGTTTCCCCTCTAGTTATTATTGTATGAAACTGTATGGTTGGAAGAGCTCTCCTCCACGCACGACGCTAACACTTCGTTGTCGTCGTCGTCTTGATAGCTCCACTCCATAGCAAACGCTCTCTTGATATTTGCCCCCATCAGTGAAGAGCATCATCCCGATGCTTATGACAGTAGCCCAGGAAAAAAAAAAAACGTAGTGCCTGTTGAGTAGTGTTTTCTTTGTCGAAAACAGTACGGAAAACCGCAGGCGTGAACTTGCCTTTAGATATTAGCGAGTTCCCGCTCGACTGCGCGTAACTTAACGGGGCGGCTGGTGCCGCGCGCGCAGGAGATCTCCAAGGAACGATGCGAACAGTTTCGGGTTCACTTGAAGAACTGTTTATTATACGCACAGGTATACACTACTGAAAGAGGGTAAGGGCACGAACAAAGAGGAGAGTCTCGGTGCCTCAAATGGCGATGGTTGGCGTCGGTTCGTCTGCAAGCGCGCACACATATAAACACACGTCGCTCGCTGGCGCCGCACCGTCCGGGGTCTGTGGCATGGTGTCGGATGCGCCGCATGGTGTAAACAGCGGCCGCTTTTCGTTCCGATCCTCGTCTTCGGGTACTTGATCCGGGGCCTCCAAAGTCCTCCCGAGCTCTTCCCCGTCAGCGACGTGTAAACTTTAGACACGCCTTCCGAGAACGGAGGAATTCTTAACATCCTCCCCCCCAATGAGCCTCTGCTCATTCTTATTACAGCTCCAGAGGGTAAAGAGCTTGAACTGGCCGCCGTAATTCTTTCTTGTTAGGAAGAACTATTCTGCAGGCCCGAGCCTTTCCGTCTCGTCCGGGAAACGTCTCGACCACCCTGCAAAGTTTCCACAGCTGGCGAGGTGTTTTATCTTCGCCGAGCAAGACAATGTCTCCCTCCTTGACGCTCTTCTGCGGGAGCCCCGCTGCGAAGTGCGCCGAACGTAGCTCCAGCAGATATTCGCGTCTCCATCGTCTCCAGAACAAATCCATAAGGGCGCTGCGTCGCTGCGATTGCCCTGTGACTGCACTTTTCGTAGATGTCGTTACGATATTACCGCCGGGGGAGGGCAAACTTGTAAGCCTACGTCCGATGAGTAAGTGCGACGGGGTCAAAGGCGTGAGTTCTTCCGCCTGAGAGTGCACGTAGGTGAGCGGACGAGAATTGACAACCGCTTCCGCCTGAGTGAGAATGGTTACTATGCTGTCGTAGTCGAGTGCACTTCTTCCAAGAACCTTTCGGAGAACGTTCTTGACTGTACGTACCATTCTCTCCCAGAAACCACCCCACCATGCTGCTCTTTCCACTATGAATTTCCAAGTTATTCGATGGTCACTTAGGTACGCCTGGGTGTCGCTTCCCTTGATGGCGTGGAAGATTTTGTTCATGTCCCCTGAGGCTCGCTTGAATGTGACAGCGTTGTCCGAGTACACAGTTTTCGGTATTCCTCTTCTCGCAATAAATCTCCTCAACGCCATAAGAAATGTCTTAGTAGTGAGGTCTCTTACCAGCTCTAGGTGTACCGCCCTGGTTGTAGCGCAAGTAAAGAGCGCTATATAAGACTTCCGCATGCTTCCTTGGTCCGTGTAAAATATGGGGCCCGCGAAGTCTACACCCGTAACCTCAAAGGGGTCCGCCTGAGTCACCCTGTCAGCTGGTAGCGGGGCCTGAGCTTCCGCGGCAGGTCGACAACTCTGTCTTTGACACGGCACGCAGCGTCTTATGGCTGATTTCACGGCTTGTCTTGCACGAATGATCCAGTAGTTCTCACGGAGGTGGGATAACGTATCTCGTACTCCTGCGTGTAGAAGCCTCTTGTGTTCCCCGCGAATCAGAAGGCCAGCGTAAGGGTGCCTCACAGACAGAATGATCGGATGTATTGTTCTCTCTTGCTCTGTACTGTTTTGCAGCCGACCTCCAACCCGTAGCAGTCCCTTGGTGTCTAGGAACGGGTTCAAATCTTTTATCGGGGATTTTCGGTCGAGCGACTTGGATGCACTGAGGGTCCGTACTTCATTTCCGAATGTTTCCATCTGTGAAATCCTCAGCCAGTACCTCTCCGCCTCGGTCATCTCTTCGGCTGACAGGCTCCCCATCCTTTTCTCCGAAGAGGTTCGGCAGTTGTAGAGGAAGCGCTTGATCCACGCTGTTGTCCGAAACACTCTGGTAAGGGAACTCTTTTCGCTTAGGTTTATCAGAACAGCTGGTTCGCCGTCTGTTATGGTGTTTAGCACCGGCGTTCTGATTTCTTCTTGCCAGAGTTGGGGATCAGCAAGGCAGGGTTCGAAGGCGGGGTACGTTTTACTTTTTTTGAGCCACTCTGGCCCTTCCCACCATTGCTTAGCATTCACCAAAACTGATGGTAAGATACCCCTGGCTAATATGTCTGCGGGGTTTTCCTTTCCGGGACAGTGCTTCCACACTGCGGGATTGGTCAGTTGTTGTATCTCTTGGACTCGGTTTGAAACAAAAGGCTTCCATTTGGAAGCGGAACTTTTGATCCAGCTTAAGGCTATCGTTGAGTCTGTCCAGCAGTGAACTGTTATGCCTTCAATTCCCAACTGTTTCGTCAGGTTTTTTGCCAGCCGTGCGCCGATAACGGCTCCCATCAATTCCAGTCGCGGTAGTGACAGTCGCTTGAGAGGAGCCACTCTCGCTTTAGCCATCAATGTGTCACCGTGGTGCATCCATTTTCTGTCCTTGCTTTAACATAAGCAACAGCGCCGTATGCCTTTGGGCTGGCATCACAGAACACATGGAGCTACACTTCTGTGCACGCATGGCTGAGGTCACGAGCGAGTAGCCTAGGTGTTGCGATCTGCCTCAGCATAGGCAGCTGGTGGCACCACTTGTCCCACGTCTCAGCTATATCGGGCGGGAGACTTTCGTCCCAGTCTGTCCCTCGTTCCCACAGGCTCTGAAACATTACTTTCGCAGTAGTCGAAATTGGCGCGAGGAAGCCAAAGGGGTCAAACACGCGTGCAGATGCCTGCAGAAGAAATCGCTTCGTGTCCTGTCGCTTGGTCAAAAAGTCAATCAGCGTGTTCATCTCAAACACAAAATCGTCACTTTCTGGTCTCCACTCGACTCCAAGAATTTTTGTCATCGTCACGTCGGAAAATCCGCTTTGGGTTCGATCTGTTTCCGACAATGCCTCTTCGAGCATGAATTCGTTCGATTTCCATTTACGGAGGTTCATGCCAGCTAGCTGCATGATTTCCTGTGATTCTCGACGAATCTTTTCCGCCTCCTCCAGGTTGTCAGCTCCCGTTACAAGATCGTCCACGTACAAGTGGTCACGTAGCATCTCTGATGTTGCAGGAAACAAGTTATGCACAGAGTCGAGATGGTGCTTTAAGGTAGCTGCGAGCAGAAATGGACTAGAGGTAACTCCAAAGGGCACTCTTGTCATTCGATACTCCTTGATCGGAGGAAGAACTTCTCCCCGTCTTGGAACGCTTTCGTACCAAAGGAAGCGTAGTGCATCGCGATCCATTTCCGCAAGCCCAACCTGGAGAAAGGCCTTCTCAATGTCAGCCATGACGGCCACATTGTGCATCCTGAACCTAATGAGGATATCCGACAGGTTCGGATTTAGGTTCGGCCCAGCAGATAGTACCTCATTCAAAGACCGCTGACCTGGTGCGCTTGACGAAGCATCAAAAACTACTCTTAATTTGGTAGTTTCACTGCTCGGGCGCGTTACGCCGCGATGCGGCATGTAATAAAAAGGCCCCCTCGGGGACTCACCCGCTTCGGGAACTTCCTCAGCGTGTCCGGTAAGGAGGTAGTCCCGCATCGCCCTGTCGTAGGCCTCAGCCGTGCTTTCACTGCGCAAAAGCTTTGTAGTCAGAGAGGAGAGCCTCGCAAGAGCCGTCGTCTTGTTATCCGCAAGCTCGTGTATGTTTTCTTGCCAGGGAAGGGCAACGCAGTAGCGACCGTCCTTGTAAGCGACGTTTTCTTTGAAGTCCTGTAGCACTTGCTTCTCGGTGTGGGTGTTATCTGGCTTGTCCGTAATGCCTATGTGCTCCAGCTCCCAGAATGATTTTAGCTGCTTGGAAAGATTGTCGTCATCCAGGTCGGCGCTTACCGTTACGCGCAAGACCCAGGTGCTGGCGTGATAGGCGACAGCGGATGACGAAGTTGACGCACTTCCCTGCAACGTCCATCCGAAAACCGTCTCCACGGCGACGAGCCCGCTTTGTAGGCGCTTGATGTTACCGGTGGCCACCTCCCAGTAATAATCGGCTCCTAGGAGGAGTCCTACTTCGTCGAGACGGGACCCATCGACCGAGCAGTCGGCGACCTCCATTCCTTGTTCATTAAGGTATGCCACGGTGGTCATCTCAGGAGCTGGTATCACGTCGCAGCAAATATGAGGGACCTCCAACGCTTCCACTCGGACTTCGTTTCCGCTGTGTTGGTTGCGCAGCCACAGCTCGATGCGGCGGCATTTTCTTTGCTCAGTGGGCCTCTCGTTGCCAAAGGTCATAATTGTTAGTTTTTCCTCTCCCAGGACGCGGAGTTTTAGCCGTCGCGATAGTTCTTGTTTCACAAATGTGCGCTGACTTCCGTCGTCGAGAAGGAGCCTCACTTTGGATCGCTCGTGAGGTCCCTCTGCCCAAACTTGAGCAGTTTGCAGCATAATGCGGACAGCGCTAACCGTCGCTGCTGCCTGAAGTGACGACTCTGCGGTAGGCGCTGGCGGGGCCGCAACCTGGCTCGATGGTTCCCGGGCGGGTCTGTTGTTGAGGCCGCAAAGAGCAGTGGCGTGTCGAGCTGAGCACTTCGCGCAAGTGAGCCATTTTGCCGCACGACATTCAGCTGCTCGATGGTTTCGTTTGGTGCATTTGAAGCAACGTCTCTCTTGTTTCAGTATGTTGCTCTTTTGTTCGAGAGAAACACCCGCCTGGCAGTCGGCTGTCAGGTGATCACGTGCTTTGGAAAAGGCGCATGTGTTTTCCTTCTTATCCGCGAACGCTGACAGGACTGACGACGATGCCTGCTTTTGGTCGTTTCCCATGCGGTTCTGTTTGTTTCGTGGCGAATGAGACTCTTGAAACCGACAAGTACCGTACTCTGCCCTCTCTCTGCTCTCGATTTCATTTCGCAGGAAGTCTAGAAAACTCAGTAGCTCATCCTTGGTTCCATCACTGCGAGCTGTCTTCCTGCGACAGTACTCCAAGCGAAGCTCCTTTGGAATGCTCTTTCGGAGGACCGTGAGCAGCAGCACTCCGTAGCCGCTCGGCGGCACGCCCAACGCCTCCAAACTTCGGACACCAGCCTGAATTTCATCGTACAGCATCCTCAGCCTCCCTGTTTCCTCCACGTTCAGCACGGGTCGAATCGACAGCAACCGCGACATATGATCCTCGATGATCACTTCATCTTTGCCGAACCTCTCCAAAAGGGTTTTGACCGCGATCTCGTAGTTTCTGTCTGTCAACGTAAGGCCTTCGATTGCAGCGGCAGCTCGTCCTGTCAGATAGCTTGAGAGATACTTAAATTTGTCAATGGCTGGAAGCGCTGAATTCTTGTGGATTGTCGACTCGAATTCGTTCCAGAATTTCGGCCATGAGCGCACGTCTCCGTTGAATTTTGCAATTTCGAGCTTCGGAAGTCTGGTGGTTGCCTCCTGTGATTAAAACGACGTCGTACTTGACGCGGGAGCCGAGGACTGTGTGTTGCTCGTTGAACTGGTGTTAACTTGCGATGAAACCGCCGGGGCAATGTCGCTAGCTGTTCCCATTTTGATAGCTCTTTTGAGGATTGTTTTCATAGAGCTTATTTTTGTGCTGTACGCACTACAGCTGGCCAATTCTTCATCAAGCTGGTCGATGTCTATCTTCTTTTCGACGTTCTCGTTAGCTACTCTAAGCTCTTCAGATTGTTGGATAAGCAAGTCAAACAATTCTTCCAGCTCACCGATCGCTGCTGGTGACGCTTGCAGTAGCTCGTTGGCGGTTGCAAGGGTCTTGTCGATGCTGTTGCGAATTGCTGCTTGCTTTCTCTGGAGTCGATCCATGATGCTCTCGGTGTCGCTTGGTCGACGTCTCCCGGGTTTCGGCACCAAAATCTTGAGTAGTGTTTTCTTTGTCGAAAACAGTACGGAAAACCGCAGGCGTGAACTTGCCTTTAGATATTAGCGAGTTCCCGCTCGACTGCGCGTAACTTAACGGGGCGGCTGGTGCCGCGCGCGCAGAAGATCTCCAAGGAACCATGCGAACAGTTTGGGGTTCACTTGAAGAACTGTTTATTATACGCACAGGTATACACTACTGAAAGAGGGTAAGGGCACGAACAAAGAGGAGAGTCTCGGTGCCTCAAATGGCGATGGTTGGCGTCGGTTCGTCTGTAAGCGCGCACACATATAAACACACGTCGCTCGCTGGCGCCACACCGTCCGGGGTCTGTGGCATGGTGTCGGATGCGCCGCATGGTGTAAACAGCGGCCGCTTTTTGTTCCGATCCTCGTCTTCGGTTACTTGATCCGGGGCCTCCAAAGTCCTCCTGAGCTCTTCCCCGTCAGCGACGTGTAAACTTTAGACACGCCTTCCGAGAACGGAGGAATTCTTAACAGTGCCCTTCCACTCTGTGAAGAAGTAAGATTTGCGAAGCTCGGCGCAGTCCACGGAGTGCACGAAACAAACCGTTTTTTGTAATTCGCAATAGAGCATACTTCCTAGCAATTAGCTGAACGAAACTTGGAAGGACACCAGCTTCATTCTAGCAAAACAAAAAAAAAAAAAAAACATGGCTCAGTCTTCTTTCCTGCCGCATCGAAGGCATCTTACGGTCTCTGTAACACACCAGTCCACTGCGCTCGACCACAGAGGATGCTGGACAGGTCGCAAAGGGCCGTTTTACGTCGATATTTACACCTACCGGCAGCACAACAGCCATGTCATCAGCGAAGACATGAAGCATATAGCTGCGTGTACACGCCCTGCCCGCCCTACACTTTCTACTCGTACACGAAAAAACCGGCAACTGGTGATAAGCGTGTGCTTAGGCGCGAAATACACCGGCGAAAATGTCGCTCGGAAAGCCTTTCAATCTGAAGAACGATGGGCTCACGTTGGCGTTCCAAGCGGGCGTGTTGGTTTACATTCGAGCGGGCTTGACAGCTGCTACATGAGGTGGAATTCAACGCGGCAAGGCTGACGCCGCCAAGTTCCGCGACAGCAGCACGCCGTCGTTTAGACGCCAATTCGCGCTTCTGTTGACTCTCCGCAATCATCTTGTCACGGCGCTACCACCGTTATCAACCTATTTCGCAACTTGTGAAAGAGGCTTCGGGGGTGGCGAGGGGAATAACAGTTATGAAAGCGGTGTCGGCGGTGGCGGGGAGGAGCATAGACGCGCTGCCGAGTAAATCGGCTTCACCGGAATGAATACTTGGGGAGGGGGGGGTAGTAAGACATTCTGATTGATTGATTGTAGGGTTTAACGCGCCGACGCAACGAAGGCGATGAGGCGCGCCGTAGTGGAGGGCTCCGGATTAATTTTGACCACCTGGGGATCTTTAACGAGCGCCGAAAGCTCGTACACACGGGCGTTTTTGCTTTTCGCCTCCATCAGAAAAGCGGCCGCCGCGGCCGGGAATTGAACCCGCGACCTCGTGCTCAGCAGCGCAACAGTAAGACATTCTGCTTCGCAGCAAAACACCATCGGTGGTTTGGACACTCTTAAATGCGACGGTGTAAAACACCGCCTTATCTTGAGTAATAGGGTTCCATCCAGGTCACATGAACAACTTCAGGTGGAAGCTTACGACGTGCTGCGGGCACAGTGCCAATCAGAATGGCTTCGTAAGACACGTCGCTCAACTGACGTTTGCTACGGTCCGAACTACCGTCCCAGCAGCCCTTCAGAAAGCCCTCGGCGACCAACACGACTCCACACCCACACCTGGTAATCTTGTTAGAAGTCTACCTGTATACGCGGAGATTATAACGGCTGGCGATTATAACGCTGTTGATTTCTTACGCTCACGCAATCGAGTTGCCGTGCTTATTCGGCTTGCTGTATGAACCCTTTAGCACCTTCATCGTTGTTGTCGCTTTCGGAATATGATAGTATAGCGTCTTCCATAGTGAACACTTCGTGACCGTACAATAGTCGGAGGGGAGTCTTTCAGGTCGTCTCCTGTTGATCCGTGTGGCAAACAAAGGTAACTTCGGGCAGAATGGCGTCCTAGTCGTGTGCTCAACGTTCACGTAATGCATAGCATGTCCGCCATCGTTTTGTTCAAGCGCTCGGTCAAACTTTTGGTTTGAGAATGGTATGTAGTTAGCGTCATGACAGTTTGCATGAGCTTTGCCGTGACGGCTGTTGCACACTCTGCGATGAGAGTCGACGGAGTGCCGTGCCTGAGGACGATATTCCCATGAAAGATATATGCCCCTTCTGCCGTAACTCGTTTTAGAAGCCTCGTCTCTGCGTAGCAGCAACCACCACACATCGTTTACAGGAGACCAAAGTGGAAAATTTCTAAAATATTCATATCAACTTGCTGGAAAGGCCATTTGGGAACCTGAAGGGGCTGCAGCAAAACGGCTGGTCATCCCAATGGTGTCGGCCGACGTTGACAATCACGGCATGTCCGGACATAGCGTCTAACGGTTTGTAAAACCTCGGTCAGTAATATTTGTTCTTGACTCTGGCCAATGTCCGAGTGAAGCCTAGATGGCCCGCGGTTGTCTCGTCGAGGCAAGCTTGTGCTATTTCATTGCGGAGAGAGGTGGGAATTACTATCAGGCTGTCCTTGTCGTTCGGAAAGATGTTCTTCTTGAATAGAACATTATTCAGCAACATTATTCCGCAAACCATGGCCAATACGTGTGAGGCTATCATTTAAAGTTATTTCATCTTCAGTGCGTGTACCTTTTCTGAGAATGGTGCAATCTGCGGAATAATCGTATATGAACGTCAGATGAGACAAATTAAGGTATATCATTCATATTCATTACAAACAGAATGGGGCACAAGACGCTCCCCTGCGGAACACCTGACAAAACAGGTAGTGTACATGAAGTGCGCGCGGAGACTTCCGTGTGATCAGTCCTTTTCGACAAGTAAGATTTATTCTAACGAACAATGAAAACGAGTAAACCAATGTTTAGTAGTTTGCTTAAAATTGTATTATGATGAACGTGATCTAATGTCTTGTGAAGTCGAGGAATACAGGTGACCTTACTGGCTGAATAAAAGGCAGTAGCAATTTATGAACCATAGCTATCATTTGCTTGCATCGAAGTACCTATACGACAACCTAGCTGGAATTCTGAAAGTAACGTATTAAATACCGATAACAGCCGGTATAAAATGAGCAATAATGTGTTCTAATACTTTACAGCATGGGGACGTTAATGAGATAGGCTGCTAGTTTTCTATCAGTAAGTGGTCACCTTTCGAGCCAGTAGCGAATGATAAGGTAAAATTGAAGACGCCAGGGTAAAACAAACATTTCAGTCAAGTAATGAGCTATTGGTTCGTCATAACTGCGTAAGGCCTTGTTTGGCATGCCATCTGGACCACTAGATGACTTGTCTTGTACATTAGGCAATAATAACACGCCTTTTTGACATATGAAATCTCAGGGAGGGCATGATGCAGGAACGAATGGGCAACTATCGTTGGGCGGTGCTCAAAATACGGAATGGAAGTAGTCGTTTCCCTTGTCGGCCATTGCACGGGCGTCGGTGATAACAGCACTGATTTGTTATATTTGTTCAAGCTCACACTCTTAGTGGCAAGGTAGCGCCAAAACGTTTCCCGGCTTTCTTTTGGAAGGTGTGGCAGCATGATTCTAAAATATTGTCACTGATAAGCAGTATACATCCAACCAGCCAAGGAAATTTTCGTGTCCGCGTCAGCAGAAAACTCCTAGGCTACTAGGGGCTACACAAACATCCCAAGCTACAACTGGCTACATCCAGGCTACACAAACTACTGGCACCACCTGGTATTGAATCTAGGCCTGAATAGAGAAGTGGAGCGAGAGCTCGTCGTCTTGACGGCTAGGGGAATGCAGTGGGAGAGATGACGCCACAGCCGCGTGCGCCGCCCTCACCTTGCGAAATACACTCCTCCCCTGAAAAGGACGCCCCTCACCCTGCGAAAGACGCTTCTATCCGTTTTCTTTCAGTCGACGCTGCTGCGCTCGGAATCCCGCCCCGCGAATCCTAGGAAACGGCTGGCAGAGTCTCTGGTTTCACTTTTTGTAGAGCCACGTCTGTGAATCCAAGTGACACCGCATGGGTATTCATTGTGGGTGTCGTATTCTGCTTCGCAGTACAAACACCTTTACAACGTGGATTGGAGCCAATTTTTTTTCTACGAGTAGCTAGTGCACCGGGGTGCTCAGTCAGGAGCGTCTGAATGAGCTGGATACTTGTTTCTTTGTTAGACCTGTTTCTTTCTTAGACGCTTTAGTCTTGTTTTTAAGTGTATTACATTTCGCCAATTCAGAGACTTTTGCGACACGACTTGACACACCGTCAGAGTTCACAGTTTCCTTGAAGATTTCCCAAAGTGTACAGGTATCACAATCGGAAATATTGTCAGCAAACTCCTAGAGTCTATCAACTATACATTGATCGTCAGCATGGGCAAAAACGTTGTTTTCAGTTGAGGATTATTAGACAAACATGGGTGAGAGCAGCCAAACGGAAGGGCAGTTTCGTGGCAGATGTGAATGGGAATTTGATTTTGATGACTCCTTCAATCAAGCAAATACTCTGCAATTTTTAACTTCTTAATGTATGTAATAGAACAAGCCTACATAGGATAATACAGAATGCGCTCAAAAATGTAGTTTTTTAGGATCCAACTTCAAGCTAATCATTGATACCACAACACAGCCATTTTCACTTCGGGGGGAGGGGAGGTGTAATGCCTAAAATCCTGATCGTCAATTTATAAACGATCAGGATTTTAGGCATTACACCTTCCCCTACGCCAATGACCGCCCCTTTGATATTGTAACGTAGTATTTTAGTTACATACTGCCGCTACTGTAGCATGAAGATCGGAAGGAAGAAGTCGAGACGTCGAAGAAGTTTTAAGGTTAACTTGTTTACTTTACGAATGACATTGATGACATTTAGCACATACAAACTTGAGACAATTACACTTATTACATAGATGAAAAAGGCAGTCAAAAGATTCAGAGTACTTAACGAAACATGGTTGGCGGGCGAAGGGCTCCCGGCGTCTGGCCCCGACGATCGGCAGCAAGCGGCTCTCCTGGTGTTGCTCGCCCTCTCGCCAGAGGGGCCGCGTTATATTTGCTTTGGGGGGACGCATTGGGGGAAAAAGCGCATCCTAGCGTGTGCGGACGCGCGGGAACAAGTCTAAGGCACACCCGCAGCCAATCAGGAAGACGCTTCTTAGCTCCAATCAGACATGTCCCCGCCAAAGTGAAAAGGACCAAAAACACAGACACAAGGTTTCAACTCGAAAACGCGCGCTTGGAGAATTACGGGCGTAGAGCAAGTAGTTAGACAAAACACACTAAAGTAAACAGGAGAAGAGACAGGAAGGTCGTCGTAAGAACACGGCGGCCGAAGGAGAGCAGCGCACACGCCACAGGGGGAATGGAACGCCGCGGCCGCGGTAATACAAGCCGAGGCGAGGGTTCGCTTCCCCCAACAGCCGTCGTCTCCCGGTCGGCCGACGGGCCGACACACGTGCCGGAGCCGTTTCTCAGAAAAATAGGGGGCCACCGCCCAGCCGCGTCCGAAGCGCTTTCGCACACAACATTTTGGAGGAAGAGCCCTGGCTGTGGGCAGAACTTAAAAAACAACCAGAAAACATCAAGAGATCTCCGCTTCGCGACAATATTGTCACCGACCACCAGGCATTATGAGGGCTGTCGTGTCTCAAAGACCCCATGACACGACTCGCTCGTTAGGGCCTCCGTCTACAAGAATTCTACCTCCACGTCGTGTATCCATCCGGACGCAAGCGTTCCATGACGACGCCACCTCTCATTCCCCTGTTTCTGCTGATGCGGAACACCTCTGCCAATGGATCCTCCCTTGTCATCGCTGTTTCAGACATTGTGTCCCAGCAGAAAGAAGATCCATGGACAGCTACTACCGTCAGATTCCTGTCGACACCGTCGAACCTTTCTCAACCTAGAGCCGTGCGCCTCCAGGCTGCTCATTTCGAAATTCCTGGAAACATCCTCTACCGCCGCAACTATATGCCAGAAAGCCGCAAGTGGCTCCTTGTGGTCCCACGGAGCCTTCGCGCGGAGGTGTGTGCCGCTTACCATGATAATCCGCAGAGTGCTCACGCGGGACTCTTGAAGACCTATACCAGACTACGTCAAAGACACTATTGTGTGCGAAGAGTCACTCCTGCCTGTACTGACTGCCAGCGACGTAAGACGCAGCTGTCCCCAAGCCGGCCGTCCCGCTGCAGCCCCTGCCGTGCCCTGTTCGTCCGTATTAGCGTATTGGCATTGATCTATATGGTCCTCTGCCATACACTTTTTGTGGTTACTTTCGATAATTGTGGCAGTAGATTACGTCACGCGCCATGCCGAAACTGCCGAAACAGCAGCGCTTCTCGCGTCCACGGCACGTGATGTTGGTGCATTCATTCTGCACTCCCTCCTCCCACGCCAAGGTGCACCAAGGGAACTCCTCAGCGATAGGGCGTGTGTATTCTTCTCTTAGACCGTTGAAGCGATCCTTGCAGACTGCAAAATTGAGCACTGCACCACATCTGCCTACCATCCACAAACCAATGGACTGGAAGAAAGATTCAGCTGCATGCTCGGGACATGATGGCAAAGAACGTCACGCCCGACCATTCGAACTGGGACTCCATGCTACCGCTCGTAACGTTGGCTTACAATAAGGCCGTGCAGACAAATACAGGTTTTTCACCGCTATTTTTGCTATACGGACGGTCACCATCGTGTACAGTGGTTATAATCCTTCCCGAGAGCCCGATGCGTTCGAATGCCATATTCGTTCCGACGCCACGCGCCACGCAGTAGAGCGCCGCCGGCTCGCACGTTCGCTTACGTCGAAAGACCAAGCTCAACAGAAGCAGCGTCATGACCTGGATCACTCATCCACTTATTTTCTTGCTGGCGATCTCGTTTGGGTGCGGATAACATCTACTAATCGTGGTCTCTCCTCTAAACTCCTTTCCAAATGGTAGGGCTCCTACCGTGTCGTCAATGCTTCCTTCCTCGTGAGCTTTGTTGCTGAACCACTGACGGCACCAGATGACCTTCGCCGTCGTGGCCATGAAACTGCGCAAGTCTCTCGCCTACAGCCCTATGACGATCCTATTGTACTGAACTCACCGTAGGTCGCCAGGATGCCTCTCTCTGCGGCGGAAGGTGACTGCAATGAAGAAAAGGAAGAAGACGTACGGACCTCCATCGTCCACTCTCTGCTCGGGTATGTGCCAGAAGCATGCAGCTATCATCATCTGTGGGCGTCCCTGTGTAAAGAGCAGGGATCCCGGTTCACCTGGAATAGACTGGGCTGAATTCCCCCTTCGCTTGCACAGCTGAGTAAACCGCCTTTCAATATATCTATCTATCAATTTATTGATTTCAATATATATATATATATATATATTGTGGGCATTGGGGGTGTACTGTTGTGATATTTATGCGTGGAAGCGACATCACCATTGTTATATCCAGTGTGGAACACGGCGGGTCAATCCCTCTGTTCCTTCTACCCATCCAAACCCATCGCCACTGTCATCTGTGTATAACCATCATCATCCCCGGACAGTTCCGTCTTTCGGTGGCCTGTGCTCGGGAGCCTAATTAAAAGTGATCCTTCAGCATCTCGGAGCTCTGTCTCTCAAGTGGTGGAGGGTGCGCTCGATTCCTCCGTTTACCTCCCTTGGTTGCACCGCTGGAGCTTCGATCAGGTCGGCGACTGCCGGAGGCAGACATCCCCATGCAGCAGGAAAGCAGCCGTGGTGCTTCCAACGCAGCAGCTCCTGCTCAGCCTGCCTTCACTATCACCACTCCCCAGCGTGATCCTCCGGACTTCGCTGGCCTACGGGGCGATGATGTGGAAGAATGGCTCGACCACTTCAATCGAGTGAGTTCGTACAACCGGTGGGATGACACGTTCAAACTCCGCATAGTTGCTTTTTCCCTAACCGAAGTAGCGAAGACGTGGTTCTTCAACAATCGGGACACCTTCGATGATTCGTCAGGTTTCACCCAAGAGTTACGCAAGGTATTTGGTACATCGTCTGGTCGCTTGGCTGCCAAGAAGAAACTTGACGCTCGGGTGCAGCACGCGGAGGAAACTTATGCTTCCTACATTGAGGATGTCCTCGCGCTGTGCCGTCGAGTTGATAAAGATATACCCGAAACGGACAAGGTGCGGCACATCATAAAGGGGTCTCCTCTTTTGCTTTCAACGCTATGGCGATCCAAAATCCCGCTACCGTTGCCGATGCGCGAAGCATTTGTCAGCGCCTTGACCAACTTCAGGCTATCCGACTCCAACCCGATCCCTGGAGCATCGGCTCTTCGGGGAGTACAGAGCTGCGTTCTTTGATTCGGGCCATCATTCGCGAAGAGTTACAGCAGCGCGATGCACCCTGTCATCACAGCAATCCGGTCAATGACGTCCACGCACAAGGGCTGCGTGATATAATTAGAGAGGAGCTCGCAGCTGTGACAACCGTTCCGCAGCCCAGCCAGCCTGCTTTACTTCACGTGCCTACATACTCGGAAGCTGCTTCAAGGCAACCTGTGTGCACAGAGCACATTGCACCTCCAACTCCTCACGGCCACTTGACCGCCATTTCTACGCCTTCCGCTCCACCGTTTTTTGGTTCAACGTGGCGAGCACCGCGCCCTATAGATGACCGGCCTGTCTGCTACTACTGCGGCATCCGGGGGCACATTTCTCGATTTTGCCGTCGACGGCAGCAAGACGAGAGGCGCGGCTACGCCCCTTACGAGCGGGACTACTACAGCTACTCCCCTCGTCAGCATGCGTATTCATCATCTCCTCGCCGCCGATCACCGCCTCCTGACACCAGGGACCTTCCGCGGGACTCCCGGCCCTCTCGCCGTCGTTCCCCTTCGCCCTTCCAGCGCGCTTTGTCTCCTCTTCGTCCCGTTTCCAATACTTCCAACCAGCACCAGGAAAACTAGATGCTGCAGTTTTTGGAGGTAAAACTGCATCACCTGGAACGTCCACAAGTCCTCCCGAACTTCCGTCTAATATGTTGTCTGTCTTCGTCGAAGGAATTCAAGTCAAAGCGTTAGTTGATACCGGAGCAAGTATTTCTGTAATTCATGCTGATTTGTGTTCCGTCTTCGCAAGGTAAAGACTCCGTATACTGGTCATTGCTTACGTGGCGCTAATGGGAATGACATCACACCTTTGGGATATTGTACCATGCGTGTTTTAATCGGAGATGTCCGCCATCACATTCAGTGTGCTGTTCTGGGGGAAATGTGTGGGCATTGGGAGTGTACTGTTGTGATATTTATGCGTGGAAGCGACATGACCATTGTTATATCCAGTGTGGAACACGGCGGGTCAATCCCTCTGTTCCTTCTACCCATCCAAACCCATCGCCACTGTCATCTGTGTATAACCATCATCATCCCCGGACAGTTCCGTCTTTCGGTGGCCTGTGCTCGGGAGCCTAATTAAAAGTGATCCTTCAGCATCTCGGAGCTCTGACTCTCAATATATACATATATATATATATATATATATATATATATATATAGGACTTCGCACGCGAGGCGTACTTTATGAGCCGGACTTAATTTTACCTCCTTTCCCGCCCTACCACTCTTATAGGCCTCTGAGCCAGCCCTTTCCATAATAATGTTACATCTATCTATCTATCTATCTATCTATCTATCTATCTATCTATCTATCTATCTATCTATCTATCTATCTATCTATCTATCTATCTCTCTCTCTCTCTCTCTCTCTCTCTCTCTCTCTCTCTCTATATATATATATATATATATATATATATATATATATATATATATATATATATATATATATATATATATATATATAGTGCGCACAGGCGTCATCGTTTTATAACTGTTACTGGAATGGCCAATCTCACCTAGCAACTCATGATAAGTGCGTCACATGCGAGCGCCACACCATCTTCTACATCTATAATCGTCGCGCCTTCTCCATCATCGCATTTTGCAACGGCATCCCGGCGAGACTGCGTCGTTATTGCTATATATATATATATATATATATATATATATATATATATATATATATATATATATATATATATACATATAGCGAATCAGAATAGGAAATGAGGGGCTCGTTGAAAATAACACAGAAATAAGGGTTGGCAGTCGAGAAAACCTCGGAAAGCAAAGGGGAGGATGTGGTAGATCATTGAAACAGATTAAGAATTTGGAAAGAAAGAAAGAAAGTGAAGAAAAAATGCCCGCCAGGTGGGATCCGAACCCACGACCTCCAGAATACCGGTCTGGTGCGATCGCACCAGACCGGTATTCTGGAGGTCGTGGGTTCGGATCCCACCTGGCGGGCATTTTTTCTTCACTTTCTTTCTTTCTTTCCAAATTCTTAATCTGTTTCAATGATCTACCACATCCTCCCCTTTGCTTTCCGAGGTTTTCTCGACTGCCAACCCTTATTTCTGTGTTATATATATATATATATATATATATATATATATATAGGGAGTAGTAGAACTTTGAAGATGGTAGAGAACACAAGAGAAGAAAAACTTCGAACAAGGTAAAAGCACGATTGTGGCCTACGTTTCAGCAAAGAGAACTTGCTTTCCTCAGGGCCCAAGGGCACATCTAACTTTTAGGCGGAGGCCTTTGGGGATCTTTTTGCTTTGGAGATACGAGGAGTACGTTTTTAGATGAAATCTGTAGTTAGTTTGTTTGCCGGCTAGTTTTCGAGCTTTGAGGAAAGAGCGGGATTTAGGGGTTAGAGCATACGGCCTACTCGGTGGTAGTCATTTGTGTTTGTTCCGAGCAGACCTCCGGGGTGACACTTTTTTGCTTGGAGTCAGTAGTTTAAGGGGGCTGCTAGGGGTGAGGTCCACATCGATGCCTGTTTGGGTGCCTGTTTGCGTTATACTGCGTGTTGGGGTCTGCGTGAACCATGAGCGTGTTGTCTTTGGTGGGTCGGGTTGTTGTTCGCTCACGTGCTGTACAGCTGGTGTTGCGGCCACGTCCACGGTTTGTGTGCTGGCGTCACATGTGCTGTTCTTAGGTGGACATGGCATTTCGCTACCGTTGGGGGCGTTGGGTTGGTTCTGTTGTTCTGTGCTGGCCGGAGACGGGAGGTTGATACGTGAAGTTGGGAGCGTCACCTTAAATGTGTTCCTCAGCCTGTGCTTGATGTTTTCGGAAATCAGTCGGACGCCTCGAAAGTTAGGGTGTAGTCCGTCTTTGGCCAGGTGTCCCAGGGGGTCGTGGTGAATTTTTGCGTGGTGGATGATGTCAACGTTTCCTGTGTTGTGTCCAAGGTACATGAGGAAGTCGTTAAGCTTAGCTGACCCTTGTGAGTGAGCTAGAAGTCTGTGTGTCTGGGGTATGTCTGGCTTGTGTTCGTTTTCGACCCTGGGAAGTACTGTTGTCAGGGTTATCTTTGCTTTGGGCCTGTTGGTATGAACATCGTGAACAAGAGTTTCCATGGCCTCGATGGTGCTTTCAGCGGTGTTGTTCTTTAAGTCGTTAGTGCCAAAGTGCGGAACGGAGTGAGTGATGTTGCGTGGGGCGGCGTCAATCAGTTTTCTGATGTCATGGGTTGTGGCGCCGCCCTGAGGAAAGCAAGTTCTCTTTGCTGAAACGTAGGCCACAATCGTGCTTTTACCTTGTTCGAAGTTTTTCTTCTCTCTCTCTCTCTCTCTCTATATATATATATATATATATATATATATATATATATTATATATATATATAGTCGTGAAGTGGAGTCCTTAGTTGCTGCAGGAATACGCACAAAGTAGAAGTACGCTCTTCGGAGACTTTATTTCCAACGTTGGAAACGTTGGAAACGAAACGTTGGAAATAAAGTCTCCGAAGCGCGTACTTCTACTTTGTGTATATATATATATATATATATATATATATATATATATATATATATATATATATATATATATATATACATATATAAATATATCGGCGACCATTGCCGGTAATGCACTCCCTCACCAGAGCAGGATTGGCCACCCTGGTGTAGTAACGGCCACAACGTCCCATGAATACGCCAATTAACCCACGGCCCTCAGTCCCCAGCGGCTGCGAAGCAACTGATCACGGCGGCGGTCAGACCTGTGACGCAGCAGAGGGTGCTAAGAATCTGAACCTGGCAACGTTTAACGCGCGAACCTTATCTAGCGAAGCGAGTCTCGAGGTGTTGTTCGAGGAATTAGAAGGCATTAAATGGGATGTAGTAGGGCTTAGCGAGGCTAGGAAAGCAGGCGAAGCATTTACGGGGCTGAAAAATGGACACGTCTTATGTTACCGGAGTCTAGAGGACAGAAGAGAACTGGGAGTTGGATTTCTAGTCAATAAAAGCATAGCTGGCAACATATAAGAATACTATAGCATTAAAGAAATAGCAGCAGGTCTTGTAATTAGGCTCAATAAGAGGCACAAGCTCAAGGTGGTGCAGGGCTACGCGCCCACATTCAGCCATGACGACGAAGCAGTGGAACGCTTCTATGAAGATGTGGAATCGGCAATGGCTAAAGCAAAAACACAGTATACCGTAGTTATGGGGGACTTCAATGCTAAAGTAGGCAAGAATCAGGCTGGAGACAAGGCAGTTGGGAACTATGGTCTGGGCTGTAGAAATAGCAGGGGGGACCTACAAGTTGAGCTTGCAGAACGGAATAACCTACGCATAATGAATACCTTCTTCTGTAAACGGGAGAGTCGGAAGTGGACCTGGAGAAGCCCGAATGGGGAGCATAAAAATGAAATAGACCTCATATTATGCGATAACCCGGGCGTCGTGCAGGATGTGGAAGTGCACGGAAGGGTAAGGTGTAGTGACCACCGTATGTTAAGATCTCGAATTAGGCTAGATTTGAGGAGGGACCGGAACAAGCTAGTACGAAATAAGCCGATAAATGAGCTAACAGTAAGACGCAAGGTAGACGAATTCAGGATCGCGCTGCAGAACCGATATTCAGCTCCTAACAAGGAAGCCGAGCTTACGACACAGGAAGCCAGCGACAACCTTACACGTATTTTCACGGAGTATGCAGTAGAAGTCGGGGGCACTATGGCTAGAGAGGATAATGGCAAACTCTCACAGAAGACGAAAGATTTAATTAGCAAACAGCAAACCATGAATATCTCCACGGCAGCTGACAGAATAGAACTAGCGGAGCTTTCGAAGTTAATCAATAAGCTTAAGACAGCTGACATACGGAAGTATAATATGGAGAGGATCGAATACGCTGTAAAGAACGGAGGTAACCTGAAAGCTGTGAAGAGGCGTCTTGGCGTGGGGAAAAATCAGATGTATGCACTTAAAGATAAGCAAGTGAATATCATCACAAATAGGGATAACATAGTCACAGTGGCCGAGGAGTTCTACAGGGACCTGTACAGTAGCCGGGACATCCAGGATAATGCCGAACGAGACAGTAGTTCAGAGGAGATAGACATCCCACCAGTAACGACCGAAGAAGGAAGGAAGGCTTTGAAAGAAATGAAAGGGGGCTAAGCGCCTGGTGAGGATCAGATAACAGCAGACCTCTTGAAGGATGGCGGAGAGATTGTGCTTGAAAAACTGGCAAACCTGTATACGCAATGCCTAATGACCGCAATGGTACCGGAATCTTGGAAGAACGCGAACATCATCCTAATCCATAAGAAAGGCGATATGAAGAACTTGAAAAATTACAGGCCGATCAGCTTACTGTCAGTAGTCTACAAGGTACTTACCAAGGTAATCGCTAACAGAATTTCTGCAACCTTAGATTTCAGTCAACCTAAAGAACAAGCAGGGTTCCGTAAAGGTTTTTCAACAATGAACCATATTCACACGATGAATCAGGTGATAGAGAAGTGCGCTGAGTATACTGAACCCCTATATATAGCCTTCATAAATTATGAGAAAGCATTTGACTCGGTCGAAACCGTAGGAGTCATTCAGGCATTGCGGAACCAGGGGTAGATCAGCATTATGTAAGAATACTAGAGGATATCTACAATAGGTCCACAGCTACAGTCATCCTCCATAAGGAGAGCAGTAAAATACCTATAAGGAAGGGTGTCAGACAAGGAGACACAATCTCTCCAATGTTATTCACAGCATGTTCACAAGAAGTATTCAGAACGTTGGATTGGGAACAGGTAGGAGTAAGGGTTAATGGAGAAGAACTCAGTAACCTCAGATTTGCTGATGACATTGCCTTGCTAAGTAACTCGGAGGACGAATTGCAAAGCATGCTTTCCGCACCGGATGAACAGAGTAGAACCGTGGACCTGAAAATTAATATGCAGAAAACTAAAGTAATGATCAATAACCTCGGGACAGCACAGCGGTTTGAGATAGGTGGCGAGGCAGTGGAAGTGGTAAGCGAATATATCTACTTAGGCCAAGTTGTGACCCCAGATCCCAACCATGAGGCATAGATAATTAGAAGGATCAGAATGGGGTGGTGTGCATATGGCAGGCATTCTCAGATAATGAATAGCAGCCTACCATTGTCGCTGAAAAAGAAAGTGTATGACAGCGGCATCTTACTGGTACTCACCTACGGGGCAGAAACTTGGAGGCTCACTAAGAGGGTTCAACTTAAATTGAGAACGACTCAGCGGGCAATGGAGCGTAAAATGATAGCTGTAACATTAAGGGACAAGAAGAGAGCGGAGTGGGTCAGGGAACAAATACGTGTTAAGGACATATTAGTAGTGATTAAGAAGAAGAAATGGATGTGGGCAGGGCATGTAATGCGAAGGCAAGATAACCGCTGGTCATTAAGGGTAACAGAGTGGATCCCTAGAGGAGGCAAGCGCTGCAGGGGGCAGCAGAAAGTTAGATGGGCAGATGAGATTAAGAAGTCTGCGGGGATAAATTGTTCACAGTCGGCACAGGACCGAGGTAATTGGAGAATAATGGGAGAGGCCTTTGCCCTGCAGTGGGCGTAGATAGGCTGATGATATATATATATATATATATATATATGTATATATATATATATATATATATATATATATATATATATATATATATATATATATATATATATATATATATATATAGCGATGAATAAGTTCGGGGAATTGGTTTCAAAAACACGCGAGAGAGTAGACACACGTATGAAACCTATGATTGAACTAACGTTTTCACCGGGGTCCGGTCTTCGTCACTCTGACGAAGACCGGACCCCGGTGGAAACGGTAGCTTAATCATCGTTTTCATGAGTGTGTCTACTCTCTCATAGAAATATATATAGTCTGAAAAGATAAAAACTCACACAGAGCGCGAAAAAAATAAGGTTAGTAGAGACAGAGACAAACGAGAAAAACTTAGAAAATAGAAATAAGTTTACTGACGTTTCAGGGAGAGGACTTTCTTTCTGCAGAGTACAAAAAAAACCTGAAGAAAGGGAGTCCTCTCCCTGAAACGTCAGTAAACTTATTTCTATTTTCTATGTCTTTCTCGTTTGTCTCTGTCTCTACTAACCTTATATATATATATATATATATATATATAGGAAAACCTCGACCAAGTTAGAAACCGGGATTGTTGCCAACGTTCCAGCAAAGAGACTTGCCTTCGTCAGGGCTATTTCGTGTGTTCTCTACCATCTTCAAAGTTTTACTGCTCCCTATATATATATATATATATATATTGACACCGGGATTACTGGACCGGTAGCTAACAGTCAGAGCCAAGAAGGAGCCGGGATTTGTCGTGCGAACACCAAGCTCTATCAGGCATGGTGCCCGATCGCGTCACCTAAACAGGCACTCCTTTCCTTTGTCCTCATTTCGCGTCAACACATGCGGCATAAACGAGTAAACGCAACTTTCGGCCCTCAATCCGCAGCAGCTGTAGACCTCCTGACCACAGCGGTGGTCACACCAGCGATATAGACGACAATACAAGAATCTCTGTTCCGGACTGGCTGCCTTTTGAACTTGAACCTGGCATGGTTCCTAACATGAACCCTGGCTAGCAAGGGATCGTAGCAGCTGTACTATTAGAGGAGCTTTCGGACACTAAGTGGGATATTAGAGAGCGTTAGCGGACCGTTTTTCACGATCCGCTCAGCTTCGATAGCAAGCGGGAGTGCCATTGCGCATTTGTTTCGCGCTCCGGCGGAAACTGGCTGCCGGTTAGGGGCCCCGCTACGCTCACCGGGATCGATGAGTGGACCGTCGAGCCAGTTAGCCTACCGCGCTGCATTTTAGAATGGCCGCCCGCAGAGAGGTGAGCACGCAAGGGTGCAACTCCGTTTCTTCAGTTGAAACATGAGTGGCTGAATGGCGAAAGCGCTTCCGAATAGCCAAAGACGTCACACACCTCAGCGACTTTTAGAAGGCAATCGCAAGACTTCGACCGATGCATGGGCCTTCTTTTATGTACGTTCGAGAGAAAGCGCCTTGTCTTGGCTATTTCAAAGTTGAACGGCCTCTTTTTAGGTATATTTCGGACAATCATATCGTGTCACCGATTAAATTATACAGAAAGGTGAAATAAGTCAATAAACACGGTAGTTTTCTTTATTTCAGTGCCTAAATATTCGCGTATATTTCCTTCTGATGACGTTTTGAGTTACACACTCACAGGGCACGAGCAGTGACGCGAATGACTCTCCGTAGAGGGACATAAGTTTATGGCTTCGCTCCGGTTGACGCTCGCGTAGCCGGGAGCGGAGCGGACCGTCACAAACGTTCGGCTTAACTCTCTATAATATTACTGAAAAATAAAGCGCGACTTGGACAAAGGCACAAATAACGACGGGACAAGCGCTCATTTGCAACTAACGTTTATTGAAGCATCGTCTCGTATTTATACATTAATCATGCAAGCATGCGCACTGGGCTACACTAAATAGAAAGCATCAAACCGATGGACACAATCAAAGTGATGCTTTCAAAAACTCCAAACTCGGTGGCACGCAAAATCATAGATGTATCGCTGACGTACTTGTACCCTTTCTTCTTAATTTAAAACGCTTCCAAGAGCTCCCTCGCCACTGTATTGTCACTCCTGCCGAGAATTCTAATATGATTTCCTTTGGAAAAATGCAGAATTTTCTTTGAAAAGATTCAAATTCTCGTCAGGAGTGACAATACAGTGGCGAAGGAGTTCTTGGAAGCGTTTTGTATTAAGAAGAAAGTGGACCAGTGCATCAGTGATACAACTGTGATTTTGCGTGCCACCGAGTTTAAGGTTTTCAAAACGTCACTGTGATTGTGTCCTTCGGTTTGATGCTTTCCGGTTAGTGTATCTCAGTGCGCATGGTTCCAGGATAAATGTATAAATACGAGGCGATGCTTCAGTAAATGTTAGTTGCAGGTGAGCGCTTGTCCCGTTGTTCTTCTTTGTGTCGTTGTCCAAGTCGCGCTCTATTTTTCAATTATATTGCACAAACTTGCCCAACAGCTGTGTTTATTGAAGTCTCTAATATAGGGTTAGCCGAAGATAGAAAAAGGGAGGAGCATTCAGAAAGCTGACTAGTGTACACATTCGGCGTTACTGAGGAGCTAAAAAGAAGAACGAACACGGGTTGGTGTTCTTGGCACACAGGAAAATAGCAGAAAATGGGAAGCCATTTTTCAGAATTAGTGGAAGGGTCCCAGAAGTTGCGATTAGGCTAAACAAGCGATACAGCTAAAGATAGTACAGGCCTATGCGCTAACCACTAGCTGCCATGATGAAGCCGGAGACAGTTTCGAGGAAGGCTACAAATTAGCAGCGAAGCATGGGAACAACACAGTTCACCATTGGGATTGGAGACTTTGGGAAACTTACGAATAGGCAGTCGCTACAATCGATCACGTACATTTGTAAGATTTGCAGAAAGAAATAACCGCAGGTTAATGAACACATTCCTAAAAAAAAAGGAAATCGACATTAAGAAGTCCGAACAGCAGAATAAAAAAAAATGACTTCATTTTAGGTGACAACCCAGGTATTGTACGGGACGTATAGCTTCTAAACTATATTCGGAGCTGCGATCATAGGATAATCAGGAGCAAAGTAAGGCTCAATCACAAAAGCAAAAAAAAAGAAACTCGTGAAAAGTAGAAAACCCAGAACGAAGTCAGAGCAAGCACGCAGATCTTAAAATAACCCTTCAAACAAATTCGCGCTTCTATATGAGGAGAAGGAGGACAGTGGAGACAGTTTGTAAGACAACCTAACAATGGTAGTCGCAGAATCAGGAGCAACTGTGGGAGAGGCCCTTTCCTCAAAGAGCATGAAATGAGAAAAAGCTGAACGTGAGAAAGGCATATCAGTGGATATTTTAAAGGAAGAAGGAGCTATTGTACTGGAGAACGTTGCTGCGCTATTTTTAGAAAGCTTAAGCACTCTAAAAGTTTCTATAGCCTGGAAAAACGCCACCATTATTGTTATTCGTAAAAAGGAAGATTCGAAAGGCCTTAAGAATTATCGGTCCATCAATGTACTCTCAGTTGTATTCAAGCTGTTTGCGAAAGCTTTATTTACCCGCATATCAGACAGGCTAGATTCGCAACAATCCAGAGAACAGGCCGAGTTTAAGAAAAGATACTCAACAATCAATCACATCCATGTCTTCGATCAAGTAAGAACGAAATCCTGAACGCATTTAAAAGGCAATTGTAGACTACGAAAAATTGTTTCAATCAGTACACGCCGCAGCACTGCTGGAATCTACAAAATACCGGCGAATAGACAATACCTACATAAGACTTCTAGACGATGGACGTAAGAGATGTACGGGCAGGATAACCACTCAAAATGAAATCTAGAAATTCTCAAGATCCCATCTCGCCAGAACTCTTGACAGCATTTCTGGAGGGGGTATTCAGAAAGCTTGACTTGGAAACCATGGGGTCACATATAAACTGAAAATTCTTGAGCCCTTAGAGGTTTGTAGTCGACACACATTTGCTACGTGATACTGCAGAACACCTGCAAACATATTGTTCAGGAGCTGCAATCAGAAAGCACCCTCCGTGGGAATGAAAATATTAATCAACAAATATAAAGTAACACAGAATAAACCTGTCAAAACGCACCCTTCAGCATATGTAACGATGCGCTAGAACAAGTACAAAAATATCGGACAGATTGAGCGCGCTTACCCGAACACCGACTGATAAATCCGCCGCAGAATGAAGTGCACTCGGTAGGAACTCGCACATTATGAAAAGTAAGCTACCTCTATCACTCAAAATAAGAACATACAACTAATAGATCTTGCCGGTGATGAAATATGAAGCGGAAACATGACGCCTTACTAAACGTTTCCAAAGCAAGCTTAGGTCGGCTCAACGGGCTATAGAACAAATAATAGAAGTAATGATTAGCGATAGGAAACAAGGTTGTTGGATCAGCGAACAAACACAAGTAAAGATATCATAGTTGAAATGAACAATAGGAAATGATCTGGGCTGGTCATGTATTGAGAAGAAATGACAACCGGTGGATCCCCAGTGTATCAGAGTGGATATGGAGAGAGGGGTAGAGAAGAAAACGAATGCCAACAAATCGATGGAGGAATGAAAGAAAAAAGGTTCGAGAGCAAAGAACGAACTCGAGCAGCGCCAGGCAGTAGCGGTTGCTGGTCAACGGGGAAGCCTTTGTCCTGCAGTGAACCTGAGTACAGAACACTAAAGGGCCATTGCCAAAAAAACTTTTTGCCAAAAACATTTAGGGGCCGTAATAGTTCCGCTATGGTTACTTCTTTACATTGTTGTAAACAAACCCAAACGGAACGTAATTAACAAAAAGTTTTCTCTTCGTGTTTGAACTCGGTAGAAAAACATTTAGTGCAAGCCAGTTACTTCGAGAAATGTAGCCACGTGCTATTGTCGACGTACTATTTTCGCTCATGTCGTAATATACACCTGCTATGAGAGAGATTGGCACAGCGGCAACGTGTGGCAAACAATATCGGCGCGGCACGTGCACACAAAATTACGAGAGCCTTTTTGGTTTTCCGCATTCATATGAGGAAACCATGTGCAGGGACACACGATTTTGCGAAATCGAGAGGAGATCTCCATCACTGATCCGTGGCTTTTGGTAAATGGAGTCAGTGAAGATCCTGTCAATGTTTTTTTACAGAAAAAAATTAGTCCTTCCGGCCCTGGAGTCGTCATCTGATGACACCACACAGCATATGCACTGGTGACTCGAAAACAAAACCAAGATTGCTAGTTTACGGGAGAAATATACTGAAAAGGTGCCTTGTGTGGCAGACATCACCAACCTTGTGTTTTCACAAAGGTTTACTCTAATAAACAAATCTATGATAGACACACGGTTTGGCAACAGGGCGTGTAAAAAAACGAAATTCTGATTTGTAAAATGCGCATAAATCATCAAATACTTGTACGGCTACATTGGTTTATTGTTTGTAGGCTCAGCGTGTCCTAGCTGTCCAGAAAAGAAAAAAAAATGTTTTGTTCTGTTTAAGGGAAAAAGTGTAATTGCCTAAGATAATAATTAATGTCAAGATTTTGCAGTATCACCGCACTTACTCGTTTCTCAGGTTGTGTGGTCCTAAACCGTAAAAAACACAGAAGAAACAATTTAGCTTGAAATAAAAATACCTCGGCTGAAACGGTTACGTTCAGCCATCCTCTTCGTAAACAAAGATGGAGTACACATATACAACATATTAATTTCCGCCCCCAATCCCGTCTTCAACTCCACGGATTGCTTTGAATGTTGGCAGCATCCGTTGATTAGAGGAAAATATAAGTAGGTAAAGACTGCGATCGTTGTGATAATCAACCTTAACTTCACCATGCATCTGCTAGCTGCGGAGGCGAAAGTGCAGTTCCATGACTGCCGCACGGTCCCGTGAAAATGACGCACACATTTGGGCAGCCATGTGAACTATGCCGACGTGCGTGTCTCGTACGCGCGCGGGCCTGTGCTATCTTATGAAGTGTTTGTTTAGTTAGCAACCGAGGCTGGGAAGCTGCAATCATGTCGTGCGGAATAAATGAGACTATATAAGAACAACTTCTGTACAACGTTTTCCGAAAAGGATTCAACTGGAAGGTTTATTTCTGTTGGAAATGTGATTAACAAATGGAACAATCTTAATAAATAACCATCCACATCCACATTTCCACAGAAGACATCCACATTTCTGCAGAATATCGCGATATTTTAGAAGGGTGCGCCGTAATTATGCGTTTTAAGGCGTTGGACATTTATTTGCTCGAGGGGTTACAGTCCGCAGTTTCTCTCGCTAGGAAATGTAGTTATGTTTTAGTTGCGCTGTAGCCGTCTGCGTAATATTGTACAGAGATTACGCAAGTGCGTCTGTGTGTTCGAATACGCTTTAATTAGCCCTATCAAGCTTAGATCGCGCTAAATCTTTCACTATACAGTAATCAGCAATGAGTCCTCAAACTAACTGCAGGATTTTCAATTTGCTTTTATTTGCTTTATTTGGAACTTGGAACTTGGCAGAATGTGAAGACTAGGAAAGAAGTCGTACATGTCAGAGTAAACTCCACCCTCGTGACATTGCAGCAGGCGGATTTTCTCGCAGTATGTTTCGTTGTATATTCTTATTTGGCGCCTACCGCACTCTCTGGCGTATACGTCATCACATGTTTGGCTCCAGCTTGACGTACTTCCATCTCGCACCCACATCTCACAAGCTCTGCTCCACCCTTCCTTTTGGGCGGCTGAAAGAAACATTTGCAACAATATGAATACCAGAAAAACGTACCTTGAATATTGCAAAAGTGAACCACTGGGGAAAATATTAGGACGAAAGTAATAATTTTTGAAATACGCACATACTTGCTTGTACCGTGCAGTTGGGAGCAAGTACATGCGCACGCAGTAGACCGAATCTCAACCTGTTTACTAGGCCGCAGATATAGAGCAGACACACCATGACCATTTTATGTGCCATTAAAAGGTGCAGTTTCATGGATATCAACCACAATAAGAGGCGGGAAACATGAGCCGGAGAAGCCCTTGATTTTAAATTTGAGTATTTGAGTGTTTGATTTTATTTCTTGGCAAAACCAAGGGGAGGCTGAGACTAAAGGCGAACGTGGCCTGACAGAGGCCTGAGCCATCCGATTTACAGGTACGTAATAGCAGGGCTGTTCGCCAATCTTTTCATCATCCGTCTTAACTCCCTAAACATTATTATTTACCACCGTTTGCAAATCGCTTTTCCGTCACAATCATTTTAATCGAAACCCAAGTATAAAGGTTTTCGATTTAAGGCGATAGAAAACATTCCTGGAGGCACTTAACTCCGCTTACGGTGCCTAAACAAAGCGCGACATCAATTCTTTTCCAATACTTGTAAAGGATGAGTGCGAAGCTGTTTAGAATATCGTAATTTTTCGTGTCCGCCGTTAAAAATACAAAGATATTGCCGAGCGCGCCCACGTGACCGGGGGCCTCGAGGCAACCACCCGGTAGTTACAAAAGCCAAGAAAATGCCGAACGTTCGTATGTGCGTGCCTCGCGGCGACTGCACAGTGTTCCCAGCGCATGTTTGTCAAGACAAGCATACCCACTTAGGAAGATGGGCCAAGATTCTGCGAACAAAAAAACTTCAGTGTTCAGAGTAATCATGTGAACATTTGCTCGGAACGAGGAAGACTCCAGCGTTCGCCGTAATCATGGCAACATTCGCCACGAACGAGAATGACGCGTCATAGCGTACGCCCCTCAAAGGTCATGTCCAATGATTATCACTTACAAAAAATGAAGGAAGCGCACATTTATAGCAACAATGATAAATTAAAGGTCGTTGCGGCAGCGAAGAAGCAAATCGGCTGCGATCGTGTACTTAAACCGTCGTGATGGTCATGACGTTCGTGTACAGCTTCGCTACCTTCAAGTCTCACGCGGTAGCATGAACTTCCTTCAATTTGTTTGTACAATGAAATCGAGATACATGGACAACCTTGCACGCCAAGTTTTTGGCACTTGGCCCTGCTTCTGTATTGTATGCCTCCTGTGGTTCGGCTTTATTCGCGTACTTTGGGATTGGGAATAATATTCGGAAATATTTGGGATTGTTACATACGCATCATGTCCTGAAATTCTACCTTTTTGCTTGCTTGTATTGTAGGTACCTTTTTTACATGTGACCAGCGCTACAACGCTGAGTAACCACGTTACTTTTATCTGGTGTTATGGTGGATGCCTTCATTTAGGTATTTTAAAAGTAAACAGATACTGTTTCGATTTGCTTTTTAATGACATTTCAGATATCGCGTTTTGATGACCGCTTTTCGAGATACTTTGTGTTTCCTGTTATAGGGTAGGAATTGCAGTATGTACCAACATTTGTTTTTGTGGTGGAGTGTTTACGTCTGCTGTCTCTTAGCGGACGGCGGCGGTAGCCCGGTCACGCTGCTATGATGCAGCTTTTGTATCGGTCACAATTTCTCCACCTTGTGTGGTGTTTTTGGTGAAAAATAAACAAACTGAAACAAACTGAACTGTCTGGTGTGGTCGACCGCACAGCTGACGAAACAGGCGCTAAACCCTAAGTAGTAGCTTTTTTCGTGAAGAGGTAACGCACGAATCACTCCGACATATTCTGCTGAACTAATGGCAGTGTGACGACCTCTTCGTCGGGCGTGCTCAAAATGCTACTCAGAGATTTTGCTTGTTTTGGGATTGTTTTTATAAACGCCTGATCGAGGCGCGTGGCTGTAACCGCAGAACGACGCACTATGCGAGATTATGTGTGTAAATAGGCGCAAACAAACGTTGCTATTAACTAAACTAATTACAGTAAAAGCTCGTTAATTCGGATTTCTAAGCACCGGAAAAAATGTCCGAATTACCCGAATGTCCGTATTATCGAATGGTCGAAATAAACACAACAAATGCAAGTTTTTTTCTACATACCTTTATTTTACGAAGTAATCGCGTATGCTTGTCTGCTTTCGAGCAGAAATTCGCGCGGACACAATTTTTCTGAGCCCTTCAAGGTGCTCAGCAATGGGAACAAAGCCACAAAATGGCGCCGATGGCACCTCCAAACATTACACGCGAAGAAAATACGTTCAACCAGTCTCAAGTCAAGCCAAGTCGATAATTGATGTCCATGGCGATGCTGCGTTTAAGCTTCACTTTTGTTCCGAATTGTTCTTTTTTCGTTTTTGAGCCTCGCCAGCGGCCTGAAAGTCGCCGAATTATCCGATTCGCGGTCAAATGTGTCCGAAATAACGCGCGCCCTGTCTCATAGAGTGATGCGTATATTTACAGGGACCAGATGACGTGTCCGAATTAACCAATTTTCCAAAACAACGAGAGTCGAATTAACGTGCTTTTGCTGCAATTACAAAATTTCCTGCGTAGGCCTCAAAATGTCTCTGAAATCGGAGAAACATTCCCCACGAGAGCTTCACTGATATTTGGAAATTTATAAGCAAACAACCTTATGTAACGACAGTTTATAATAAGTCCTAAATGGCCTTAATTGTCTCGACTATTGCGCAGGAAACAGTTTGGATTCTAACTGGTATTTTTGGAGTATTTTGAGCCTTACACATCACACTAGAATAGTGCAGTAAGTTGAATAATCTCTGGAGACCAGGCGACCTACCTAGCAGCATCTTTATAAACGACTTGGTTGTTTTCTTCTAGAATGTACAGGGGAACAAGACAATAAGGACCAGCTTGGGCGATATGTTGGTTTCGTTGCCACCTCCGCTGGTTTTTATCGCAAGTAACAAATTGGTCAGACCACAGTTAGTTGAGAAACTTAAGGCAAATTGAGATATGAATTTTAAAATGCTTGGCCGATTACGCCGGCATGGATTTAGAGGCATCTGCAACTGCAACATTACAAAAAATCAAACTAGGATTACATATGACCACCGAAACATGTCGGCCCAAAACCGCAGCCACAATGAACGGTTAAAAAAGACCAACAGTCATTTTACCTGCATCCCAGTGTGGCGTCCGTACAACGGAGCAGTTGCCGTCCGTGAACAGGAAGTTGTACTTGGCGGTGATATCGCGTCCTGTAATGCGCAAGTATGCTGTTTAGTGTCCTGTACGCGATTTAGGTAAGAACCTGCTTCCGGGGTTTTCGCATTAGAGGGGGTGCTTTTTTTATCCAGTATGTGCGGAGCGCACAGCGGCCGCAGTGGCTCATAGAAAGCTTTTGATTGTGTCTTTTATTTTTTGCTGCCTGAAATCCACTCGGGACAATTGGATTAGTAGCGCGACGCATTAAACTCTGATTTGCCACAGCAGCTGCTTGTAACTGCAACCTGGCTCACTCTAAACAATAACTTAGCTCTGGGAAATGTCTACCTTACATCCCTTAACAACTGCGAAGCCTGGTGTTCTTGCATTACACTATACCGTATTTCATTAAAGTGATGCTACTGTGTCTGCATGCCTCCATGCTGGGAAAGGTGTAAACGTAAACGGCACTCCTATTTTAGTATTACGCTCCATGTTCCTGGCTACCTGAATACAAGAAATAGCATGAACACCAAATTAGTCAGTATTTTAGTTGAAGGGCACAATAACTGAGTGCGAAAAAGATGACGCGCAAGAAATTATAGATGTGTCTGTGTACTTTATTTTTATGCAACTACGCTGTGCAAAATATATTGTCTCGGACCTTGGCCAGCTTCGCCAGGAACTGACGCTAATCACAGACGCATATCCAGCTGCGTCCAATTTCTCATTATCTGGGTATGTGTTGCCGTTGAAGGATCGACTAAAAGAAAGAGAAGCGAGGCGAAGTTGGAGTTTCGGCTGGACTGGGTTTGCGCCCTCAATCTGCCTCTGTGCCAGTAACAGCAGTGTCTTTTGTAAATACACCTTCCTTCTGACAACCTATCTCTGCGTTGTCACGTGACATCTTTGGTAAGGTGGACTTCCTGTTTCCTGTACCTCTCGCCAGCCAGGCTCCGAAGCTTTAACTTCGGAGCGGGCAAAACACTCACGGCCACGCGATGCCTACCAATGAGCCCGGATCCCCTCACCGTCCATCCCGGTATCCCACCCTCGTGACCCCGGCGACTTCACTGGCACGGAGGACACTGATGTAGAGGATTGACGCAGCATGTTCGAACGTGGGAGTGCTCACAACAAATAGGACGAAAAGCTGATGCTCGCGAATGTTTTTTTTTGCCTGAAACAAACGGCTCAGAAGCGGTTTGTTACCAAATGAGGAGAGACTAACTAGTTGGGATGTTTTCCAAGACGAGCTTCGAAAGGTGTTCGGAAAGTCCATTGGTAGCCAGTTCGCGGCAAAGCAAGAGCTCTCTACACACGCCCAATCATCTTCTGAATGTTACGCCACCTATATCCAGGACGTCTTGGCGCTATTCTCCATGGTTGACGCAAGAATGTCGGAAGAACACAAGGTTGGCCACATCCTTAAGGGCATCGCAGATAACGCATTTCACCTGTCATTTGTGAGGAGTGCGCTATCGCTGACTCAATCATCAAGAAGTGTCGACGACTTGAGCTGGCCGTGCTTGATTGTGATTACATCGTTTCAACGGTTACCAACATGCTGCTTGACCCCAATGTGACCCTCCCATTTTCGGTCTTAACGGTTGCCCAGAATCGCATACCACTCCCTTTCCTGAATTTTGGACTTTCCACACAAGTTACGCAAAGAATAGCCCTTGCCCTGGTTTCACCATTGGATGACTGCGAAGTTTCCTCCGTGGCCATTAACACAGCTCAAGGTGTCAAAGTAGGCCCCCAACCTAACACCACCAGAGCAGTTTATGACAGCGATTTCTCCCGATCTTCCCGCTCAGCAAGCGCACCAGCTCCGATGTCTTCTGCCAGCCATCAGGACAGTTTTCACTTCGACAGCCGCCCCTTAGGTGACACATCCGTTGTAACGCTTCGCATAAACACAGGCGATGCCAGGCCTATATGTCGACGCCCAGATTGCGTGTCCCTGACTGAACGGGGCGTCATTCAGCAGGAAGTTGATGAGACTCACCTTCAATGTCTCTCGGACATCCTGCGTGTCTTTCGCCGGGCAGGTCTGCAACTCGACTCCAACAAATGCCGTTTCCGATGCCGCCAAATCAAGATTCTCGGCCACCTAGTCGGCGCCACAGGTGTTCAGCCCGATTCCGAGAAGATAAGTGCCGTCAGAGACTTCCCCGCCTCGCGTTCAGTGCACGACCTGCGCAGCTTTATTGGGCTGTGCTCGTGCTTCCGCCGTGTTGTCAAAGATTTCGCTGCCATCGCTGACCCCTCACTGATCTTCAGAAGAAAGATGCTGCCTTCTGTTGGGGCCTAGCGCAAGCTTCCGTTTTTTTCACGCTCATCGGCCACCTATCGCACTCCCCAGTACTGGCTCACTTTGACAGCTGTGCTCCGACGGAAATCCGCACAAACCCTAGCGGCCAGGAGTAGGAGTGGTCCTGGCACAAAAACGGACAGGCCTCGACAGGTAGCTTACGCAAGCCATCTCTTGTCCGCGTCCGAGCGCAACTACTCCATCACAGAACACGAATGCCTTGCTCCTGTGTGGGCCGTTGGCAAATTTCAACCATATCTGCACGGCAGGCCGTTTTCTGTTTTCACCGACCACCATGCCTTATGCTGGCTTTCTTCCCTGAAAGACGCCACAGGTTGGCTCGGTCGCTGGGCTCTACACCTCCAAAGGCTTGATTATTGAGTTGCCTACAAGTCCGATAAACTGCACAGAGATGCCCACTGTTTATCTCGTTATCCCATCTGACAGCCTAACACTGATGAGCACGACCCGGATAGTTGCGTCTTTTTTCTGTCCGACTTCCACGAATTCGCTGACCACCAGCGCCACGATCAGACGTTTCGGTCTGTCATCAACCGTTTCAACTCAGAGCCGACGGAGCCTTCTATTAACGCGCTCGTACTCCAAGATGGTGTCCTATATCGCCGCAACTTCCGGGCTGATGGACCGAACCTGCTTCTGAAGTCCGAGGACGTCCGAGCACCTTCGCTGGGACGTCCTCCGCCATCGTCATGAGGTGCCAATGGCTGGCCATCTTGGGGCCGCCCGCACGTACGACAGCGTCCGCCGGCGATTTTACTGGCCATGGATCTACCGGACTGTGCGTCGCTACGTCGTGGCATATGATATTTGCCAAAGTTGAAAAACGCCTCCCTTACGTCCTGCCTGCCAGTTGCAACCTTTAGATATTCCCACCGAACAATTTTATCGTGTTGGCTTGGAAATTTCAGGCCCCTTTCCGTTGTCCTTATACGGCAATCGCTGGATTGCAGTAGCCACAGACTATACTACGCGCTACGCTATCACTCGTTCACTCCTCACGATCTGTGCTACTGATATGCCGATTTCTTGCTTCACGACGTTATCCTGCAACACAGTGCCCCTCGCCAGCTGCTCACGGATCGTTGCCGGCTCTTTTTGACGCAGGTTGCTAAAGACCTTCTTCACTCTTCTGAAACAAAGCGCACCCTATGACAAGTGGTCTTACTGAGCGGATCAACAAAACGCTCACTGACATGCTTGCAATGTGCGTCTCCAATTTCCATCGGGAATGGGACGCAGCACTACCTTCCACCACATTTTGATAGAATTCCGCCCGGCACGACACTGCTGGATATTCTCCGTTTTTCCTTCTCTTTGGCCTTGAGCCTACCCTGCCATTCGGCACCACGCTGCCTGCATCGACTCAACCGACCACTGCGTAAGCTCGTGATGTCAACGCCCACGTTGACATGGCTCGCCAGGTTGCCTACGCACGGCTCTCGGCACCAGACGCATCCCAGAAATCTCGATACGACGAGTGCCACCGCCCCGCAGACTTTGCTCCGGGCTCCTTGGTTCTTTTGTGGACCCCTTCTCGCCACATTGGACTATCTGAGAAGCTCATGCCCGCATTCACTGACCCTTACCGCAACGAGCGTGCCGTTACTCCCGTCACCTACGAAATTGTGGCTCTGGCGTTTCCAACATCATCTGTGCACTCACTCCTCAGCTCGTCCACGTGAGCCTCCTCAAGCCGCACCACACACAGGATCCCCCTACCGCTGTTCTTCCATCATAACAAGCACCGGGATGGTGCTTCTGCGGTCGGGGGGTTGCGTCACAGACGTTGACCAGCTTTGCCAGAAACTGACGCTAACCACAGCCGCATATCCAGCTACGTCCAATCTCTGTTTATCTGGGTATGTGGTGCTGTTGGAGGACCGACGGAAAGGAACAGAGGACAGACGAAATTGGAGTTTCGGCTGGACTGGGTTTGCGCCATCAACCTGCCTCTGTGCTGGTGACCACGGTGTCTTTTGTAAATGCACCTTCCTTTTGACAACCTATCTCTGCGTTGTCACGTGACAATATTGAGAATAAAATGTCTTTTTTGCACCAATACTATTTCTAAATGAAGTGCACGTATTATCAACCGTACTTATTTAATTCCTCTGGAGCACAACCATTTACTGTCATTTCGGATGTCTTTGTAGCTAGCGAGGTAACACTCAAAAGCTGTTTCCAATCCAATACACCGAGAAGAACTTGACTTTCATTGACATTTTATTCTGAATCATCTTTGAGAAGGTGTTGTTCGGCCAACACATATTTCTTGGCGAGGCAATAGCTTGTACAGTGGGAAAAACCCACGAAAACCTGTGAAAGAAAAAGAAAACGAAATCGGGAACTCGGGGGGCGGGGAATGTGCGCGACTTGAGTGATGAATAGTTTCTACCAGTGTGTCAAACGGCACAAAATACTGGTTAGGTTACGGTTTGGGTTCATGTTAACTCAGTTCGTTCCGGTATAGTTCCGGTTCGACTACACCACGTACCAAACCGGTTCGCGACCAATTCGGCTAGTTTAATCACTAGCAAAGAGGGAAAATATTTAGTTGCTTTAAGCGACCATAGAAACAAAAGACGAGGAAAAATTAAGGATACTCCTTTTTCACAATAACAGTGGTGGGATTTCTGAGTTACTTTAAAATTTGCCGAGACATTGGAAAAACAATCGGCGTAATGGATTCACCGGTCACTTTTTCTCCCACAACTTAAGGCACCATAAGGGCTAGTTAGGGGTTGTTTCACGGTATATGGGACAGATGGGTTAGGTGGGTCACAATAGCTGGGACAGGATTCAACCCAGCTGCCACAGAACCTACCCTATCGTGGAAACCGGCGCATTTGGCAGCAGTGACAACACTATACTTAGGGACCTAAAACCACTCCAGTATTTTTGCAGGTTAGTGAACATAATAAGGAAGTAGTTTGTGCAGTTGCACTTGTGGCTGTCAGTGTTGCCCTGGACCGGTTTCTTCTTCGGCATTGTGGCTTTGCAAACCAAAAGTGCTCTAACTGTGCCTAAGGATTTGGCCATAGTGTTGGAGGAGTTAAAACAGCACTAAAAATCTGAACTGTAAAACTCCAATTATGCCCCACAGCGAAATGTCCGATCGAAAAAAAGAAGCTTGAGCATAGAACTTGGCGAGATGAAGGCGAACTTGAACTACATAAACACGGGCCTCGACGATGCGAATCGTCTACTTGGGGTAACCCTATTCGAGAACAAACGACTGAAAAAAGGGAAAAATGCTGTTTAGGAAACAGTGCTTGCTCTAGCAAACGACCTGCAGGACTGCGAAGCAATTCTTCTATATCTGACCGGTAAACGCGAAACCGGAACATTGAAATCAAAGAAATTGCACAATCAGAAAATGAGTATATACACCAGGTATTTGAAAAAAAAACTGGCCGATGTCTTCGCGGGGCCATAACTGCCAATAATGTCGACGAGTGCCACAGGGTGCTAACAAAGAATGAAGGAATAACCAACATTGTTGTGTAATTTCAGCGTTGAAAGTTGCCAGATTGGGTACTTGAAAAGGCCCGAAAGAAAAGGTTAACAACAGCAGTTCTTGGCCTCAACATAGACGTGTCGGTTTATATAAACTAGCACTTGCGCACAGCTGTGAAGAAGATACTAGGAACGGCTGTGGCACGTGAACGTGCACATAATTAGAAGTTGGTCTGGACGCAAAATGGAAGCGTTTTCGCGCGCCGTACAGAAACGTTATGTATCACGTCTCTATGCTGCGAAAATAATGTGAACAAAATCTGTGCTGACGTCACCGCGTAACGCTGTCCACTAATTCTTCTTGAGGGGGTGTATTTCCTATAAAGACGTAATAACCGTTGTCCAGGATAACTGAGAAAAAATGCCTAAACTATTTCACATGAGCACTCGTTCAGTCCTGCAAAAATGGGCCGACGTAATGCAGCTTTTTGATTCATGTCAGGCTAACTTCTATGCAGTTACATTTACCAAGACACGGTACAAAACGAAGATTATTTTGTACTGCATGAATGCACTCACTTTTTCTTGAGCCGTCAGGAAGGTAGAGGGGTGGCGTTTAAATTCAAACTAGGTTCCCATATTCGAAATTATCCCTGACCACAGCGTTAGCGCTGCAAGATACGAAATCTTATATATAGAAGACAACAAAAACATTATGCAAGTTTCATATCGCCCATCCTCTAGCAGCCTCCCTGCTTTCCTCGCAATCTTTGACCGTTTAGAGTTCTATGGAAATGATACAAATTACCGCCTTGTTATCCGTGGTGTTTTAAACATCGATATTAAAAAATCGCTTTGGTTTAGCTTTGGTTAACCTTAGTTGCTTGCGAATGCTTCACTGGACTGGCTAGGCCCATTGTAGAGGTCTAGGCAGGGTGCAGTTTCGCAATAATATACAGCCATGTTTGCATTGAATACACAGCTTATTCATTATCTTTTTCGCCAGATGGAGTTACTTAAGCCTCGCAGCTGTACGAGCGACCACGGCTGGATGTTCGTATGCCAGCATCTCACGCGGCTCTTCGCCGCTCGTGGCCTCCTGGTTTTCTTTTGTGGCGCGTTTATCGCTGCGGCGGTGGCCTCCTCGCCTTCCTCCGCTAGGTGGCGACACGGGTTCCGCACACGTTTCCGCTCCCTCCTTCCCCTGGTTCCTATCTCTCCGCGACATTGCGCCGCTGCTCCGTGCTGGTGCTCCGGCAGGTGGCGACATGGGTCTCGGGCACGCCTCCGTTCCCTCCTCGCCTATCTCTCGGCAAAAGGGTTGTAAGCTGGGTTAGTTGGAACTACATATTCTTGGATGAAACTAGCGCGAACTTAAACAAAGGCAAAGGTAGTGGAACACAAATTGTATCAACGTGCCTTTGAGAGAGCATGAATTGTCAATAAAGAGCCCCCATCATCCCATCTTTGTTCACATTGTGCAGCGGATGTAACCGTAATTTTCCTGCTACTGACATATTATTTCGGCCCTGTGAACCAACGCCCCGCGAAATTATGGAAGCGTACCACATAGCAGAAAGTGGAGAAAGTGTGTCAGCCAAGCAAGCCTGTGCCGTTATCCCAAAGAGATTGCATATCGGCGTGGGCCTTGACTGTAGCCGGTGTCTATCTACCTGCCTTATCACCGTGGTTTTTTGTAAACTTGTTTTGCTCACGCGAAGTGTCCTTTATTGTTTTGTGGTAAGTGTTTATATTCGCCCTTCTTAATAGTAAACTTTTGTTTTTAGACCAGCTGCTGTTCTTCTGTTCCACTTCATTTGTATTTGCTTTAGTTCGAGCTGGTTTGATACAATAATAAGCCTATTTCTTCCCGCCATCGGGCCGCTGCTTCGTGCCAGGCGCTCGCGGAAGGGGGTATGGTTTGACCTCTAGCTGTCCAGCTCAAAGCTGGTCACCCCGCGAAAACTGGCCTGAGGTAGCGTGTTGTCGCTTTCGCTACAAAAACACCACCTCTGACACGGAGGTCTTATCAATAATCCAGACCAATGTTTTCACAAACTTCATCACGTCCCCAACACGTGTCACGTCGACAACAGCGCCCTTACCAGACGTATTTATTACTAACTCCGCCACAGAAGACAGTACGTCGGTAGTACTAAGCACGGTCATCAGTGATCACATGGCCATTGTCTTTATCACTGACCCACAATATAGAGCTAGGCACAAAATGGGGGAATAATCTCATCGCCTGATAACACCAAATACAGTGGAATACATTCGGAAATGTATGGCTGAAACAAGCTAAACAAATGAGGCGTTTTTTTAAATGAAGCAAATCCAAGAAACTGAAAATAAGTCAGATAAAATTGCAGCGACAAAAAAAAATGCGCGCCAATCCACACTGTGAAGGTGGTTAGAAAGCGAAGCTGCAAACGACACTCACATCGATTGCCCACGCGACGTCACATGAAGAAAACACATTTGTCAAAAATATTGGCGTACGTGTTCGATGCTCGGAGGATGTATGCCTGTGCTATGAGGTGGACGGTATATTGCAGGGCTGGAGAAAAGTTTTGGACCACGTGGGTTTCTTTAACGAGCGTCGAAATATCGACACAGAAAAAGCGCCAGCGTTGGGTGGTGATCAACTACTCATTCTTGTCAGAACTTCAGCCACTGTACCCCTCCTGTGTATAACACAAGTGCTCACGCTTTCCAAGTGTGCAAAACGATTAAGTAAATTGCGAAACGTAATAAGGAGTCACACCTAAGGTGTGGGCCTTCGATGTTGCGCAGTGCACCAATCTGGGTACTGATTCCTCCTATACAGTTAGAGTATAGGGTGAAATTTCCTATCGCCGTTGAGTGCTCAAATTGTGCAATTTCTTTCACAGATCGTGGAATTCTGCATGCGCGATCAGCAGCCGAATACCACTGCCATCATTAGTGGGCATACCTCTGCTTATGTGGAGACTATCTTAAAAGCTATCAGAACTTGTCCTCTTAAAAGCTACCAGAACACTGTCAACTACGTTGACAGTGTTCTGATAGCTTTTAAGAGGACAAGTGCCTGGGAGGTTATGAAGGTGATCATAAATGAAAGAGAAATGCCCCGAATGACATTAATTGCGGGTTGTAAACAACGGGTGGTCGAACCGTTTTGTCGTGAACCGGTAGGCACTATCTATATTTTTCCGGTTCAGTTCCGGTTCTGGTTCGGCGGGCTCAGAAAATAACGGTGCGGGTTTGAGTTGAGTTTCGGCAAAAATAACGATTGTGTTCCGGCTTTCGGTTTCATTCAGTTCCGGCTAGACACCCTGGTTTCTACCGTCTGTCTATATAGAAGGGCTGCTTCCCTAGAAACTATTACGTTATGTTGTATAATGTGGGTGACTGGAGCGAGTGCATCGAAAAATTTGCTCTACGCGTTACACTTGTTTCATGAAATTGTGTACAATCCATACAGTCTCAATATGCTTATACGAAAATTTTCGTAGTGTGTCATTGGAGCAGAAATAATCTTTAGTGTCCGTATTTTTCAGCGCAATGACTTTGCTAGCCTCAACTCGGAATAACTGCGCACATGCCTCTATTCATCGTACCACAGACTATTCGCTTTCCATAACCAGCTTAACCTAACAGCCACAGTCTTTATCCTATAAGCATGTTCGTGTGGAGATACGACTGCGAACGATATTTTTAAGGACTCTTGAGTTCTACAAAAACACTCATGGTGACTTATTCGTGTTGAATTTTATAAGTTAACTTCGTATTAACACGCTTTTTAAATAAAAACACGGGATCACAGCTACCACGCTGAAATGTTATGGCATTCCACACTGAAAAAATGACTATTATAAACCACGCAAACTCTTTCCACAATTTCGCTAAAAATATTTGCGAGAAAAATATTTCTTTTCATAACTTATCAGAACATTTTATGCAAAATAAAAGTCCTGACCTTTCCCATAGTGTTGAGTTGCTGTCAGGATATCAGCGTGTGTGTCATACTCCGAAGTAATGTTGTATCTGCGGGCAAGAAAAGTTGAATCGTAAATTTGTAATTTTCGAGAAATTGCGTAGAAGGTACGAACTATTCATGCGTAGCCGAAAATGATCAAATGCCATGCGCTTCATAAAGGTATGCAAATATTCTTTTTATCCTTCTCGCACTCAAGGGAGTAACGGAAAGGCTTTGTAGCAAGAATCGCAAATAGAAATTGGTACCCACGTTGTTTAAAAATGCAGGCTTTGAATTGTAACTAAAATACCACTTTCTCTGTTTGTCAACGAGATAACACCGATTAAATATGAAAGAAATTTCGCCTTGGGCTTCATAAATATTGGCACATGTAAAAAACCGCTATCCCTGCTTTAAAGCGTAATTTGTACGAGAGAAGTCACCGGAAAAATCCGCCATTTTTCCCTATTACACGTTTGTTAAAATTATACTTGCTGTGTGAGTACCACTGGTAAAATTATAGTGCTCGCTCGACACACCGAGACGTATAATGCGCACTATCATGTGAAGATGGTGAAATTTTCTGCCATTTGTAATTCATCGTCCAAAGAATATACCATACCGTCTTGTGTCACAATATTTTTGTTGGCGCGCGTTTCGTGAATGCTCGTGCTAGTAAGCCCACATCACTTTAAAATGCACGTTCTTCGCAAGAATACAAACCAGGGAAAGCTTGAAGAACAATAGTCTTTTTTTGGAATACTCAAATGCGAAAATTTTGGTCTGTCTGTATGTATGCCTGTCCGTCGGTCGGTTCAGCCGCACGGCCAAAAGTTAGAAGGAATGCCTGACCGGCAAGAATATATAGGCGAACCATTTTCAATCTAATCAATGTAGAAATATGCTCCATACTTTTCAAACCTGCTCAGGAAAAAGGTAGTATTAGACCTACTCGAAGAATGAAGTCAATATACCTATAACTAGTTTTGTAGTGTTCTGTATTGTCAAGGTACATACTTTTGAAACCTGCTCAGGAAAAATGATGGTATTAGACCTATTCGATGAATAAAGTCAATATACCTATAACTAGTTTTGTAGTGTTCTGTATTGTCAAGGTACACGTGCAACTTTGTGCGCGATTTTTGCTAGGCCAATTTAAAAAGAAATGCACTGAAAAAATGTTTTAACCACGAGAAGGAAGCAAGGCTGGCTCCCCAGAATTGCACTCGTAGCTCGAGCGCTAAGCCTCAACAGTACCCAGTCTCGAGGGATTGCGCAGAAGTCGAAACACGGCAAAAGTGAACGCCGCACACCACCAATGCGGGAACCATTCCACCAGGGGAAGTTCGACGGTGGGGGAGTGTTGCGATAAGAGTGGAAGCTACGTTTGCAGGGGCTGTACAAGACTATCGTCTTTTGAGGACATTCCAGGCGACGCGAGCAGATGCTTGCTTTCATAAACCATCAGCGCAACATTAAAGATAGAATGCCTAGCTTTTACAAAATCTATCTAGGAGCAACCAATTTGACAGTTAAAAATCCCGGGCCATCTCCAATGATGTGAAACCTGTGCAGGGGCGAAGCATGCAGTGTAAAAGTGTAATCTTGGCACCCTGGCGTCTTTGACCACGGAGATAATATCGTTGTGGGGTAGAGGTATACAGATTTTGTGTAAAAGTCTCGTGGTTTTGGAGCCCGAAGGTTTTGAAGCGTTATAGCACGAGGCGTTGAAAAACGAGTGTCCCGGTGCGTTCTTTTAGTACGCGTTTTTTCCCCGCCGATATGAAACGTCCTGGCGCGAGGCGTTAGAAAATGAGGGTGCCGGGGTGTTCCTTTGATACGCGTTAGGTTCTAGCGTGAGGCATTGGACAAGGAGCGTCGCGGTGTGTTAGTACCGTGACTAAATGAGACGATCGACGACAACGACAGGACACGCCGACAGCCTGAGCCCGTAAGGGGCTTCGCCTCTAAAAATTGTTCTTGGTATTTAACTGAAAATAGTAGTCGCCATACTTTACAAAATAGTCATTACACAGATATATAGCCTTGTTGCATACCTATATACGACAAATAAATGATTGCACTTTTCCTGGCACACTTACAAATTTTATGCCGAAAACAATCGGCCCCAAAGAAACCATTTCTGGCTACTCCTTTGTGTCGTCGGTTTTACGAACACTAACTACCGAGAGCATATCAATAGCAAGAAATATTAATCGGCAGACGAATTTTATAAACCTGGAGTAGGGCAATCGCCCGCGAAATTAAAAAAAAATCAACGCTCTGCAAGCATATTATAGTTAAACTAAAGGAAGGCAGTGATGTAATCGGCAAACATATTTTTTATTATCAGGAATTCTATCCTCTGGGCCTATTGGTGACAATAAAAACATCCACGGGCAAATGCTAAACATCCAAACAACTTCGTCTTTAATGCGTCAGCTTTTTCTCAAGAACTGATTCTTTTCTGGGAATTGCGGAAACCGATAACCTCCATAAATTGACAAATAAAATGACTTCTCGGTTACCTCAATACGGCATACGCATATATTTCAGAAGGCTTTCTGTAATCGCAACCCCGCATCGGAGTGGTAGCTTGCGTGGAGTTATTGAAACGGATAAATGCATTATATTCTTGGACAATAAAAGGTATGGTTCGATGTATATTTGTATATAATGCACGAAGTAATAGCCCCCCTTTAGCGTTGCAACAGTCTATACACTATAAGTAAAAAACTTACCCTCTTCCGGAGGTTATATTATACCACTTAGTGCAGTACCGAGCAGTGTGACAACTTTCATTCAAAGATAATTTCGTTGCCATTGTGCACTTTATGTTATCGCCTTGGTTGCGATTGTTGTAGAAGTTTCGGTACATTACGTACATATAATCGCCAGGCCCGCCTATGAACTGAAACAGCAAGAAGGTCAGACACGGGATTACCCTCAGTTTGCTGAAATTTTTACACACAACGTAGTAGTTTGTACAATAAATTCCACTACTTTTTTTGCAAGCACCAAGCATTATGGCTTGTCGGGGTACTGTTCATCGCAGGAAATTCCCTGATGCATTTATAGCTCTTATAGTGTCTGATGACCAACTTTCTGCTCACAACAGTGGTGTCGACATTTTTTGCGGTGCCTTTTTTTCTCAAGGCCTCATTGCCTTCATGGAATTAGTTTGGAACGCTTTAGAAATATCTCGTTCATCCTTTACTAGACGGTGGGGTCTTAGAAAAAAGACTGATAAAGAAAAAAACAGACTTGAGAAGGCATGGTATTTATATTCCCAAACAACCCAACACAGACACACGGAAGCGCCGCCCTCCTGAAAGCACGGTCGTCCCCTTCCGATGCCTGACGGGACAACCTGTTTATGGTACGTGCCCATGGGTCTCCGTGGATAACCTCCCTTGCACACTTGTTGCCAAGCACGCGACAGCCCCACGTCACCGTCACACTTCATACGTCCCGTCTTGCTTCATTCCCGTCATCCCTTTCTCACGTCGTTGCTGTTAGCTTCTGATTCCATGGTACTTTGCGCAAACTCGTTTCCCTTCTCTGGAGTGCATGACGCGGGAGGCTGGGGTCAGTGACCCCTCAGATGAGGCTGATGATGTCGTCCCGAGGTGTCTGGAAGCTATCCAGACGAACACATCTTGGTTGTCGCTTTCGCTTCGCCTCGCGACATTTACATTCCTTTTTTGCGGTCATCAACAGCTTTTATTTTGCAGCGAAGCTGTTAGCTTCTAGTTGGTCGGAAAATGTCGTGTCGCAAAACAAAAGAACCAAGGCCCAGCAACGCTTGCCTAAGACACCGAGAGCATTCGTTAGGCTTATTAGGCATACAGCATAGAGCTCAGTATTCGTCTAAAAAAACCAGGAACGAAACATTGAAACCGCATTATGGATGGTAAGGCGCCAATGAACAATGTAAAATTTGGCATCGCTGAGAGCATTGCCGTACATTCCACAGCAGGCTGTGGGGAACCCATGAGACAGTGGTGGGCCCAATAGTGGTGCACGAACGCACATGCACACGCACGCACGCACACGCAAACACACATGCAAACACACACACACACACACACACACACGCACGAACACGCAAACACACATGCAAACACACACACGCACACCCACACGCAAACACACAGGAACGCAAACACACACGCACGCTCAGACTCACAAAAACACACGCACGCACACAAACACACACACTCACACGCAAACGCACTTGAACGCAAACACACACGCACGCTCAGACTCACACCTAAACACACACACACACACACACACGCACACACACACACACACACACGCACGCACACACACACACACACACACGCACGCACACACACACACACACACACACACACACACACACACACACACACACACACACACACACACACACACACACACACACACACACACACACAACCTAGTTAGTACCAGCGATCCCGGGTAGGTCAATACACCAAGGGGTATTACACATAATCAGTGATTATTGACTTGTCATAATCATCGAGATGACTGTAGCGTTGTACATAACGCGGCATGGCCACTGCTGTCAATACGTGACTTACGGGAGGCGTGTGGTTCGAGAAAACAGCTGAAACTCGTGTCATTACAAATATTCCGAGAATAGTTCTCGGCTTTAACGACTACATGCCCATGGGAAGTGTTATGTCAGCAGGTGGGATGGACCACTTGCAATCACTGCTTTTTAAAAATACCCGAGGGTCCTATAATATGTGCGCGTTTACACAAAACGCTACGCCCTATTCCAGCAAATAGCGAGGGATAACTCGCGCGCTGGAAAATTGTACTGCATTCCAAAAGAAACCAGTGTGCCTAGGCTGCACCCGTTCAAACGTGTTGTGCGTCCTGCGCACCGTGCTTTGCGGCCCCACATGTCCACATACTGGTCTGGCGGTAGTGTATACACACGATCATATTTGTTGGGCTATATAAACGTGATAAAGTGCCATACTATGCTTTAATTAGAAGACTTGTTGGATCGGGATTTCTCACAGGAAGTAAAAAAGACTAAAATGGGGGACAAAAAGAGTCGAGTGAACGCGGGAACATTCAAAGAATTTGAATAAATCTGCATTTATTATCGCTGGCAATCGAGAGACGAGAGGAGAACATGGGAAAAAGGGAATAGAGGGGATGTAGTGACTTAACGACGGCTGCTGAATCCTCGTCTGTTGATGAGGCCTCCACTTTCGGAGAAGCAAGCAGCTTCCAACTTCGCGCGAAGTTTAATATTTTTCAGCGGAAACCAGCATGATTGAACGCAAGGGGAGCCCCAAAACACAGGGATGGCGCTCGTGTACGAACTGGAGTTCCTAGATCAAGAAGGAAATTTATATATGCAGAAAAAAAGCCAAAGGACGAAATAACAGCCACAGGAGAATCAAGAATTTTACTGATAAGCAATCTTCTTCGGGTGGTGAACGGCAGTTGCTTGGCTGATACATCTGCGCACCAGAAAAGTCGGCACTCCTTGCTCTCAGTAGTGGGACGGCTCAACGAAAGAAGTGGAGCATTCCGGATCCGGAAATTCACATAGCAGGAAAACCAGTCCCAAAGGTATCCCATCTGCGCATTTTGGGACTTACAATCCCCCAAAATGGATCAGGCCTCCACACCATAGCCCCACTAAAAAGGACGCTCAGTCAATTGACTCACTTAATACACCGCGTATCAAATCGCCGATTTGGATTGCAAGAGTCGGACACCTTGCGCATGGTGCAGGCAATACTAGTCAGCCGGATGGAGTACGGTGCGCCGTACTTGGCTCTCAAAAAGAATGAGAAGGCAAGATTGAATATCTTTATCCGCTAAGCATATAAGACCGCCATAGGATTGCCCTGCAAGACATCGACAAAGAAATTGCTTCAACTTGGATTACACAATACCTGGGAAGAGATAGAGAAAGCCCATCATACCTCTCAAATAGAACGCCTCAAATTAACGCCAACAGGACGTGCGACCCTAAGAAGATTGCACTATAAAACGCCGCCAATACAAGACCACAAGGTTAGGATTCCCCTACTTATTCGACAGAACATCAGGGTAAGGCCACTACCACGCCACATGCACCCAATTTACAATCAAGCTCGCAGAATCGCACGAGCCAGGGCCATGGACATAAAGTATGGGCGAAATCCAACCACAAGGTACACTGACGCGTCTCCTTATCTGCAGCGACCAGCGCACATGGTATGCGTCACCAATTCAACAGGGCAAGAAGTGACCTGCCTCACCGTCCGTACAACGCAGACGGAAAGCGCAGAGGAAGTGGCTATTGCTCTGGCCGCAACGACTAGCGAGGACGCAATCACAGGGCTTACGGATTCGCAAGCAGCGTGCCGCAGCTATCTACGGGGACGCATCTCCAAAACAGCCCTCCGCATCCTCGAAACCAAGGGTCAGCTACCTGAAATAGAAATCGTCTGGGTACCCGGACACACATCCCTCGCTGGTAATGAGGCGGCCCATGCCGCTGCCCGCGCGCACGTACACCGGGCCATTATCTACAAGGGACAAACATCGCCTGCCGCTCCCAAAACAGAACCTCTTGTCAAATATGGAGACATTCTGGCCCACTATCGCCAAGGCAGAACATTATTCCCGGCTCCACATCCCCAGTTATCGAGACAAGAAGCCACCAGCCTGAGAAGGATACAAACGAACTCCTATCCCCATCGCACCCTTCTTCACGCGATCTACCCCACCATATACCCGGCCACCTGCAATTTCTGTCCCTTGCCGGGCACGCTTTACCACCAAGTATGGGAGTGCGGACAAACCCCAGGCCTACCCCCCAACCCTTCCCCCTCTTACGAGCAGTGGGTGGCCTGCCTGAAAAGTCCAGACCCTGGGACCCAGCGTATACTGGTGAAGAGGGCCTGGACTGCCAGCCAAGCCCAGGGCATCCCGGACTAGGGACGCCCCCCACCGGGCGAGTGCCCTAACAGCAGCACCAGCGCTCGTGGAATAAACATTTATTCCTCCTCCTCCTGTATTTATCGACTGTTTAATTTAGTTTAATTAAATTGACCATTTAATTTCTTATGTGTGTTTGAATGAAATGTCAGTAGCATAAAATTGTTGTATGCGGCCGCACTTGAGGCATTGTGAATTGGGACATTTCCACAACCGATGATGATCTCGCAAGTACATATTATTACAATGCCCAATTTGGCAGCCTATGTTCAGTCACATTGCAGATGATGCGATAAACCACACCTGATGCGCACGTAACATAACAGTTGGCCTGCTTGATTCTCTGGATTGCCACTTGCTTATTAAACCCGCGCTTCAGCTTTTTATCTACTCTTGTACGGACCCAGCGCAATTTTTGTGGCCCCCTATGGCAGTTCTCATCCCAAAGCGCGAACCGAGTTCCTTAAACGGGTCCGCTATTCTATGAAGATATCTAATGAAAGCAAGTGCCTTTCGGTCTTGGGATTCATCTGCTACGTCTAGGCTTTTAGTTCTCGACCAGATGATTCGACAAAGTTTTTCACAAGTCTAGGATGAATGGCCTTCTGGAAATACACCCTGCCGTAACTTATGGATTTTCCTATGAAAGCTCGTTCTTCTCAGAGGAATACGGGGCTTCGCAACCCCTGAACAAAAACACAAGCAGGCAATGGTATTCTAAACCTGCTTTGTGTGACGAGAGGAGTAGTTCAGTAAACGGGGAGCTAAGCAGCTACTGAAGCTCTCATAATGTTTGGTTATCCCGAACCTGTGTTTTTTATGACAGTTACATTTTCCCGCCACACTACGTATCTAGACGAGTCGATAACATTCACAAAGTGTGGGAGTACCGATGTAACACTGCATGATTCAAAAATTATTTTGACCCCAAAACAGTTTTCCAGTTCAATCGTTTGCCTTCAGCCATTGTTGCTGCTGTCGGTAGTGCTTCGTGTTTTCCTTTCTTAGAGTAAGCTGAAGTGTTAAATTGATAACGAGTTTTTTGTGTTTAGGTGCTGCCTAAAAGACCAATGCGTGATTTTTTTTAACCTGTCAACCTCAGTTTCTTGCTCTGTTTCTGTAATCTCACTTCCGTCAACAGTTTGTCAACCTGAAAATCTGAGTTCCTTGATGTATTGAGTACACATGATATTGTCTTCATTGACTTTATGCAACTTGTAGCAATTCGAGTTGGCGGTTCCTTTTGTCTTTCCCCACCGTAATGCCAGATTTGTACCGGGGGTATAAATAAAAATAAAAAAGGCCCATACATTAGCAGGCGTTGTTTCTAGCAAACTTCGAAGACAAATTTTAACACTGAATGCAATCATTCTTTAATGTCTCGACCGTATACGTGACACAAATTCTATTTCCTTGAGAATTATTACGATGTTCACGTTGAAGTTATGGTACAGTCCTTATCCGTGACACATAATGACTCGTCCACAAAAGTGTTAAAATTTGTTCCCCATGTTGTTTCGTTTCTTTTATAGAGTGGGAACAACTTCTTCCAGAGAGGTATCACGTAATATTGGGGCCGCTCTGCAGCCGATACAAATGCCCCAGATTTGCGCATGGACATGATAGATTGATTGTAGGGTTTAACGCGCCGACGCAACGCAGGCAATGAGGCGCGCCATAGTGTAGAGCTCCGGATTAATGTTGACCAGCTGGGGATATTTAACGTGCGCCGAAATCTCGTACACACGGGCGTTTTTGCTTTTCGCCTCCACCAGGAAAGCGGCCGCCGCGGCCGGGAATCGAACCCGCGACCTCGTGTTCAGCCTTAGCCATTGAGCCACCGCGGTGGGTGAGCATGGACATCGCTATCGCTAGACAGCCTATACTCTAACGACATCATTTCTAATATGAGCCTCGACCTGGTTTACACCTGAAAATTTTAAAATAAAAACCTGCACTAGATGAACGTTCGAAGGTATACAGTGCTAATTTTTGGCATGCTAACTAAAGAAGTATCAGTTACGCGAGTAGCAAAGTAGCTTCCCTCTAAATGGCTTCTTTCCTTCGTGATGTCAAGTAGCTGTGCGCAGCTGACTCTAGGCTTACATTGCTATTTGAGGTATCACTTCGTCAGCCGGCAATCTACTCACGGATTTCAGTAAGATAATTTTGATTTTGCTAGGCACGTTTAATCATCAGCCTTGCAAGTACCTGAAGTTAAGGCTACACGTAGTGCTTACACGGACGATTGGCCGATACGCTCACTAACTGTAACAAAGAAAAGAAAAAGACGCAAAAGTGAAAAGTTGGCGCCCGTTCTAAAAGTAAACCTGATTTCAGTACAACTGCGCCGAACTTCTCACGCTGGCCCCTCTCTAACGATCAAGCGCAGCAGTCATCAGCGATCCATGGCGCAATGGTGCCGATACCTAATATCAGCATATTCGCTCGACAATGAAACATACGTTGAGTTCCCCCAAAAATTGGAAGCCCCGCTTTTTGGGCAAAATAAGGTTGTTACTGCTGCTTCTGCTGGTACTACTACTACTACTACTACTACTACTACTACTACTACTACTATTACTACTACTACTGCTACTACTACTACTACTACTGCTACCACCACCACCACCACCACCACCACCACCACCACCACTACTACTACTACTACTATTACTACTACTACTACTACTACTTACTACCTAACTAGTGCTTGGGCGTCCCCATTTTTTTTGAAACTTTGCAGTCGTACAAAAACTCACCAAATGCTCTGGGCTGTTTTGAGATTTTTTTACTTTTTGCCAGTAATAGAGCCCACATAAGGGCACAAGATTTCGGCCGTTCATTACACACATGTAAGAAAACTCAGCCTGTTTGAATGGCTAGACAGTGTAAAAGTTGTTCCAATGTTCAGAAGTTATCGACAACGCCCTCTTATAGACTTCATTGCGTGCTCTAGGGTAACGTGAATACACTCTGATTTAGCGCAGTCCATCTTGTTTCAAGAGTCAGTTTTCGATGTCACCAGTAGATTTCCAGGCAGTATGTAAGGAGCAGTCAAGATGCCTCGCTGCAGATTAGTCTACTTCACAAAAGAATGGCTGTGTTAGTGAACAAGCGTCTGAAATCAAGCAACCGTATATAGTAGAATTTTCTGCGTCTGGCGTTCTTACCACTATTCTGTACTCAATGCAGGTAGTTATTCAGAGTCGGGTCGTTTCTGAAACTATTTTTTTACGTGACGTAATTGGTTGAAAACGACAAAATTTGTAATACCGAGCCTGATTTATGTTTTTCTAAGGTGCTGTCTGCAATAGACTGACAGTAAACTAGTTGTGTACCTTTCAAGCATGGTTCATTTATTTTGTGTACTTAAAGTATAAAAATCACCGGCCATTGCAGTCTTTGAAGGTGGTTGAGCGTGGAAGGTGCTTGGTGGTTGATCGGGCTGTTACGTTCTATTTATAATAATCAGGAGCACGTTGCGTCATCGGCTACGTCATGAATACACAAATACAAATAACTCTCATGCTAGCGGCGATGTGCACTTTCTTTTATTGTTGGCTTTTAAACTATCACTTGGTTCTTTCGCTTTCACTTTTTACGGGAATTTTCCCGCTCCGACGTGACGTCAGTAGGGATAATTGGCTTCTAGTGTCGGCTCTCTCACGTTTACTTGTGAGGGAAGATTCTTCTCCGAAGAAGGCCTATAATACACCTGGGCTGTGAAGTGATTACACAACCTCTACTATAAAGTACCCTCTACTATAAATACCCTCTATATAAAGTGTGTAATAGCGAGCGCTGGGATCGAACGACATCTGACAGTTCAAACTTCCCGATAAATCAAGGAAACCTTTAGGTCCCTTCAGATCTTATATTAATTGGAATGTTCACTAGTTTTGCACAGAACACGGCCGACAAAATGTAACATGGGGGGTCGCTCCGCAAGGAGTTCGTGCAGCGTTCTGAATATTTGCGGCTTTATTTTTTTGAGTCGCAATTCGTGATGTCACAGCAACAGCTGGCCATTCTATAGCAGGCAACATGCTATTGTAAAGTAGAGCATGAAATGTTCTAGCTTCTATAAAACACCAAGAATAAATCGCACTATCACAATAGATTTTGGCAGGCAGAGCCTATGTCACAACATTTCAGCTGTTCCAGTTCTCGCAAAACACACTTTGTATGCAGGTGTACATGAATGTTACGAACGTAACATGTCCAGTGTCAAGGCTTTATGGAAACCCAGATCCAGGAAGGTGGTTTTGGACCGAAAATGCAGCAGCTTGAAGTGTTAATAAAATTTGCTATCGTTCTATCAACCTATGCCAGTGCTACTAAAAGTTCCCTCAGACAGTTTTTTGTCTGTATTTTTTCTAAGAGTTTGTTCTTGTACGCCTGAAAACAAAATAAATAATCGTTCAAAGTTATTATGCATTATTTTCAATACAAGCACACTCCTGCTTAGGAATACTCAGTCACTTACCTTCCAAGCATCCAGGACTTCGTCGGACAAATGCTTATGATTTCTCACAAATAAGATGAAGCCAAGTCTAAGCAATATGCTCGGAAGTGTTGCCATGCTGTTCAAACCAGGCTGCAGAACCCATTGTGTGGCTGTACCGAAGCATACTTGCGGCTAGACAATAACACAGATTGAAAGAGGTCGAGCCTCCTTCCTCCTTGTGTTATTTAGTTTTGCATTGTTGCTTTGCATTATTTGCATCTATACCTTTTCTGTGGTCACAAATCTTTGAAATGTAAGGCAGTCAGAGCGAACAAACAGCCTTATCACAAAGCATGAACTGCATAAAATGTCGAATGATGCTTTTCTTCTGCAGAAACAGGAAACCGTCATGACGGCCGGTGATTTATACACATGCTACACGAGCATTTGAAAGGACATTTGAGTAAAACGGCATTCAAAGTTTTGAATGCCACTGGAACTAGAAAGATTTTCATCGATCTGCATGAGAAACTACCGAAGAAAGCTGAAAGTTTCTGCGTTCACCCACGACGTTTTGGTGTTGCTACCAGCCAAGTTTTGTTCTCGTAACCTAAAAAAATTTTCATAGAAATTAAGAAGAACGCGAAGTACGAGAACAGAGGAACGCAAGAACACTAGACTAGAGCTCCTCTTGTCTAGTTGTTTTCCTATGTGCTCGTAGTTTTCACTGTTTTTAACATTTTTGAAATCATAAACCACCTCGCCCAACCAAACATTTAACAAAACAAAACATTTTATTTAAACAAAACACCTAGGCCCAGTTATGCTGGGCCTAGGCACCCCATTATTAATTTTGAAATGAATATTAGCCTGCAAAAGCCCACATAACATGAACAAAATAGGCAGCTTTTTTCACTCCACCGGTGTTGACAATACAATAAGTTACCCTGTAGTCGTTGATGGAGTGATCGAAAACAAAAACAACGGAAAGATGATTAGGAGCGTGTTCTTTAAAAACCAGGTTTTCCAAATGCAGCGTTCCCTAGCGATTCCAAGCCCATACAAGAAAAATGACGCGTGTCAGGATCAAGTTCATTCCACGCGAGTTCCAAAATCATGAGAACACGGTATGCACTGAATCCGGGATGTAAGGAAGTACGAGGCAGAAATTGTCGTTGTCGCCTACTCTAACAATCTTTGTGACTACATGACCCCCCTACATACAGGATCAAAGAAGTGGACGTTCGGGGAATCCTCCAGCAATCCCACATGTGGAAGTATCTAACAGACAAGTGAACATTACTACTGACTCTCAAAAGTAAAACGACTGTTGCCTGCAGGCAGAATGCTTTGTCACTTGGGTAAGATACTCCCATGCAGAATGAAAAAATTCCCTCGCACTTCCCCGAGGGGGAGAGTGTGTAAGTGCAAATTGCGCTATTACGGTGGATATCGTGATCTTGGAGTGGAGAGGAGGCGCCCAACACCCGCAGTCACTGAGCGGAGATAGGAGGAGGAGAGTAGCGCCCGCCGTTACGGCGAGGGCTACACGAGCGCCCTCACGCGTCGGAATGCGGAGCGCCCGCTACGCGAGCGAGAGCTCTCCCGCCCGAAGTGGAGAGGAGGCGCCCAACACCCGCAGTCACTGAGCGGAGAGAGGAGGAGGAGAGTAGCGCGCGCCCATCTCCCCCCGTTGCTAGGGAAGACAAGGAGGAAGACGAGGAGCGCGCGCACCCGCAGCTGTTGCTATGCGGACAACGGCGGTGGACGATTCAGGCTCGCTTAAGAGAGAGAGAGAGAGAGAGAGAGAGAGAGAGAGAGAGAGAAAAGACTTTATTGAAACACATCCTGCGTGTTAGGAGCCGGCTCGTCCGCGCAGGGCTCGTAGCCGCTCCCTAGTCTAACTTATAGATTTCTATAAGTCCGGGTGTAGACCTCGAGGCTTCGTGCCCGCCTTGCTGGGGCTATTCGAGCTCCCCGTCCACTTCCTCCCCTGTCTGGGGTCGGTCGTGTTTGGGTCACTCTTTCGCCTTTGCTTGGCTAAGGCCGCTTCGAGCCGCTGGATGACCCTTCTTTGGTGGTTGATGTCTGTCGAACACACACACTCGCGCACATCCGGTGGGTATGTGTCTCTCGAGCACTGCACATTGTCCCCCCCGTCGCGCACTTCACTTTCACACCCCCACATGAGATGGGATAGCGTCGCTGTCTCGCGTTTGCACACACTACACGTAGCGTCCTCGAACAGGTCCGGGCACATGTGGCGCGCCAGCGCCGGTGTCAGCACGGTTTCCGTCTGTAGTTGTCGAAACCTGACTGCCTCCGCCCTGGATAGTTCCCTGTGCGGGGGCGGAAAGGCTTGCCTCTGGTCGCGGTACCATCGCAGGACCTCGCCGTAGTCGGTGATGGGTTCTGCGTCTTCTTCCTCGTTGTGGTCTTGTTCGCTGGGGTCCGACGGGGCTTCCGCCACGGCTCGGCACTTTGCGAGTTCGCGAGCCGTGGCATCCGCCTCTTCGTTGCGATTGCCGATGTTGGTTGCCAGCTCCCTGCCTGCGTGGGCCGGGAACCATTTCAGGGCTACGGTGGACCGGATGGGTGCCGTCCCTGTTTCTGCGATCTTGGCCGCTGTCTTCCACACCACGCCGCGGGCGAAGTTGCGGATGGCGGTCTTCGAGTCGCTGAGGATTGTGGTCGTTCCCGGGATGCGGAGGGCTGCTGAAATTGCAGCCTCCTCCGCTCGGCTTGCCGCCCGGGTGCGGACCATGCTGGCAGTTAGCCGTTCCCCGGTGGATGCTCGAATGGCCACCGTCGTGAAGGCGTCTCGCTTTCCGCGACACTTGGCCGCGTCCACGAAGATCGCGTTAGCGTCTTCTTTGTACTGCCGGGCAAGCGCTAGAGCGCGCGCCGCCCTTCTGCCCAGGTCCCTTTCCGGGTCGGTGTTCTTGGGCAGGGGGCAGACGACGAGTCGCCTGACCACTTCGTCCCGTAGCGGCACGAGGTCGGCGTCTCCTGGTCCGTTGTGGATCGTGTTCGTAGGCTCCTGGGTTTCGCCAGGGGGTTTCAGGCCCGCTCTCGCGAGCAGCCTTCTGCCCACTACCGTGCTGCCCAGTCGCGTCAGTTGAGACGTTCGTTGCGTCTCGCTGATCTCTGAGAGCGTGTTGTGTGCTCCCAGAGCCAGCAAGGCCGTTGTTTTGGTGCCGTGCAGCAGCCCGAGGGCTCCCGCATATGCCTTGCGGATGGAGGCGTCTATCTTCTGCCTCTCCGCATTTGTCCATCGGTGGACAGCCCCCGCGTATGCTGCGTGGCTGATCACGAACGCCTGCAGCAGACGCAGGAGATTTCCTTCTTTCATTCCTCGTGTTCGGGAGGATATCCGCTTCACGAGTCTCGTGGCGATGCCCATCTTTGTGACGATGTGCTTCGTTGCTGTACCGTTGGTTTGCACCCCGTCCACGAACATGCCGAGGACTCTCAGCCCCGGTACGTGCGGAATGGGTTTCCCGTCGCTTGTGTGGACGACGATGTTCTTGGCTGCTTCTTCCGCGGCCTTCTTTCGATGCCTCCCGGTTGGCGGCAGGATCAGGAGCTGGGATTTCTGCGGCGAACACCGGAGTCCCGTGCCCGAGAGCGCGGTCTCCACGGTGTCCACCGCTGCTTGGAGGCTGGCTTCGATGTTGCTGTCGCTTCCGCCCGTCACCCAAATGGTGATGTCGTCGGCGTAGATGCAATGTTTGGTGTTGGAGTCGAGCTTCTCCAATCCTCTCGCAACCTCGATCATTACCAGGTTGAAGAGGAGTGGAGATATCACTGAGCCTTGCGGCGTGCCCACACTGCCCAGCCTGCGCTCCTCCAGCTTCTCGCCTCCGACTTCCAGCCGAGCCGTGCGGCGCTTGAGAAACGATCTTATGTAATCGTAGGATCTTTTTTCTAGACCAAGCTTCGATACCTGAGCCAGGATCGCCGAGTGCTTGACTTTATCGAATGCACTCTGCAAATCCAGGCCCAGGATCGCTCTGTTGTCGTTCTTGGGCGCACCTCCGGGGGGGGGGTCCAGGATTTCTCGTTGCAGATGGCGTCTTGGGTGCCGAGCTTGGCTCGGAACCCTAGCATGGCGTCGGGGTAGAGTCCGTGCGTCTCCAGGTAGCGGCTCCATCGGGTGTTCAGGACGTGTTCCAACGCCTTGCCCACGCATGACGTGAGCGAGATGGGTCTTAGTCCCTCGATGCCCGGTGGCTTGTTGGGTATCGGTAGTAGGACCGTTTTGGCGGTCTTCCATGCTTTTGGTAGTTGACCCTGTCTCCAGCATACGTTGTAGTATCGGGTCAGGGCTGCGATGGCCGCGTCGCTTAGGTTGCGAAGGGTTTTGTTTTTCACTCTGTCTGGCCCGGCCGCCGACCGGCAGTTCAGATCTTGTGTTGCTTGGCGGACTTCCCATTCTTCGATGTCTCGATCGAGCTCTGGCTTCTGTGGGCCGGTGTATTCCGGGTGGTCTTCGTGGTCGTTGAGGGGAAGGTATTTTTCGTTTAGACGCTTGTGCATCTCCTTCTCTCCCATCTGTTTGGCAGTAACGTGCAGTATTTGTGCCATGCGACTATTCTGGAACTCTCGGCTTTTGCTCTCGTCCATGAGTTGCCTGAGTAGTTTCCAGGTGCCGCCCCGATGTAGTTGCCCGTCTGCTTGGTTGCATAGGGCGAACCATTGTTGTGCGCAAAGTTGTCGGCTATATTTCTCGATCTCTCGACCGAGGTTCGCCACTTTTTTGCGCAGAGTGCGGTTGTGTCTCTGCTTACGCCATCGTTGTTGTATCGACCGTCTCGCCTCGAGTAAGTGAGCGAGTCGAGGGTCCATACGCTCTATGTCTTCCGATGTTTCGATCGATTCGGTTGCCTCTTCGGCAGCCGTGCATATTTTGGCTGTCCATTCCTCGATGTTCTCGACTTCTCCGACGTATGTGTTTCGGAATTTGTTCCAGTCGACCAGTTTGTGCGATATTGTTCTACCTCCCGGTCTTTCGTTTCTTTCGTGACCAAGAGGTATCGTAAGTTCGATTATGAAGTGGTCGCTTCCGAGGTTGATCCCCGTGTTCTTCCATGTGGCCGTGCCTCCCGGAGGTAGTACAGCAAAGGCCAAGTCTGGGTTGGTATCGCGGGCCGTCGACGTACCGATGCGCGACGGTTGTGTCGGGATCGTTAGTAGTGTGTATTCGGCTTCACTTGCGTCGTCCAGAGGCTCCTGCGAGTTCCGTGTGTTGGGCGTTGAAGTCGCCGCAGACTATTGCTGCCGCATCTCCTCCTGTGTCCCTGCCTGCTTGTGCAGCGGCTTCTTTGGTCTTGTGCAGTAGAGTTTTGAATTTCTGCTTGCCGTGCTGTGGGTTGCTGTAGACGTTGGCTACGAATATCGTTGTCGACGTCTTTTTTCTGCCCTTGGGGTTGCGGAATTTCTTTCCGCTAAGTGCAATTTCAGTAACACAGAGATCTATGGCCGAATCTCTATTGCCCAGGAATTTGTCGTGTTTTATACACGCTATACCTTTCCTTACAAACGTGCACACTCCCTGCGCTGCCCCTTTGCCGCACGTGCGAGCGCTCGGTGGCGCCGCATACGCTCGGTATCCGGGCAGTGATATTCTTTGCAGGTTCTCTTCATGCGTTTCCTGTATCGCAATGACATCTGGAAGCTCCGAGGTGTCGAGTGATCGCAGGTGCTGTTGTAGTATTGCTTTCCGGCATCTGAAACCGTTTGCGTTCCAGTGCCAGATCCTTATGACGCCTTCTCTGTTGCGGCGTCTATCCATTATTGCGACGGGATCGGCGCCGCCATCGCGGTCGCATTGCAGTAACGTTGCACCGCTGATTCGACGAGCGGTGGCAACTTCTCTTCTATTGCCTGTAGTATGGCTTGAGTGATCTTGTTCTTGAGGCGTTGTTCAAGTCGGTGCTCGAGGTTCTCGAAATTCTTGCCCCATCTGTTGACAATGGTAGTAAGTTGTCTAACTCGCTTGTTGAGGCCGACGTAGCCGAGGGGTTGTGTTCCCTCGTGTTTCGCCGCCCTCCGCTCTGCTAGGGTTAGTGGTGTGGACGATCTGATAGGACTGCTTTTGCGTCCTCGTCCTCACTCTCGCTTTCGCTGGCGCTATTGATGTCTTCATCTTCTGCCGTTGGTTCTAAAGGCTTCGCCGTAGCAGGGGTTGCCATGGGAAACTGGAAGGTCTTGGGTATTGTGGTTGCTATGGCGATGTTGGGAGTACCGTTTCCGGTTCCTTTCCCGCCATTTCTTTGCTGTTCGGCTGTCGAGTTGTTGCTTAAGGTCTTAGTCTCCTTGAGTTGTTCTATTGTCTTTCGCTGTTGTGGGATTGTGAGCTGCATCGCCGCCATCTTGGTTTGTTGTTCTTGCAAGGTAGTTTGCATCTTCCGCATGGCTATTTTTAGCTCGTCCATGTTCCTTTTGCATTGTTGTCCACATTCCCCGCTACTCTTTCTGCCGTCACTCACTTTCTCGGCTTCTTTGTTGCGAGGTGTCGGCGAGGGGAGACTTGCGTCATTCCCTCGTGACGTGGATCTCTCTCTTCTCGTTGTTATTGTCTTATCGCCGTTGGCCTTGACACTCTCTCCCCTCTCCTGTTTCTGCGCCTCGCGCCTTCGGGAGGCGGAGAGCTGTCACTGGGTTGTTTTCGTCCCCGCGCTGTTGACGTCAGCCCACGTCATACCGTCGTTTTCTGACGTCATTGTCTTCCAATCGCGGCTCGCCACGTTGCTTCCGTCATGGAGGCTTTCCAGTTCGGGGAAATCATCCCTTCTGGAGAGTCTGACCTTCGGGGTATGCAAGGGCGTGGGCGCCATTTTGGCGTTCGTTCGGGCCTCGGCGTTCTGTTTGGCCCACTGACGCTGCTTGATCTAAATTGGCGTCTTAAACTTGTTCTTACAGCTACCCGCGCCCGTAACGTGGGAGCCGCCGCAGAGCTTACATTTCGGCTTGCAGTATTCTTTATGGTCTTCGCCGGGATTCTTTCTGCCGCACGCAAAGCAGACCCGTGCGTTTGGTGTTGGGCATACGTCTTTCCTATGCCCCACTTGCCCGCAGATCTTGCACACCTCCCAATGTTGTCGGTATAGCGTGCACTTGGTGACAAAGCCTCCGTACTGTACATAGTGCGGTACCTTTTGTCCCTCAAACAGTATTACTACCGACGTGGAGTTACCTAGTCGGTGCGCAGCCATGGCTGTCGGATTGTGCTTATTGACGATGCATCTGCGGATATCTTCCTCAGATTCCTCGTGCCCAACTCCGCTGATTACTCCGCGGGACGTGTCGTCGGGGGTAGAGCGATACGCGTAGGTTTCGTACGAAGCCGCGCCGATCGTTAGCACCCTGATCATTCCATATTTGTTAGCTCTGCTCTCGCAGGGCGTGCTGAGTACGACAATATTCTGGGCGACATTCGGGGCTATCGAGTCCTCTTCTGCCTCCTCTCTGGCCACGTTGGCCGCCGTAATAATGGCTCCTCTCAGTATAGTCATGGTTGTGCTTGCCACGACTAACCCTCCTCGCGGTCTGATCACCACTCGGAATTCATCTTTGCAGGCGAAACTTGGCATGCGTGCATTCTTCGCCATACTGGCGTTGACTTTGCTCACAAACTGCGCTTTGGCTGCTCGTAGCTTCTCTTCCTTAGCTTTAGCGTTAGGAGCCGAGATACGAACACTCGGCTTACCTTTGGGTTGGAGTCCTCGCTGCGGTGAGCTTCCGTCCGATGCCTGTTGTTTCTTGGCACGGCGTGAAACTACAACAGTCCACCCCGGGCACTCTGTCGACTGTTGCACGTCCTCGTTGTCTAGTCCTCCGAGTGTTCCAGCGTCGTCGTCGACGATAATGTCGTCCGCGACGTCGGGTTCACTCTCCGGTGCTGCAACGGGTTGCGTAGTCGTGGCAGTAACGACGACCGTCTTCCTCGCCTTGTCCCCGGCTTCTTCGCGACTGGCCTGGTCGCGGCGCCGCTTGCGAATCGAGTCGGATCCGGCTGCGGTTGTGTCCATTTCTTGGATTTCTTCACACTTGTTCTCCATTTCGTCGCGAAAACACGCGGCGAACGTCGGGGCGGCCTCCAAGGTCACCCGGGTAGCTTCGGCAGCCGCGCACGTGGCCGCCATCGCCGCCGGCGGGGTTAGGCTTAGCGAGGTCGGCTCCACGCCGGACGCTAAAATTGCCGTATCTTCGCCAAAATTGGGTAAAATGGCCCAAAATTGGTATCCACGTATTCCTTGAGTCAAAAGGAACACTCACGTACCAAAGTTGATCCAGTAGGGGTCGATGATCCGCTGTTAAATGGCATAATTGACGAAGCCGATTTGAAGCACGTCTGAGACACGTGGCACGCGCCAGCCACCTCCGCTCGCTTAAGAAGTGCATTCGCACTTAAAATAATGTCTCCTGGACACCTGGACACAACAGAATGAAATAGAATGAGGCGCCGACAAAGAGGCACGAGAGCTCACATATCGTGCATCTTGCGACCACGACTACAGCACTTCCATCCCGAAAACCGTTAAGAACGTCCCCTCATCGAACTCTTCGTAACATGCTCCGTCGCTGTGCCACAGGGGGATCTCTACACCGAATAATGGCAAATTTTGCAGAGGGTAAACGAACAAAAGTATGTGCAAATCTATGTGGGTGAAGATCCTCTCTTGGAGCACCAGGGGTTAAATTATCATCACCATCAACACCATAATCATCATCATCACCACCACTACCATCATCATCTTAGTCAGTTCCACTGCAGGACGAAGTACTCTCCCATTTCCTTCAACCGCTTCCGTCCTGTGCTCATCGAGTCCACTGTTCACGCCCGAATTTCTTTGTTTCATCCCTCCACCGGATTAATGGGCCACCCTTCTTCCAGACCCATCTCTTATCCACTTTGTTACCCCAGTTCTCCACCGGTTCTCGGTTCGCCTCACAACATGGCGAGCTCAAGTCCATCCATTTTTCTTAACGCAGTGCCTAGGGGGCCGTCCGACGGTACTTTAGCTAGGCCCTGCAGGCATGGCTACAGTGCCGTCCGACGATATTCGAATAGGCTAGCACCGCTTAAAGCATCTGTTGTAGTGTAGACAGGAGGCAGTCTCTTAGCCTTCAACCCAGCGTTCGAACTAATTCCGGCACTAGCGCCGTATTCTCCCCTGGTGAACCTGGGGAAACATTATCGTGTTATTATTGCCATAACAGCTTCACCGCCATGTCGGCCTTGAACGCGTTATAATAGTCACGGCAATATTACGAGGGGACGCAGCTTGCGTGGCTGAATAGGTGATGCGCTCCTCGCCCGCTCATGCCGGTTGTATTCTGCCACCCCAGTCGCCACTTCCCCATTCCCACCCGGCAACCGCCTCACCGCTGCCTCCACCAGGCCAGCTACGTATGCCGGCATACGCCTCTTTGGCAGTACTGACGCCAGCTCGAATATCACTTGAACACTCTATTCGCGTCACGTGCGCGAACGCGACGTGCGGCGAGAGACATTTGATGCGCAATACAACGCAGACATGGTTGTCTGTCATCAAGCATAGCACACGCACGACACAAGTCCTTCCTTCAGCTCAGCTTCACGGCATATGAACGTGGTTCTCCTCTATCGCTAACAGAACTCGAACAGGCCTCGCATTGCGATTCATCCTGGTGTTCTTGGCGTCTCTTTCGCAGCAGCACAATGCCCGAGGGAGCACACACGGGAATTATGCCCCTACATGACCGGCACGCCGGCCTCGCCGTCTCGCCGTGCGGTAGCGATGACCGTTTTTTCGCACCGCCAGAAGCGCCGGGGAGAAGAGGGAAAAATGAAAGGAGGAGTGTTTCCACAGGCCCACTACCTCTAGAAGTGCAATAATAAAACCAAAACTAGAAAAAGTAATATCGGCCTGGTGTAGAGGATCCGCCATGGCTTTTTGATTCCAAGGATGGTGGTTCGAGACGGTCTCCTGCCTCACTTGTTTTTGCATCTTTAAATTGAAGTATAATTTCACGACTTAGGTTAGTTTTCGGAGTTCTAGGCTTTGCGTTCGTTAGTTCATGTTATGTTAGTTGAGGTTATGTTACCTTACTTTACCTTATGTAGAGCAATGTAGTGCCAGATGTGACATTTTATTTACAAAAACGGCAGTGGACGTCGATATAGTGGAGTGCTTATAGTACCGTCGGATGGCAATTTAGACAAAGCCATTTTTTATTTGAACTATAATATCTTCTACTCTACTCTGTTCTCTGATCCAGATAGCTCGTTTCATGTCCCTGAGTGTTGTTCCTAACATGATGCGCTCCATGGCCCATTGAGCCGACCTAAGCTTGCTGTCTGGCTGTTTAGTGAGATGCCACATTTCATCTCCGTATGCCATAACCGGTAGTGTACACTGGTTGTAGATTCTTCTTTTGAGCGAAAGTAGCTTACTTTTTATTGTTTGGTAGTGTTTGCCGAGAGAGAGAGAGAGAGAGAGAGAGAGAAGGCTCTTTATTGAAAAAGCAGAGAGATTTGCCGGCGTTTGTGATCACCTACATGCTTCTCTGCTAGGGGTCGGCGATGTAGGGAGAACAGGCCCTAGAGAGAGGTGGGCAGAAAAGAAAAAAAAGGGAGCGAAAAAAAAACGAAGAAGCAAACAAAAAAAAAAACACTGGCGTGGTTTGGCGGGCTTGGCGGACTATTTTTTAGATTGTGTTACAGAATTTACAATTTTGAAATGTGGCCAATGTCCTCCAAATATGAAAACAAACTTTTTAGAGCCTGACGCTGCTTCGATGGGCTAGTCCATGGTCCTAAGATGGTCTTCAAAGTTACCGGCCCTTGATCTAGGCGTTCAATATCTTCAAAAAAACGGGATCTTGGTGCCAAGTAGGCCACACATTCTAATAAGATATGTTCGACGGTTTCTATGGAAGAACAGTTATCGCAGTACGGGTTGGTCGTCAGTCCGAGGAGAAAGAGGTAACTGTTGGTGTAGGCCGAGTTCAGTCGTAGGCGATGATATAATGTCTCCAGCCTACGAGGGAGCTCTCTAGGAAGTTTTGATGTCAAATCAGGGTCAATCGCGTGCAAAAATACTTCATTATTGGGTTCGTTGCTGCGCCATAGCCGGTTTCTTTCACTTACTGCAAAGCGATGGGCCATGGTCGAAGCGTCTGTTTTTGTAAAGTACACTTTGCGGTATTTGCGGTGGTTAAGGCCCATACGGGCCGAGTGTTCTACAACCCACACCTATTCTGCGCCATATTTCTCTCTCGTAGTTGGGGTCAGCACAAACCATCTGCCCGAGGTAGCTATATTCTTTTAAATGCAGAGCATTTCAGTAACTCACGATGTCACCCGCGTCGACGTCCGTAGTCGTAGTCCGCACCCCTCCCCCTACACTATATAAAAAAAATACTATCCGGCGCCTGGTTTCGATCCCTCGAGCGGGCGGGCGGAACGCAATGTACATGGTGCTCTACCCACTGCGCCACAAAGCCGACACAGAATGGGAGGCTACGAACGCGCCTTATATCCTTGACTCATTCAAACTACGTCAAGAAGCTGCTGATACAACGCATTCACTACCACCAACTCCCCAAACACTAAACGTTAACGCAATACACCCACCCCCTTTGCGACGCATTTACTCGAGTCCCCCTCGCGGGGAGATGGGCCCAATTACGATGGCAGTGCAACGCCGGCACGTGCGGGGAGAAAAGAACAAAGAGAACAGAACTCCCGCTGGCGCAGTTTCAGGCAGGGGGCGCGCGAGCACTGCGAAGGCGGGAAATTTGAATTGCATGGGGTGGTAGCAGTAAGCGGATAACGGGGGTACAGGCCACTATGGCGAATCACTGCTCTGCATTTCCAACAGCTTTCACATTGAGTGGAACGGCTTCTAATTTTATCGACAGGCTGCAAACTATGTGTCCAAGCAACTTAGTCAAACTGGCACTCCGGCATCAAAACACTGCGCTTGTGCAAAAGTCAGAGAAATCACAACAATTCGACGGACGAGCATTTTTTACTTCCAGCATTTCGTTTCCTAATCTCAAGAGCACGTTTTTGGCATGCTTGTTCTTCATTACTTTAGATTTATTCATATTTATTTATAGCCCCACTCGCCGTGCTTTTTCATTGCAGTTCCTCAAGCATTGCATGTGTTCTGGACGCTTATTGAGCAATACAGTGGCGCCCGCGAACCTCAAATGGATCAAATATTGCTCGTTTATCCTTCATCCTATGCTTTCCCCGTCAAGCTTTCTAAATACCCCGTCCAGACATGCTGTGAATAGTTTTCACGAGATGGTATCTCCCTGTATTACTCTCTTTCGCATCGGAAATTTATCGCTTTGCTTGTGGAGCGTTACCCTGCCCGTGCATTCCTTATATATGTCTACTGGAAGTCTTATGCAGGTTCCCTCTATTCCCTGGTCTTTTAGGTCTTCTAACACGGATGCGGTAAGTACGAAATCAAACGTTTGCTCATAATCTATAAATGCCATGTAAAGAAGTTTAGTGCACCCAGCGGATTTTAATATCACTTGATTGATGACATGGCTGTGATTCATGGTTCGGTACAATTTCTTAAACCCAGTGTGCTCTCTGGGTTGTTGGAATTTAGGCTGTCACCTATGCGGCTATTACTTTGGTAAACAGCTTGTAAACAACTGAGAGTAGGCTTATGAGTTTGTATTTATTGAGATCCTTGGAATCTCCCTTCATATGAATTTAGAATAATGTTGGCGTTTTCCCAGTCCATGGGCCCTTTTTGAGTCTTCAAGCATTCTAAAATTACTGCAGCAATCTTTTCCAGTACAACATCGCCTTCCTTCTTCAAAAGATATACGGTTATGCCGTAGTCACCTGCAGCTTTTGCCAGTTGCATGCCTTTGAGACCCTTTCAAACTTCCTGTTTAGTTACTAATAGGACAACGCAAGTCGAGTTTGTACTCAATGTAGTCTCCCCTCGTCTAACGTCGCTGGCACACAGCCTGGTGTAGAATCGTTCTGATACCTTCATTATCTCTTCGAAATTTTGCGTAATGTAGCCCTGCTCTTCTCTGAGTGCGTACATCGTGGGTTTGCCGATGGCGACCTTTCTCGTAGTTGCTTTCGAGCTTTCCTCTATTTGCAGCGTTTCCACGATGACTGCCATGTTATACTGACGAATATCATTTTGTTAACTTCTTTTTTTTATTGCGTTAGTATACCCTTTGGCATAAATACTATGTCACAGGTATAGATTAACTCCCGTTTAGCGAAGAAACACAAGGAGGGAGCGATGATGTGGTCCCCAAATCCACCGATGATGGCCAGGTGGTCTGCCGCTTCCAATGAAGGGAAAGTCCACAGGAAATGTTCAGTGTCCGCATCTTCGGCAGGAGACGTGCAAAATGGGCAGTTCTGTGCGAACGGGGCATGGTAACGTGCTGGCCACTCCCGAGTAACAGCGGGAGAGAGAGCTACACCATCACGAAGTGTTCGCAGCAAGACCTCCTCCCAGCGAGCAAGTCCGCTAGGGAGGTCCGTTCCACACAGTGGAATTAGAGCTCGTGTGGCGCGACGAATATCTTCTTTTCTTTGGAGAAACTGTTCTGGGGTGCCTAGTGTCAGTAAAGGCAATGGTTGTGGAACAAATGCAGTGTGGCAGGCACCATCCGCTGCAATGTGACCGGGGAGAGTATTTCGGCGGACCCACGACAGCCGCAGAGGGCAGGGGTATGTATCCAGTATGTCATGCATGTCCCCGAGATAGCTGATTTGTTATTTACTGGACGTAAATCACGGCCGGCCGCCGCGGAGTCTGTATAAATTTGCAAACTAATACCTCGAGGGGCTTGCTTGATGAAGAGCAGTAGTTAGTGCTTGCAAGCCAACCCGGATGGCCGTAAGCTCGGCCAGCATAGAAGGCAGTGTGCGGCGTGTTACATAGAAGCACGTTTGACAGGGCTCTGGTTGGGAAGGACATTGTAGTGTTCTGGTCACCACAGATTATCAGTCTAGAATGCTGGGATAATTCAATCGGATCCGCCACACTTGACACTATCCTGTTCTTACGTTTGGCGATTAGTTCATTTGTTTTCTTAGTTTTCCAGTTTGGTCCCTACATGTTGCTTCTTCCACAGCTGCCACTGAGTGCCGATCTTAGGTTGTAATTTAACCTGTCTACATGACTTCGTTCTGCTCGTTAAGAAGGGCGAATTTATTTTTGAGTGTTATTTTAAACTCCTGCGATCCGGCTATCACCGACTCGTTGCGGGGTTTCTTAGTTTTCACAAGTTTTCTTTTTTGTTTTGAGATTCAGCCTTCTCTTGTACCGAACCATCCTATGATCGCAGCTCTGAATCTTACATATCACCTCTACATCTTGCACTATACCTGGGCAGTCACTTAAACTGAAGTCGACTTCATTTTTGGATGTGCCATCAGAACTTTTCAATGCCAATTTCGTATTCTTTCGTTTATAAAAGAATGTGTTCATCAACCTCAGGTTTTTCCTCTCTGCAAATCCAACCAGTGTATCTGCTCGACTGTTGCAATTGTCTATACCGAAGGTTCTAAAAAAGGTCAGTGAAAACAAAAATGCGCTAAATTCGGGGAGACACCCACCCTCTATCACGCAAGCTGGCCTTCTCCAAGGGTATGCTGAGGGGAGAACAACTCAAACATTACGTATTTCACTTCTATCTGGATATGGCAGGCAGCTTGGACCAGCTAGTTACCACACGTCTAGCGGGAGATGATTCAGAGGCAAAAAGGAAGCCGCAGAATCTGGGACCCTGATCTTCCGGTTGCACCCTTTGGCTTGGCTTGGCACAGTCTGTTTACTGTAACGTTTTCCGAAAACCCAGCTTTTTTTTTCAGCAAACATGTTCAATGTCTTTTTCCTTAGCGGAAATTCAGAAACGTTCAGTCACGTGAAGATATTAAGGATAAACACTTTGAAACAGTGACACTGTCGCTTTGTTGCTCCAACCGACCAATGGCCCGCACCCACTACCTGTCATCTTCACATCTGAAGCCACAGAAGCGCAGAGGGTCTCTGTTTCTCCTGAGCTAAGGCTAATAAATTACCTTGCTCCTAGTGTTCTCTCTTCGTTCTGTTATGTGAGTGCCCAAAGTTCACCGTGCACAGTCAGAAACTAATATTATCTTTGTGCAGGCAGCTTGGTGCGGGGCTTGGATTGAGTGCTGTTTTGGAGACTTTGGTCAGGTCTCAGTCAGGCTGCACGGCAATCAAAGCTCTCTTGTAGTTTCTTCGGAACACATAACCGGACAGAGTTTTGTGATTGAAAATTTTATGAGCATCAAATGACATCTTTTTATTTTTAGAGTTTTTGTTGGTGTTTTTTACGCATTCTTTTTTTTTTCTTCTATAATCTATCGTAGGAAGCCAGCGCCACGGCTCGGCTGACCTCGGTGGCTTTCAATAATTTTCTCTTTCTCTGTCACTCTCTCTGTATGCGGGGTTTTGTAATGCCTGCGTTCCAGCTTATAGTAGTGCGCAATATCTTGGTAAGCCAATATCAGATGTGCAGTCTCCAGCTCGCATTCCCTTGTTGCTGGCCCAGTCAATTCTCAGGCTGGGTGGTGTTTGGCTGCGTCGCAAGGGGGTCATATATGGCCTGGTTTCCGCACTAACTTTATGCTTGTTTCTGAAGTGTTTTGCGATACGATGTTAATGGCTGGGTGAAGATTTTTCTGTCTTGTAAGTACGGCTGGCCTCGTAATTATTATATGCCGTCTACAATATTAGGGACCATGTACGGCTCACAATGGTGAACAGGCAAACAAAAGAGAAGAAAACATTGCCACCCACGTGGGCTGGCGTCCACGCACTAAATGAGGAAGAAATCACCAGTGGAAACGAAAATGACGCAATGAAAAAGTAACATCAAGATGGAAATGAAAGCACACAATCGCACCATTGGAGTTATACAGGGGTATCTGGAGCATGCTAAATACGAAAGTACTAAAGCGTGCTTACGCTAGCAGCGTATACGTAGGGCTTACCAAGGGATTAGGAAACCTCGTCAGTCACAGTAACAAAGAGAAAAAAGAAATGACGCAAAGGAAATAGAGAGAGAGGGAAAGGACGGGAAAGAGAGATAGACTTCATTGTAGCAGAAATACTCTAAGTCAGGAGGGGAAAGTCAGTGTAGCAAGTGGGCTGGAGTCATCTTGAAGGCGGGCAGTTTGAACCGAAACAGTTGGGCTCCTTGAGAAGGCTGGAGAGGCCGCGTTGGGTGCGGAGAGCAGGCTGAGGACTCTAAACTGAGTGTGTTATTAAAGCCAGCATAAAGGGTTTCAGTGTATGAGGCTCGATGTATGAGGAGGAGGTATTTGGTGGAGGTTTGAAAATTCTGTAGCGCGCAAATTTCGGACAGTGCCAAATTAAATTAGGTGCTGGAGGTTGGTGGGTGTGAGAGAGCCGCAGAAGGAACATCGATGCGGCAGGGATGGGGTGTTCCATTTACGGAAGGTCGCTTGTGTAGGCCAGCATTGGCAAAATATTTGTTCATAAAAATAATGGCTGATCTTAGCAGCGGGGGCAGAGCGGATAAAATGCCGGTTAAAGTGAGGCCCTTGAGGCGGTCTTTTTCGTAACGAAAAAGCCGAATTTCTGGCGGTTATGACTCGGATTGTGAATGAGCCAAGCCGGGTAGCAGTGGAGACCTAGATGTTATACACTCCTGTGCCACCGAGTGGGCTTACTGGTCCCCCGTTAATGATTCCTAGTTTCCAGGCTACCAGTCATTCGAAGATGAATGCCGGTAGATTTCAGGGTGAAAAGCTGATGAAAGATTTTGTTGCCGATAGTATTCGTCGATACGGGACTTTTCAGAATCTGTAGTGCTTCGAATGCGTCCACCAGGATGTGTATCTGGGAAGGACGGAGGAGTGAAATTCATTCAAACACGGCGAAGTCTGTGGATTGAATGATGGCATCGAGTTCTGCTTTCAGGATGGTACCAAAAGGATGATTAACAAATTTTTTGCCTTGGGTGAAGGAGAGATTACGTGAAGCCCATGCGGGGCCCACTAGTGGAGGAGTAATGCTTGCGCCGGTGTAAATGTCGAATTGGATGGTGTGACTGATGCAAACACAAAATAATACATTATATTGCTCTCATATGGGTCTCAAATACACTGCAAAATATAACCAAATAACTTTTATTGCAGAACAGATGGTTGTGCATAGAGTGCAAAGTTTTTTTCTTGCTTACGCCAAAGAACACTGCGAGTATAACAATGTCATAACGGTCGAAAATTTATATCGGCGGAACCATTCCCCTTCTTTTAGTCTGGAGCTAAGCAGAAATGACAAAATTATGAATTAGTTTGGAAATTTGACAGAAATGTTCTATCGCATTTAGTACCCGCTACCCTGGACTACGTAAGGTCTCCATATGTTGAACATAGTATGAAAAACATGCTTCACTACCTTGTGTCCTTCGGATTCTTAATGACTTGTTTGACTCTTCCAATAAATTTGTTTTCTCTCCCTTGACATAACCTCCATTTCTTACAATAACTTTTACGTCGAAGTTTTCGTGAAGTGGAAATGTGTACATTTTTTGTTTTATCTCTCGTGTCTGGTATTTTCTTATTTTTGGTGCTGACAGTCCACATGTCCACTTCCCTGTCAGCCGAAACTGGTGAAAACTGGTCAGACACCCCCAAGTTGTTCCCATCTTTTAAACACCTTAGCTGTTCAGGGGATTGCAATGTCTGGCGTTGCTGGTTACGTCAGACGTTGCTTGCCCCGCGAAACGCTGTCTGTGACGCCATGCAAAGGTACATCGTTGGGCTGACAGATGGCGCCACCGCCCCAAAGGCCGTTCAGTAAACGTTCTCCACTCGCGCACCAGGTGGTGGTTATTTTGTGTTGTGCTTATTACAAAAGAGTAAATTTAAATTTAAATGTAAATAATAGCAGGACCCAGTTCTACACGTCGATTACTGGAGACTTTCTCGAAAAATTTTCCGCATGCCAATTGCGAAAGCCGGAATAAAGTGTACCCTAATCTCTGTCGGTGTAGCTTAAAAGGCCAATTTGCTGAGCCTATTATGTATAGTAACACAGCGAAAAAATGAAACAACCGAACTTTGATATGAGGATGGTAATGAAATGACAGTAGCTACAGTGGAAACATATTTGTTTAGCGGGCTGTCACTTGTGCGTTGGACTCCGAAGCGTGTGCTTCAGCAGCAGCGGTGATATGTGCTTTTCTACTGAAGTACGCCGTGATATAGCAGATTCATACGAGCGCAACGAGAAACCGGTCCATCTCCATTAACGTGAAAGTAGGGGAGGGACAAAGCATGCAGTGTATAAGTGTATCATGCGGTTTCCATGTGCGGTTTGATGTACGATGCGGTTTCGATGTTGTGATAAAGTGTATAATGCGGTTTTCATGCTGAGCGCTCGGCGTCTTAGGCCTTGTCGGCTTGGCATTTTTGCCCACGGGGATGAAACCGTTGGGGGTAGAGGTATACAGCTTTGCTGTAAAATTATCGCGTCTTTGAAGCACGAAGCGTTCTAGCACAAGGCGCTGGAAAACGAGTGTCCCGATGTTTTAGTACCGTGACTAGTGGAAACGACCATTAAAACGGTGATTACGGTGACGACGACGACAGGATATGCCAGCTGCCCCAGCCCCTAATGGGTTCGCCCCTAAGGCATACGTGAAAAAGAAAAAAAACCAGCACGTACATCCCACATAACCGACATTGGGATGTTCATTGATATTTTTACTTAAGCTTTTCGTTCGGCAGTGCGGTGTGCTCATGTGTTTTCTACAAATGCGAACCTTCCAGGTGTCAAGCCCCATATCGGGTTTGGGATAGCTGTTGAGAAGCGCCCACCACACATCATCTACGCACCGAAGCGGATCGTAGAGCAAGGTCGAAACCCATGCAAGCTGTAGATGTTGGGCCAATTACTCAGGTTTGCATAATAGGAAAAGGTGCAGCAGTGGCGTAGAGGTACAGAATCTCATTCGCGTGCAGAATGACCGTGGCTTGAATCCCGGTGCCGGACAATTCCCACTGGATTAAAAAAAATCAGTGTCTTGATGGAATTGCAGAATGACGCTTGGGGTGCGGCCTGACCCCGGCTACCATTGCCGGAAACGCACTCCCTCAACAGAGCAGGATGGGCCACCCTGGTGTAGTAATGGCCACAACATCCCGTGAAATACGCCAACTAACCCACGTCCCTCAGTCTCCAGTGGCTGCGAAGCAACTTACTGAGGCGGCGGTCAGACCTGTGGCGCAGCAGAGGGTGCTAAGAATCCCTGGACACGGACAGGCCGCCATTGGAACCGGAACCTGGCAACGTTTAGCACGAGAACCTTACCTAGTGAAGCGAGTCTAGACGTGTTGCTCGAGGAATTCAAGGGCATTAAACGGGATTTCATACGGCTTAGTGAGGTTAGGAGGACAGGTGAAGCCTTTACGGTGCTGAAAAATGGACACGTCTATGTTACCGTGGTCTAGTGGACAGAAGAGAACTGGGAGTGGGATTTCTAGTCAATAATAGCATAGCTGGCAACATACAACAATACTACAGCATTAACGAAAGGGAAGCAGGTCTTGTAATTAGGCTCAATGAGAGGTACAAGCTCAAGGTGGTACAGGGCTATACCCCCACTTCCAGCCACGATGACCAGCTCGCTGAATTCCTCTATGAAGACGTGGAATCGGCAATTGCTACAGTAACAACACATTATACCATAACACGAACCGTTCTAGCGCGAGGCGTAGTCATGGGAGACTTCAATGCTAAAGTAGGCAAGAATCAGGCTGGTGACAAGGCCGGTGGGAACTATGGTCTAGGCTGTAGGAATAGCAGGGGGGAACTACAAGTCGAGCTCGCAAAACGCAAAAATCTACGCATCATGAATACATTCTTCTGCGAGCGGGAGAGCCGTAAGCGGACGTGGAGGAGCCCAAATTGGGAGCATAAGAATTGAATAGACTTCATATTATGCGATGACGCTGGCGTCGTGCAGGATGTGTTAGTGCTCCGAAGGGTAAGGTGTAGTGACCACCGTATGGCAAGATCTCGAATTAGGCTAGATTTGAGGAGGGCCACAACAAGGTAGTACGAAAGAAGCCGATCAATGAGCTAAGAGTAAGACGTAAAGTTGAAGAATTTAGGATGGCGCTGCAGAACCGATATTCAGCTCTCACCGAGGAAGCAGAGCTTGCGACACAGGAAGACAGCGAAAATCTTACACGCATTATCACAGAGTGTGCAGTAGAAGTCGGGGGCACGATGGCTAGACAGGGCACTGGTAGACGTTCCTAGGAGACAAAAGACCGAATTTGGAAACGGCAAAGCATGGCAATCTCCACCCCAGCTGACAGAATAGAACCAGCGGAGCCCTCTAAGTTAATCAATAAGCGTAAGACAGCTGACATACGAAAGTATAACAGGAAGAGGATCATATATGCCGTAAAGAACGGATGCAGCCTGAAAACAATGAAGATGCGTCTAGGCGTTGGGAGAAATCAGGTGTATGCATTTAAAGACAAGGAAGGCAATGTCATCACAAATACGGATAAAATACTCATTGTAGCCGAGGAGTTCTACAGAAATCTCCACAGTACCCGGGACATCCAGGATAATGCATGCCGAGATAGAAATTAGTTCAGAGGAGATAGACATCCCACCAGTAACGATAGAAGAAGTGAGAAAGGCTCTGAAAGAAATCAAAGGGGGCAAAGCACATGGTGAAGATCAGATAACAGCAGACCTCTTGAAAGGTGGCGGGCAAATTGTGCTAGTAAAACTGGCAAACGTGCACACGCAATGCCTAAAGACCGCGTGTGTACCGGAATCTTGGAAGAACGTGAAAATCATCTTACCCTGTATGAAAGTTGACATGAAGGACTTGAAAAATTACAGGCCGATCAGCGTACCGTCAGTCATCTACAAGGTATTTACAAAGTTAATCGCAAAAAGAATTTCTGCAGCCTTAGATTTCAGTCAACCTAAAGAACAAGCAAGGCTCCGCGAAGGCTATTCAACAATGGACCATATTCACACGATCAATCAGGTGATAGAGAAATGCGGTGTACTGAGCCCCATATATTGCTTTCATAGACTAAGAGAAAGCAGTTTACTCGGTCGAAACCCTAGCAGTCATTCAAACATTACGGAACCAGGGTGTAGGCTAGGATTATTTAAGAATACTGGAGGATATTTGCAGTGGGTCCACAGCTACCATCATCCTCCATAAATACAGCTGCAAAATACCTATAAGGTAGGGCGTCAGACAAGGAGACACAATCTCTCCAATGTTATTCACAGCATGTGTACAGAGGTATTCAGAACATTGGATTGGGAATAGGTGAGAATACCTCATTAACCTCAGATTTGCCGATGGCATTGCCTTGCTAAGTACCTCGGGGGATGAATTGCAAAGCATGCTTACCGTACTGAACAAAGAGAGTAGAACCGGGGGCCTAGAATAATATGCAGAAAACTAATGATCAATAACCTTGGGACAGAACAGCGGTTTGAGATAGGTGGCGAGGCATGGAAGTGGTACGCGGATATATCTACTTAGTCCAAGCTGTGACCCCGGATCCCAACCATGAGGCAGACATAATTATAAGGATAAAAATGGGGTGGATTGCATTCGGCAGGCATTCTCAGACAATATATCACAGCCTACCATTGTCCCTGAAGACGAAAGAGTAGAACAGCTGCATCTTACCTGTACCCACGAACGGGGCAGAAACTTGGAGGCTCACTAAGAGGGTTCAACCTAAATTGAGGACAGCTCAGCGAGAAATGGAACGGAATATGATCGGTGTAACCTGAAGGGACAAGACGAGAGCGGATTGGGTGTGGGAACAAACGCGGGGTAAGGATATATTCGTAGAAATAACGAAGAAATGGACGTGGGCAGGGCATGTAATGCGAAATAAAGGTAACCGTTGGTCATTAAGGGTAACATAGTGGATCCCTAGAGAAGGAAGCGTGGCAGTGGGCGGCAGAAAGTTAGATGGACAGATGAGATCAAGAAGTTTGTGGGGATAAATTGGTCGCAGTTAGCACAGGACCGGGATAATTGGAGGTTAATGGGAGAGGCCTTTGCCCTGCAGTGGGCGTAGATAGGCTGCTGACGATAATTTTGATGATGCATAGTAGCACTTCTATATAAAAGTTGAGACTGCTACATATGTAAAATAGGTATATTCCAGAGAGTCCAGAGAGATGTAATTGAGATTACAGGTTTTAATGGGCCGAAGCTGCCCCTGGTCACTCTGTCCCTCCGTAGTGGAAGGATACGGATAAGTTTTGACTGCATGGCTACCTTTAACGTGCGCTGATATCTCGATGCAGGGGCGTTTTCTCTTTTTGCCTGCATTTTTGCTCCACGGGCTATGTTGCTATTGAGTTGCATGTGCAAGTATATGTAGGAGGTGCCACACTGCCTAATCGGCCGCTATAAAAGGAAAAGAACAAAATAACCCACTTCTTTACATATTTAAACAAGCTAAAAATTCTGTTTCTGCAGTGCTTAGAGGGGATGTGGAAACATTCCGATGACGCACAATGTTAGCCGACGGCCGGTCGATTGTAAGGTATTGCACGGCTCTGGGCAACGCCAATAAATCTTCAAGAAACATTTACCGGGCATTCTTTCTCTTCTGTGTATACCCTTAGAACAATTGCAACCATAACTACGTTGTAAGTAAATGCTGGCAAAGCTTACAATCATTTAAATTTTTCCTGCCTTCCTTCATGGTGGTGGGGGTGGTGGTGGTGAGATCAAAAACATTTATTTCAAGTAAAAGGGGTTCGCGCTTGAAAGCGGGAGAAGCTCTTAGTACAGCGTCCCTGCGGCGGCTGCGGTGTCTGTGGCCAGTCCACCAACTTTCGCTGGTTGTCATAGTCCGAACTGCACAGTGTGGCCTCCCACGCTGGGGTCGGGGTGCGAATAATGGGCGCTTCTGGTGTGTTTTTCAAGCCCACGTGGTGTGGTACATGTACTTGCTCTAACTTTGTATTCACGAACACATCAGCCTGATGAAGCAGAAAATGGATAAAATTTTTCACAATTCTTGAATAATACAGGTGCACTTATACGGCTCTCCTGATCTTGCGAAGTGTTTTCATGGAAATCTTGCCGATAAGCAGCAAATTGGAATATTTTTTTGGCTTTTTTTGGGATAATTCTTGGTGCTTGTTTTTTTGTCTGGATGTTTTTACTTACTTTGTCTCTTGTCCCCAATAATGATTCCCATTAACACTATTATAACGAATAAGATTGTTAGCTTGGCCAATTGGTATTCTTGTGGAGATAAAAGACATTGCATGGTTGGTGCTGTGTGGTATTTGCCAAAGACTGCTTTCGCACGAACAGTAATAATTCATTGGGTGTACTTATCCGTGCCAGGTTAGTGTGCCGGAGTGGTTTACCTCTTTTTCGGGTGACATCGCGCTATGAATACAAAGTGCAATAGTAATACAAAGGTCTACGAACAAGAGTGTGGTTGTTAATATATATCTATTCCTTGCAAAAATACCACTTTCGATGGATACCCGGAGCACAAACGGAGAAGAAACACAACACCGCCTGCCGTGTGCAAATCTGTGTGCTTCATTTTCTTTTTAATGTTGTGATTTTATGCCACCGCTTATGGATATTCTCTGCACTGAGCCATTTAATTATTTTACGTAGCTCTGGCGAAAAGTGCTAACTGACGCAAGACCAACCTTAAGCAATGAAGGTGTCCTCGATATTACAGTCACTTATTTGTTGGCTCAACCAACTTCGGGGAAATGAAAAACACATGCGCAGGTGCATTGACAAACTGATTCGTTGCTCGTCGTGGGAACTTGTGGAAGAAGGAAACCGACACAGAATACAGATACGAAACGATGCGGGATTCCCAACTGGAAATTCCGTTCTTGAAACAGTACTATATAGTGCAGGTGACTCCGATAACTGATTGACTCAACAAGCAACAAAGTACGCAGGTTATACAAGCGCGGTACAGAGAGCAGTGGGTGGCTGCGCATGTTGAGCCTTCCCGGCATTTAACAAAACTTTCCCCGATCTCCATCTCCATCTTTCCCCAGTGGCTGCTCACCAGCGTTGTTTTTGGTGGCTATGCGCGCTTTTTTCACACATTGTGACCCTCTGATGCGACAGATGACGGTTTTTGAATATTGCCGCCCTTGAAAACTGAACTCGCCATTATTAAGTGGCATGTGTTTGCTTTAGCTGCACGCCACTCCCTACTTTTAAACCAACCTTTTTAAAGCCCCCATGAGCTGAACATAACAAGTATCTTACGATGCGGTTATTGCCTGGATTAAATTTGCGCCCTCAAAACCTTTCCTTTGACACCACAATTCCTTTTGTGCTATCATTTTAGCATCAGCACTGAATTCGTGAAGTTTAACTACTCCTAAGTAGCACTGATCAGCTGGAGGCCCTTTTTTATTTCGTCCACATCCTTTTCTTCATCCAGACCTTTAGTTTGATACCCCACACACCCTAGCGGCATTGTTTTATTTTTAACCCTAACTACGTATAACCATGACTACGTCATGAACATGACTAGGAAGCTTTTTTGTCTCACGTGATTGCCCTCATCGCGAGCTTCAATTTAACACCCTACACACCCTAGCTGCACGTCACTTTGAATTTTACCCATATCGATGACTCGTCATGACTGGGATTCGTTTATCAGCAAGGAGCTATTTTTTGTTTGTTCCACGTAAATCCCCTCGTGGAGACCTTCGATTCGATACTCCACACGCCCTAGCGGCATCGCAATGAATATTCAAACCACTCTATGACTTACCATGACTATGTCATGATTAAGACAAGGATTTATTTTTTATTGTTTCATCGTTATTTCCCTACTCGAATCCTTTAATGTGATACCACACGCGCCTAAGGAGCATCACTATGAATTTACTCAGTTCATGGCACATCCTGACTATGTCATGATTATTACAAGGAACCATTTTTATTTGTCCCATGTGAGGTTTGTCATTGAGACCTTCAATTTGATACCCCCCATGCCCTAGCGATACATCACTTTGAATTTTAACCCAATCCATGACTTATCATGATGGTGTGCATAATATGACCAGGAGACATTTCGTATTTGTCCGATTTTATTTCGCTAATGGAAACATCTAATTTGATACCGCACACGCCTAAGCGCCATCACACTTATTTTTACTCCATTCATGACTCACGTTGACTACGTGATGATTATGAACAAGAGTCATTTTTTTGTCCCACGTGATTCGAGGAATTTTCAGTCCGAGGAAGTTATGAATTCATTTGAGTTGGGAGTCCATGTTGAGTTCTCAGACCTAGTGAGTTCTGAGCCTGAGTGAGTTCTAAGTTCTGCGCTTGCTGTGAGCTTGAGTTAGTGTGAGCGCAGACGTGTTCTCACCAATGAGTCTGAGGTTAAGTGAGTGCTCATTCAAATTTAGGTTGTGAGTCATTTTGAGTGGGCCGGGCCAAATTTGCCGAGATATGAAATTGTGTACTGGTATTACAGACTGTCAAAACTGACCTTGAGGGCTTCGTTTCAGTGCGATAAATTTTTGTTTAACGTCCACGACACTGTCCCGCAAAGTACAAGATGAATGGAATATGTTATGTATGGTTCATGTTAATAGGAAACGATGGGATTCTTGTTTGTTGGCGTTTCTGAAAGATCCCGAACCAGTGATCGAAGTATACATAGCGGAACTCGTTTGGCCAGAGGGAGCGGAATAAAGCAAGAATTATATTCCTGGAATCAAACTTAATTTAATTTTTACACAAACGACAATAAAAGGACCAAGAACGTATTTTATTGTAACCGATGAAACGTTTGTTTCGTTTTTTATTTCCTTTGTAGACGCAAATTTTGGGGCAGTTTTTTGAAAGCAACTTAAGCAGCAGTTAACAACTTGTATTACGCATTTGGTGAGAACGGATGCAGTCTCATCAGTGCCCCTTGATAACGCGTTTACGGAATAATCTGCGGTTCCTGACGACAGCGGTGTTTAGGGCTTCGTTCGGTGTTGAAGAAGCAGTAGTTTCGTTCGGAAAACTCAACACTGTCATTGTGGTATCGGTCCTATCTTCTATAGAAAATTCTTCCACATCTCTCGCCTTTACATAAGCCGGACGCTTCCATGGAACACTACTGTATATATTAGCTTCGTCTGAGGTTCTATTCGCATTGTAAGTAGAAGGAGTTGCGTCTGACGGGCGAGTTCTTGAAGTGTTTTTTACGGCCGTAAAGAAGAGTGGCGGCCCGTTCCTTCGGCGACCGCGAGGGTTCGTTCTCCACCTCAACACCTCAACATTGTCAAGCGGCGGCGCCTCGGGCTGCAGGGACTCATTTGCTGGGTCCTTCAGATTGAGTGGATCTTCAAGTTCTAAGACTGGCTCAGGCCGGCCGTCGTCGCTCTGGAGAGCATTCGCCATTTCGCCGAGAGATCCCCGAGTGAGTACCGTGAAGGTGAGGGTTGAGGCCATCGCCAGACAGAACATGGCCAGACCAACGACCCAGTACGCTGCAGCGGATCGTGTTATCCAACTATCTCCCTCATGCACCGGTGAAGCTACGATGATGTTGCTGGATGGCGGGTAGTGCCCCTGGTCTTGTAGTTCGCTGCTTACACTGGTCACGCTAGTGCTCCGGTCACGCCTGCTACTTGTGACCCAACTTGCGCTGTGAATGAAACCAAGAGTGGTTTTGAATTAATGGCTGTTGTTATAAATCCACGATGGTGTCAAATAATTGGTATTTCGTGTACATGAAACATATTGTAAAGGGGAGACTCGTGTATTAGTCAGCAGCGAAGGAGATGCTTTGCCACAATGGGATTCTCTGTGTGGCCTCAAATGACGAGAAAGAGGTTGGACTTGATGGTCCTTCATGCGGCCTGGTGCTTAGTGTGGACGGTGCTTGTAAATACCGGATTTGCATTATGCTAACGCACCCCCGATATCAGCGCAGGTAAGTTTGATCAGAAAAAAATGTAATGTCAACAAAATACGTCACAAAACCTACCTGGCAGACGACATTTTATTTGATGCATGCAACTGTGGCAGCGAAAAGCTCTTGTTCTTCATAAACTTGCGGATCCACTTATTCCCCTCCTAAAACATAGAGTTGGGCACGTTGAAAGCGTCTGCTATTTGAATTCCCTTGACCTGCATAATTTCAGACATTAGTGGCCGTTCGTTCCTTTATCGCTCGTTTGAATTCCCTCCTGGAAGTCTAAATCGTCGGAAACGTCCGTGCTTTGGGTCGGTTAATACTTTCCTTAAATCCTTGCATATAAATTTGGCTCTCCCTTTTTTGCAAAAATCGCATACAGGCGTCCGAGACTCTGAGCGTGGGTGAAGGTATCGGTTTCCTCGCTCATGGTAAATGAAGTACCATCACGCTTGCATTGTGCTTCAGAGTATCGCCTTTTCGGAGCCATAGCTACTGAAACGAGGTGCTACTATCAGAAGTAGCAGCAAACTGTGCAATATTTCGCTAAGGATTTTCTCACGTGATGTTAAAGTCTGTTTTAGGTTGGATTTTGAAAAAAAAATGATGGTGCTTATGGCAATGCTGACAGCTGCTTTCAGTTCATATTACAATTAAGCGTTAACCCGCCGTGGTGGCTCAGTGGCTAAGGTGTTGGGCTGCTGAGCATGAGGTCGCGGGTTCGATTCCCGGCCATGGTGGCCGCTTTTCTGATGGAAGCGAAAAGAAAAAATGCCCGTGTGTACGAGATTTCGGCGCGCGTTAAAGATCCCCAGGTGGTACGAAAATTATTCCGGAGCCCTTCACTACGGTCCGCCTCATCGCCTGAGTTGCGTCGGCGCGTGAAACCCTACAATCAATAATAAAGCGTTATTCCAAAGGGCCCAGAAATTGAGGGGTACTTATAACGAAAAGACTGCGCCTGAAAATCGTGCAAATACGGTACCATGCTCTACAGTATACTATGCACATTACATTGTCAACGTAACAACATTAAGCTATTCGAATTTTTAGGTAATGTCGAGGGACGCGCGTTCATGTTAGAGGAAAGGAAGACATGTAAACCGGTAAAAAATGAGCACAAACAAAACTTTTCATCCATAAATGGATTCAGTAGGATTATGCTATCAACGTTTTGCAGAAAAAGAAAGTGACCAGAAAAAATCAAAACGCTTACTTTCTATCGATAGATACAAGATCATGTAGAAAAATTGGCCGCGCATATGTCTGCTTCGCTGCAAATACAAAAAGACGGTAACTTCCTGCCACACACTTGCCTCTGTCCTCACACTCTTCCCCGTCCTTATCTCTCAATCTATGATGAATACAAAGGAGGTATTTGTGTTACGGTAGAATATTTGAATCATATAATTCTACTTTCCGCGTTTGCACTCTGCACGCGTCATCTGCTGGGGTATATCGCGTCTTGCAAGAACAATAAGTTATTTGTTTTCCTTTCTTACCAAAGAAATCGCTCCGTATTTTTTATAAGAGAGGGCTAGTGTCCTTTGTTTACCAAAATATTGCCACAAATATTTCTTAGCACAAAAGCTGCGAGATTACTCAACCTGCTACACTTCGAGGAAGCATTGACAGAAAGCAGGAACCATAAGAAGATCTCAAAGACTGTGTAACGAGGAACTGTGGATCCACCTTCTGCAGGAGGGGGGGGGGGGGGCGATAAAGATAATACCGCATTTACTCTATGCTAAGCACCTCCTTTGTTCCACGATTGCGGTGACCGATGGGAAGGCGTGCTTAGATTCGAAAACCCAAAATACCAGCCTCCCCCCCCCCTTCCCTCCCCCCCCGCCACTTTTTTTTCGCGGCAGTATATCGACTAGACGGGCGCAAAGAATAATGTTTTGTTTGGCAAACGTTAAAAAGATATATAGGCGCCCACAGTAAACCTGCTGCCTACGTCTGATACATAGTACTCACCCTCACTACCATTCGATTCCGTTGTTCCGCTTGGGCTGCCGCTCTCAGTATCCTCCAGCAGGTCGTCTTATATTCAGCTGACGTGGTTTGTAATTGAAAACTTCATACATTTCTTGTCCACAACGTCATCTAGCGCCGCGCTTCTTCGCATCTGAGATCTATCTTGAGATGGTTGCTTAGAAAATGGGTGCTTAGATTCGCGTGCGAACATTTTTCCAAATATTTTTTCTGATACTAGGGGAGGTTGCTTAGTATCTGGGGGTGCTTAGAATTGCAAAAATACGGTAGAGAACATCTAATCACATCTAAAACAGAAACGTTCTTATAATTAATTGTGCCAATTCGCTATGCGAACTGTCTAAGGCGCTGTGCAGCTGAGCTCAAGGGCGCCGATTTGGTTCCAGGCCGCGGCGGCCGCATTTCTGATGCATGCGAAAGCGAAAACGCCCGTGTGTTGAAGATTTCGGCGCACGCTCTACATTTCGGCCGGCCAGGTGGTCAAAATTAATCCGGAGCTCTATCCCACGGCGTGCCTCGTAACCTGTGTAGTTTGGGTCCGTTAAACCCTGCAATCAATCAAACCCTGCAATCAATCAATCAATCAATCAATCAATCAATCAATCAATCAATCAATCAATCAATCAATCAATCAATCAATCAATCAATCAATCAATCAATCAATCAATCAACCAATCAATCAATCAAACAAACAAACAAACAAACAACCAATCAATCAATCAATCAATCAATAATTATAAGTAATTATTGATTGATCAATCAATCAATTAGTCAGTTGGTCAGTCAGTTAGTTGGTCAGTCAGTCAGTCAGTCAGTCAATTAGTCAATCAATCAGCTCGCTGTACGAAACCTTACGCAGAAATAATATTCCGCATGCGCGCATCCCCCATTGATACCTTATTGCAGACGAACAATTCACATGTCGGCGATATGGGAGAGGGAGCAGTTATCTGACCGTTATTTATTGAGTGTATCATGCGCCGCACCGGGACAAATCTTAAGGATATACACACGCAGTGCAACCCCTTGCACCCTTCGCTATTTTTATCATACTACAAAAAGTGCATTACGTTTTTTTAGCCCTATATGCCCAGAGAAACTATATGAATCTGGCCCTAACGACTTTTTTAACCACTTCGTCCTGGGAGCTGCAATGTTATCAGTGGGCTGTACTAGCGGGCCTGTAATTGGTGTAGTTGAAAGGAAGATGTAACTGCGCATTCGGAACCCTGGCCAGAACATGTCCTGATCTTAAAAAAATTTCCCCGCATTTCCCCGAGGGGGAGAACGTGAAAGTGCGAATGCACGGTTGTCGGCCCGCTTGCGGCGCTTGCGCTCGGCCCCCGCAGCCCACCGCCTCGCCGCCTTCTCTTCCATCTCTTCCATCGGGTTTGTAGTATCACGTGTACACCACGCAGTTATCAAGCCGCTATAACGCCGCTGAGTCACCAACGCACGCCGCTGACGACGTAGTTTGAATGCGTTAAAGATATAAGGCGCGTCACTAACATTGATATCAGCGTCGCGTCCGTGGCTTGGTCGGTAGAGCGTCGCGCTGCGGCCGCAAAGTCCTCGGATCGAAACCTGGCGCCGGATGCTGTTTCTTTTTTAAATATAGAGGAGCACTGCGGACGCCGCCGCCGGCGGCGGTGGATGGTTTGGGGTCGCTTATAAAGTGCATTCGCACTTAATAAATATGAACGGGTGAAAAGGTTCATACACCAACATCTGAAGACAACTTTAACCTAAGGCATTTGTAGGAAAGCGTACTTACAGATTTTAATGCCTAGCACCAAGGAAAGTGCCGTAATTGGATTGGTAAGCTTTGACCCGGCAAAATACCCAGCCATCATCGGCATGTTCGCCTGCTTAGTACGCTTATCTACGAAAAGAGAACGTCGCTTGTTCTCCGAACAGAATGGCTGTGATATATGCTTTCACACAAAAAACGTTTATGCTCTACTTCAAAGCTTAAAATAAGGGAGGTTGAATACCTTTCACTCTAAATGAAACATTACACGCTTCATAGCTCTCTGGGTATTAAGTTCGAAGGCCCACGTTGCCTTTTAGGGGCGAAGCTCCTAAAGCCATGGGTCTGTCCATCCCTTGTGTCTCGTGGTACGTGACCGCCGCATGCTTTCGGAGATGTCGCAAAGTGGGCCGCGTTGCACGCGCAAGAACCGGCTGCAACCGGAAGCGCAAACTCGGCACCGGGAGCGCGAGCTTGTCTGTGTTCGCCAACGGAGGCGCGAGCGCACGTGCACTGCGAGGGGGAGATCACGCAAGAGATCACGCCACGAACGCAGGCAGTCGTTCTCGGAGATCGAACGAGACGCAAGGACCTTTGCTCGTTTCCTCTCGTCTTGTTCGGGCACAAGTTCGCCCTAAATAAAAGTTCTATCTTTACCGTTGTGTCCCATCCTACGTGACAAATTGTGGTGGAGGTGCGGGGTAGTCCTCGATGGCGCGGGGTCTTTCAGCAGGTCTGGGCCTGGGAGCATTGACTCCGAAAATAAAAGTTGATTTGTACAATGTACGCACACAGTCTTACGTCTTTCTTAATAATGTAATGGGCGAACTTTCAAGGGAGAGTTACGGTTACCGATGATCTCCCCTTCTCGAGCTTCGCCCCTCTTATCATCATTCATTCCATGGATATGGCGTGATTTTTTTGGATGCCAAATCAATAATAATACTACAAGCCGGGGTTTCACGTCCATTATAAACGATAGTGTGAGTTCACTGAAATCCTACTCTCATTCGCTTTTAGATATGCAGCATATGTTAGAAGCAAATCATAAAAGGGCCTTTTGATGCCACCTCCGTATGCCGGCCCCAAGGAAGTTTGTCGGCGATCAAGCCCCGTCTCCTATTCCGCCCAAACAAACGTTCCTGTGAGGTACTGCGGCCCAGGAAAAGGGCAAGAAAATGAGCGATATCGGATAGGCTACCTGGAAGTTACGGCCAGTAAGGATAGGCTGCCAGGACGTCACGGCCACTAATGATGTGGGTGGCCTTAACGTTCTGGTAGCCTATCTGATATTGCTAGTATGTCCGATGTCTGTTGGCAGTTCTAGCAGGTACGTATAGGTCTCGTGTTCACCCCTGCGCAGCATATGACTGCCCTTCTACTTCTGCTGCCAGGCGAAACATTCTACGGGAATGTAAACGGAGGCAATCCTACTGCCTTTCAGAAATTCTTTTAGGGTGCGGCCCTTTGGCGGCCATCTGTGGGTAGAGCCGCGTTGTCACCGTAACCAAGTGAACGATGGCAAGACCGGCGAGTGAAAGAAAAAGCGAACGGTGAAAGAAAGCAAAGGAGGAGAGTGTCACGAAATTGTGAGGGGAGGGTGGTTCGCCGTGGCGGCGTGAGCCAGCGCTCTCCGAAAGTGTGCGGTTAGGGAGGGGAGGGGGCAGTATGCTGTTCCCGCACGAGACGCTCGACGGCGCAATGCTTGGCGAAAACGTGGAGGGTTCGCTTTGCGTTCGCTTAAGACTCGTTCGCTTAAGACGCAGTTCGCGTTCCTTTCGTGAGATGCACTTTGCGTCGCCGACGCAGAGGCTCACCATCGCTGCCGTTGAGAGAACCGAGTGCGGACTGCCTCAGCGCACCGCTGCTGTGCCCAAATATCGCATTAGGGAGTTTTGTAATCGCCAGCCAATTTTTTTACGATGTTTACAATCTGATGTTCTGGTTTTATAAAAAAGCATATGCGCAGCAAAGGTTCCCGCATGCATTGATTTTATTTATTGATATAAGATGAGAACTTCCTCGCTGTTGTATATGCAGGCTATATATTGTCACTACCATCATCGGTATAACACGCGGACAAGTCTGCATCTAGTGCTGCTGTATACGAATATTTCGGCACCCGCAAATATCCCCAGGCCACCTTCATTACGCGAGACCTGGGAGGGGGGAAACATGCAGCGTATAAGTGCATTATTGGCGCCTTGGCATTTTCTGCCGTTGAGATAAAACCGTTGGGAGGTAGAGGTATACAGCTTTGCTGTAAAAGTGTCGTGTCTTACGAGCACGAAGCGTTCTAGCGAGACGCAATAATAAACGAGTGTGCCTGTGTGTTGTTTTAGTGCGCCTTTTTTGCCCACGGAGATGAAACGTTCCAGCGCGAGGCGTTAGAAAACGAGTGTCTCGGTGTTTTAGTACCAAGACTACATAAAACGATGACGACGACTGGAGACGTCAACAGCCAGAGCCCCGAAGGGGCTTTGCCCCTAAGAGGTCAAAATATTAATAAACGGGGTTCTTTGTTTCGGGGCTACGTCGGCATTGCGTCTGTCAATGTACTATCAGGGGCTTCCTTTGGACATCAGCACCGGGTACCACACTCAGTCATTAAGAGCAACGCTGCACAAGCTCCGCCAATCAAGTTTCCCCTCTCGCAATTCGTGATGTCACAGTTCATAGTGCGCGAAAGTTTTGCAGGTGGCTTTTTTTAACGACTTTGATACCTTCTGAGTCAATAAGTGACGACTCCGGCCGCGAATGGGATATTCGTATCCATAACGCTCTAATCTAGAGGAACTTGCTTTTGCAAATTAGTGTATAAGTCAACCAAGTGCAACACGTTCTTCTTCGTTTGAATAGACTGAGATGATGGGCCTATCGGAAGTCCCCCATTTCGACAAGGAGCTTTTACACTTCCTGATATCCTGCGTCGTAATTTTGCGGGAGCAGTTTCCGTACACAGCGTTTACATTATTAATGCCGTAACTAAATCTAGACTTTGCATATGTCAGTTAAAATCGCGTAAACGTCACCCCTTTGTAAACGTCCTGTACCGGGCTATCATGTAATGGGTAAGGCAGTAACAGGTTCTTGAGATACACTGAAGCCATGCAGGGATGAGACATGCTTTAGCTGGTGGTTTTCCTTAATGGCCACGAGCTGTGTGCCTGGCCATCGGCGCACATGGATGGAAGGAGCCAGTGTTGTACGGAACGGCGTTCCAACGAACGGCATTCTTGGAATAGTTCCTTTTTGGAGGAATGGAGGAACGCCACCGTTCCATTACGGGTAGGTGGAACTGTAACGGTAACTGTAAAGAACGGCAGGAACTGTAAGGAACTGTAAGGAACGGCAGGAATGGCGTTCCTTCTGCAAACGTTACATCGCTAGGGATGGGGAGGTTTTGATGCCAAGGCTCGAGTAAAAAGATCCACAAGTCGCCACTGTGTTTCTCTTCCTATAGGCTGAACAATTGGCCTTCTCTTCAGGGGAACCTGCTTCCTCGATTGTCGAAGGCAGAAGAATGACCAAGCAGCAGACCGCTGCTTGTGCTTCCTTTCATGCCGGCTGAGCTTAGACAGCGTTCTGCGGGTGAATAGCGCAGACGCGAGAATGTTTTCACCTTTAATCGTTTGTGTGGTGAGACCAAGATGCTCGTCTGGCCGATAGAAGTGTTCCCTGTCGGGGAAAGGTTTCTAAGTATGAGCGGCGCTGCAGGTACCTTGTGAATGGATCGCATATTGTCAGGGGTAATCACCGCATTAGTGCGCGCGAGCCGCGGGTGCGTTTTTGTCGAGGGAGTTGCTGTCGCTGTGAGGTCATCCGAAGGGTGACCGGGAAATTGTTCGGAATTGCACGCTTGGACCCCACAAAGGAAAGCGTGAGTTCGTTGCCGCCAGTTGCTTAATCCCAACGTTTAAGCTATCGTGGATGCCAGACTGTTTCTATGCAAGACAAGGCGACCAACGACATAAAGACAGTGCTGGCTGCGGTGACTGAGCCATCGAAGGAAGATTTTGCCACCTCGTCCGCGCCCGAGGATTTCTTTTCCTTTGGGCAGTTAAGCCTTCCAGACGAGGCGCGGGATCAGCTGTCGCGCATGAAGAACTTCGAGGGACTAAACCAACTTTTCTTTAAGTACAACACGTCAGTACCCTCAAGCGCTTCCGTGGAAGGGCTCATCGACATTGCCAACAAAGTGTTCACAAAAAAACGGGTTCGTCTGCCTGACTCCAACATAGAGATGCAACTCTTGCCGAGTTCAGACAGACTCTACTTAGTTGCGACTATGCATTTGGGCATTTTTCCCCAATCATTGTTTTCACATTTTTTCATTCATTCTACATGTTTTTCTCTTCTGCCATATCCTGTGACTTTGGTATGTACTTACTTTTTTCTGCTGGAAGTACCAAAGAATCTGCCTTTTTTGTACCACGGCGCGTGTTTTCTTGTTTTCTCATTACTTTTTATTCGTTTGTGCTTGCTCTTTTACTTTATTGTGTCGCTTTGTGTGCCAGACTATATTTTTATTGTGTAAATGTTTTTTACGCACGTGATTAGGCTCCGTGTCATTTCCTGTGCTTTTTCTTTATGCATATTTCTATCCATGGCAACTCATTTGTGCGTCGCGTCCACATACTTGGCTATCTTTGGTTGTTTCCTTTTTCTACTACCCTGATTGTGTTTGGCATACTTTGTAATTTTTTGTGCGTAGATTTCGTGTGCGACTACGCTGTTGGCTTTTATTTTTTTCTTGTTATCGTCTTTCGACCTTAACTTGGATTGCGAACCTCGTAGTCATTACTTCTTCTGCTGTGTTTTGTTACTCGCAAATTTGTGCTCTATGATCCGCAAAAGTTCAGTTTTGTTGATTTGATTTGATTGTGGTGTTTAACGCGCCGACGCAACGCAGGCGATGAGGCGCGCCGTAGTGGACGGCTCCGGATAAATTTTGACCACCTGGGGATCTTTAACGCGCGCCGAAATCTCGTCCACACAGGCGTTTTTGGATGCAGAGCATCTGATTCACTCGCCTTGTCCCTCCGGCGTCGTCGTCGTCGTCGGCGTTGTCCACCCCTCCCCCATTCTCCTCGCAGCGCCAGCTGCGCTCTCCGCCGCTCACCCCCTCTCCTCTCCGATAGCGAACACGTTCTCGCGAGGGGCATTGGATTGGATTGGATTGGATTGGCTTGGCTTGGCTTGGATTGGATTGAATTGGATTGGCTTGGCTTGGCTTGGCTTGGCTTGGATTGGATTTGGATCGGATTGGATTGGATTAAAGTGGATTGTGTTGCGTCATAGCCGCGGCAGACGCGCTGGGGCCGGCGCATGTGCATTACTCTCTCTTCCGCGGTTTCCTCTCCTTCGGGCGCGCTGCGCATATAACCGGTGTGCCGTTCTGCGGCGAAGCAACATCCACGCTTGGCTGAAACACCCAGAGTCCACGCCGCATTACAAGTACGCCAACGTCGTCATCGACTGGGACCGGCTTACGCAGTGCCCTCAACGTTGCGCGCGTTATAAAACGCGGTCCCTTCGCCGCTCCGCCTATGCGTCGCATCTACACAGGGGTTCCCGCGAGGGGAGGCGGGAGTTTTTTGTTTTTCGCCTTAATCAGAAAAGCGGCCGCCGCGGCCTGGAATCGAGCCCACGACCTCGTGCTCAGCAGCGCGACGCCTTAGCCACTGAGCAACCGCGGCGGGTGCTTGAATTACTGAATTGCCTGCAAAGGAGCCTGTAATGTATTTTGATTAAACCGTAATTTTATATCAGCATTCATTAAAGGCCTATGTATTGTTCCTTTCGACGCGGTTGCTAATGGAATTAGGACCCTAAATAACGTTCCTGCATGTGAGTAACGTTCCAGTCGCAAATCTGGAGTGCAGTAACCTTATTGCACATTTGTAAGACCTAAGTGGGAAGCGCCATATGTGTTGCACCTATAATTGACGAGCACCAAAATCGCAGTTAGACATGTCTGCAGTTTATCCGGTGCTCCCTGAAAACAAATTGCCTAGGGGCGTTTCTTTGGATTCATTTTATCTCCAGATAAACTGCTGCCGGCGGTATTCTGTACGTAGTCCTATGGGAGTTTCAAATTTCTCATTTTATTTCGCCTCGGGAATCCGACACCATATGTTAATTTAAAAAATGAAATGTAACGCTAATGTAACGACACGTTCCAATGTTCGAGGTGTAACTGGAACGCGTTCCTTTTGCAATAAAGGAATTTGTAACGGGAACTCGTTTCAAAATTTGGAAGGAACGAAGAACGGGCTTTCGTTCCTGTTTTTGAGAAACGGGTACAGCACTGGAAGGAGCCAGTAGATAAAAATAAATGTTTTTACGGCTGTTTCCTGCAGGTGACCTTACCTTTGTAACACCGAATGAGAAGCAGAAGGCGCAGGGACGAAACCGGAAGTTGAGTTGAATGCGTTGAGCTCTCGAGGTTCTTTATCCGTGCTCACGCTGGGGCCCTTCGTCGCTGAACCAGAAAGGGGCGTCTCTGGGGGCGTCCCGACAGGTGCATCGTCGAGGCTAGCGTAGGGCGGCGGTGGTGTCCTTGGGAGCCCTGCATCGTAGATTACCGACGCTCCGGATTCAGTGTAGCTCGCTGGAATTACGATATGGTGTGAGTCGGACCTAACAGGCGACTCTGCCCTGCGTCGGCGACCCCATGTACCGCGTGCGTTGTCGGCGTACCGGGAACCACCAAGTCTTCGGTTCGGAGAGTGCATGACGAGGTGGCCAGTCGGAGTCCAGTGCGATTAAACCTTTTCGTCCTCTTCTTTTTTGTTCACAACCTATAATTGTACCCTGTCGCGTGCTTTCAAAAGCTGAGCTGCCCAGCGCCCCCTGGTGACATGAGTAATGGTGTATCGCGCGATATTCTAATGAGCAATCTCCAAAAGTAGCCTGCCGTTCGGCCTCTGTGGCCTCGAGGTAAACTTATAAGCACTGCCCTGCGTTTGAGCACCACCGGGTTTCCTTTTTTCTTGCAGAAACTTTTCCAAGATCAATCGAACGTGTTGTTTTCGTTAATAATTGCGGTTTGGTACCGTTTAGCTCCTGCAGGTTGGGCGTGCGGTCTATAACCACATTTAACATTCTGCGCCGCGTGAAGTGACATCAGGCATGTCACTTGGGGGGCGCTCGGCAGCGAACCTTAAACATTAACGTTTAAGCGTTTAAACATCGTTTATATTGCGAAACCAAAACATACGTACATGAGTCCTTTTTGGTAAGATGACACGTCATCACCCCGCTACAAAGGGGAAATCAATAGCAATCATCATCATCATAATCATTAAACAATGAAGCAGGCTCACTGTAATGCGTGCTTGAAGGTAGCGAAGTTGTATGCAACCTCCGTGAACTTCACGAAGGTATAAGTCCACGACTGGTGCAGATTTGGTACTTCTTCGCTGTAGCAACGATCTTTCCTCCATCATTGTTGCTCTAAGTGTTTGCTACCTTCATTTTTTTGGAACTGATAATTAGTGGACATCACCTGGGGAGGGCGCACCCTGTAATGTCCTTTTCGCGTTGCGCGAAAGTGTTCCCACGATTACGGCGAACGCTGGAGTCTTTCTCGTTCCAAGCCAGTGTTGCCCGGATTACGGCGAACGCTGGATTTTTTGTTGGCCAATCTTAGCCAATCTCCTTAAGTGGGTATGCTTGGCTTTACAGACATGCGCCGGGGACTCTGGGCGGCCGTCGCAAGGCACGAACACTCGAGCGCTCGGCATTTTCTTGGTATTGTTAACTGCCTGGCGGTCCCTGCGAGGCCCACGCTCACGTACGGCGCTGGGCATATTCTTGGTACTTTTTAATTGCGGATACAGAAATTTACGATTTAGTAAACAGCTTCGCCATTTAAATGCCCTATTCCGCCACTACCATTCTTGGTACTTTTTAACTGCGGATACGAAAATTTGATTTAGTAAACAGCTTCGACATTGAAATTCCCTATCCCGCCACTCCCATTACCGTGGAAAATAGTGTTTAGAAGCATAGGCGGACCGGCAAGCGGCATTTTTTTAATTTTATTAATCGGTATTTCACTACACAGTTCATTATTTTTTTTTTATTTCAGGTGTTCATATGAGTTTTCTGTTTGAAATTTGTCGTCCTAAGAAACAGTTTCTGCTCATTTCTGCCGTCGGTGGCAGGAAATGCAATCACGAGCGGTCGAGCTGTCGAGGTGTGCGGACGTACAGAGCGCGGCGGAGGCATCGACGACGAAAACGGATAAGTGTTTCAAATTTATTATTCCTTTTTTAGAGTGACCATGTTTTAGAGAGAGATGTAGGTTAGTTGAAAGGGGCGGTAGTTGTTAGCGTAGGGAAGTGACCGAATCAGAGGTGTCGCTCGGTTGTTGCACGTGGCGGTTTGTAAGCGTTGGTAATTCGTGAAAGAAGAATTGATGCTGTAGGAAAGAATCGCACGTTGCCGCTTACTTTTAGATTGGAAGGGAGCGCGCGAGAACGCGGCAGTGAAATAAGCCAGAGTTGGGCACGCCTTGGACGGGCAGTACCATGCCTCAGAGGAAGAAGCCGGGTGTGATGTGCACAGGGTGCGAGCACGAATACCCGCTCAAAGAGACGAGATTCGAGTCGGTCGAGGACGCGGAAGGACAGGAATTCATGTGCAGAGTGTGTGTGCTAGCGCCGCGCCTCGACCGGCTCGAGGAAGAAAAGGAGCAGCTCAGAGTTCAGGTAGGCGAGCTACAGGAGGAGTTGAAGGATGAAAAAGAGCAGAGGAAGGCACTCGAAGCGAGGCTGGCGCAAATGGAGGTCAAAATGGCGACGAAGGGTGACATCCCAACAAACGATGAAGCAGGTCACGAGGCAGATGGGTCGGCAGTGCTTGACCCCGAGAAGGGAAAGGAGGAGAACAAAGACGCCACGCCGGAAGACGATCCCGAGCTGGCGCTGACTCAGCCGGTGCGGGAGCAGGTGGCCGCGCCGGGGGGCAGCCAGGAAAAGGAAGAAAGGCGCATGGTGATCGTGGCGGGGGACTCCAACATGCGGTACTCAGAAATGGAGATTAGAGGCCGGGTGAGAGAGGACGAGAGAGTGCAGGTTGGCGTGTTCCCGGGGCAGACGGTCAGGGTAGTGTTGGAAAAGGCAAAGGATAAAATGTGGGAAAATATGCAGGGGCAGAACCTAGTGATTATCGCAGGAGGAACCAATGGCGTTCTGCAGGGAAGGGGCGCGGGAGTGCGCAAGCAGCTAGAAAAGGGGGTGAAGGAACTTCGGGAGCTGTGCCCACATGTGCAGGTCGTCGTGAGCACAGTACCAGAGATAATTGGGAGAGGGGTACATGTGGAAAGGGAAGTTGTAGCGGTAAACCGAGACATACGGGAGCTGGGCAAGGAGCTGAGTTTCGCTGTCGCAGACATCAACAGGGATGTCCGATGGATGGGCCGGAAAAGGGCGTTCCAGCGTGGCGGAGTGCATTTCAACGGGCAGGTGGGAGCAGCCATCGGAAGACGACACGCGGCGCGAACTGTGGCTTTTTTAGGGGGCCCACAGGCCTTTGCGAAGATGGCGTAGACAAATGCAAGGAGCAAAGGGAGATAGCGGGGTCGGTGCAGGCAAACGAAAGGGACGACGACGGCGTGTAAAGAAGAGAGGGGCGAAACTGAATATCGCGTACATAAACATGCAGGGTGGCAGGAAAAGAGAGAAGTGGATGGAGATTACTAAGCAGCTAGAAGAGGAAGATATCCAGGTATACGCTGTGACCGAGACGCACCTACGGGACTTGGAGGAACCTCCGGTAATCGGAGAGTATGCATGGGAAGGTTGTAACAGGACGGCTGGATTGAGAAAAGGCGGAGGAGTAGGTATGCTGGTACGGCAGGGGACTAATTGGAAGAGAGTGAAAGAAGACTGTAAAGAACATGTGTGGATGAAAGGGATAGTGGAGGGTAGAGAGATGGCTTTAGGGGTGTCTTACCTGTGGACGGGTAAGGATAGCAAAGAACAAAACGAAAAACTGGTGGCGTGTCTAAAAAAGGACATCGAAGATTTGAAACGTTCCGGGGAGGTACTATTGGTAGGGGACATGAACGCCCACATTGAAGATCTAGACGGGTACACCGACTTCAACGGAAATCTAATGCTAGATATGTGTGAATACCAGAAGCTGATCATAGTAAATAGGGAACAAAAATGCGAGGGTCAAATAACGTGGGAGTGTGGTAGGAGACAGTCGAGTATTGACTACTGCCTTATTTCAGAGGGACTTTATGAATGGTTGGATGGCATGACCATAGATGAGGAAGGGGGCCACAGTCTGGGCAGTGACCACAAGCGCATAAACCTGAGTTTTGGGAAACTGGGGGGTGAAAAAACGGGTCTACCGGGGCAGCGCACAAAGTTAAACAGCAAACAAATTGCGGATATAGCCAAAAGCATAGAGGCGGACATAGAAAGAAATCCTGGAGAAGAGTGGAAATACGACAGGCTCATCAAGACTATGCAGGAAAAAATAGTCAAGGCAGAGGGGGCCAATCGATGGAGAGGAAAAAAAACACCCAAAAGCTGGTGGAACAAAGAAATAAAGGCGGCGATAGAGAGGCGTAAACAGGCGTCTAGAGAGCACAGGCAGGCCAAAAGGATGGGGAGACATAAGGAGGAGGTGGACCTAAAATGGGAGCAGTATAAGAAAATGAAACAGGAAGTGCAGCAATTAGTGCAGGCGAAAATAAAGGGGGACAGCGAGCGATGGGTAGCGCAAATACGAGGAAGGGGTAGAGACGCGCCGAAAAGGTTTTGGAACCATGTGCAGGCATTAGGGAAACGTACGAGTCCCACAGAAGGCGGTGCTATAGAAAACGAGCAGGGCAGATGCTCAAGGGAGAGGAAGCATTAGCATACCTGCACAAAATCATCACGGAGAAGTTCGGTAAGGTGGATGAAGAGGCCCCGCAGCGACACAGAGATGTTGCGGCGGGTAGGCCGAAATGTCTCGAGATAGATGGGGACAAGCTGAAATGGAAAAGAGCAGAGGAAAAGGTCCCCAAGAATACTGCGGGAGGCACGGATGGGATACCGATGGAGTTGATTAACCAGTTAGGACCAAAGAGCAAGGGAAAGCTACTGCAAGCCATCAGAACAAGGATAGAAGAAAAGGCAATACCGGCCGCGTGGCAAATGAGCAGGATGAACTTAGTGTACAAGGGCAAAGGAGTCAGGACAAACCCAAGCTCGTATAGGCCAGTAACCGTCACGTCAGTGCTGTACAGGTTAGCAATGCAGGCAGTGAAGTTCGAACTAGAGCAGTGGGTGAAAGAAAATATGATATTAGGGGAGCTTCAAAATGGGTTTCGAAAAGACAGAAGACTAAACGACAACTTATTCGTGGTAAGCCAATGCATAGAGGTGGCGAAGATGCAAAACCGACCTTTGTGGTTAGCCTTTCTGGACATTAAAGCGGCTTATGATAATGTAGACAGGGAGCGGCTTTGGAGTATCCAGGAGGACGAGGGAGTTGGGGCAGAATTCATTGGCTTACTCAGGGAGCTATACCGCGAGAACCAAGTGCAAATAGTGTGGGAGGGGGAAACATACAATAGGCCTGTATACACCTACAAGGGTCTGAAACAAGGATGTCCTCTCTCTCCGCTGCTGTTCATGATATACATGACGGGGTTAGAAAGGAAGCTAGTAGTCAGCACGATGGGGTTCGACTTATCCTACATGAAAAACGGGCAGGTGGTGGAACAACGGGTTCCGGGACTAATGTATGCAGACGACATATTGTTGATGGCGGACAACCAGATAAGTATGCAGGGCTTGATGGATATATGCGGTGAAGAAGCGACGCACCTAGGGCTATCCTTTAGCAGAGAAAAATCAGGGATCATGGTCTTTAATGACGGCGAGGAGCACAAAACAGTATCAGTGCAGCAAGTAGAAATACCATTGGTGAAAGAGTATAAATATTTAGGAGTATGGCTGAACAATAGCGAAGATTACACGCAGGCGCATGAGACTCACCTTAAGACGAAAGGAAGACGGAACGCGGCTATAATGAAGCATAGAGCCCTCTGGGGGTACAGCAAATAAGAGGTGGTAAGGGGAGTCTGGAAAGGGGTCATGGTACCAGGATTAACTTTCGCTAATTCGGTTCTGTGCATGAAGTCAGAGACCCAAGCGGGCCTGGAAGTAAATCAGAGGGCGGTAGGCAGATTGGCCGTAGGGGCCCACAGTAAAACTACAAATGAAGCGGTACAAGGGGATATGGGCTGGTCGTCTTTCGAGGCGAGGGAGGCGCAGAGCAAGATAAAGTTTGAGGAACGACTTCGTGACATGGAGGACGAAAAATGGGCCGCGAGGGTGTTTAAGTACCTGTATTTGAGGAGCGTGGACACGCGCTGGAGACGGAGGACCAGACAGCTGACCAAGCGGTACGAAAAGTCGGTAGGGGAAAGCGGGGTTTACACAACAATTAAAAAGCAGGTAAAGGCAGCAGAGACGACGAAGTGGGCAGAGAGAATGGAAGCGAAAAAAAATTCCCCCGCATTTCCCCGAGGGGGAGAATGTGAAAGTGCGAATGCACGGTTGTCGGCCCGCTTGCGGCGCTTGCGCTCGGCCCCCGCAGCCCACCGCCTCGCCGCCTTCTCTTCCATCTCTTCCATCGGGTTTGTAGTATCACGTGTACACCACGCAGTTATCAAGCCGCTATAACGCCGCTGAGTCGCCAACGCACGCCGCTGACGACGTAGTTTGAATGCGTTAAAGATATAAGGCGCGTTACTGACAATATCAGCGTCGCGTCCGTGGCTTATTCGGTAGAGCGTCGGGCTGCGGCCCGCAAAGTCCTCGGATCGAAACCTGGCGCCGGATGCTGTTTCTTCTTTAAATATAGAGGAGCACTGCGGACGCCGCCGCCGCCGCCGCCGACGCCGGCGGTGGATGGTTTGGGGTCGCTTATAAAGTGCGCACTTAAAAAAACCCTGGAGACTTATAGGACAGAGAAACGCAAATTAAGAAGGAGGGATTCTATGGCAATACGAGAGGCAGTGCGTTGCTTTTCGAGGCACGGGCAGGGTGCCTGAGAACCCGGGCATACACGGGTAGCTACAGGCAGCAGGATGAAACGTGTGCATGCTGCGGCAGTGATCGGGAAACTATAGACCATATTGTCAGGAGCTGCACAGAGATACGGCCACCGCGGGGTGAGGGGGAAACGACGCTGGCGGAGGCCTTGGGATTTGGGGCGAGGGGGAACCTCAACTTCAAGGCCATAGAGGTGACGAAGAGGCGACTGGAGTGGTGGTGGAGGAAAAGCAGGGAAGGGATGGGTACGCAGGTGGAGTAATCATGCGGACGAGAATTTAGAACAGCGAGGGGAGAAAAAAGGGGGGTGGGGGCGATGAGTTTAAAACAGAAAAGAGGGAGAGATGGGAGGGAGGAAGCAAATCTATAGGTTAACCTGGGAGTAGGGCATGTAAACGTAATAAAACAGGCAAGTCGGTTGCTGACAACCGACGCCCCGATTCAAAGGGAAAGCCACTAATCATCATCATCATCATGACTAATGTCGACTCGCAAAAAAAAAGAAAGGTGGTGATGGAAACGCGCCGCATTAAAAATAATTTATGCTCAGTGTTGCGTTATGCAAATTCCCCGTCCGCGTTTCGATACAAAATTTCCTTCGGGCACTTAAACCTACTGACTTGCTTTGATGCGAAAGCTTGGCGATACTCATTAGCAACTTCTTTACTGATAATTGTACTTGCGTCTTTTTCCTCAATTTCATTTCTTTGTATTTTGGCGCGAGTTACTTCGACCGGCTTCTTTTGCTACACCATGTTTGCGCCATATTCTTGTCTTCATTTCTTAGTGAACTCCGTCAACAAGAAGACTGTCATACACCACAACCTCCCTAGAATCAGCGTTCTGCGCGGCTGGTGTGCACCTGTCCCTCTTACGTGCCATCACGTTGACGTGTCATGCCCTATATGACAAATTTACTTGTACAATAAGCACTTTTCTAAATTTTGAAAACAGGGCCCATTAGCTTATCAAGGCAAGGAAATCGCAGGGAAATCGCCCAAGTGGGCATGTGCTACGGAGAAAGAAATAGCCTCAACCACAACTTTTCAAATTTGTTTGCTTTATTTTGCTTTGCGTTTCGCCGCTCTTGTTGCACCAAGCAGTCTACAGTCGCTGGTTTTTTTAAAGCGAAGTTTTTACCTCTACTCCCTGAGGGTTCTGTCGCGACTTTTGGTGTCAACAGGAAACTCCCGCAAACATAAAAAGTTACTGCCACCGCCAGGAATCGGACCTGGAACAAATAGAGAAACGGAGGGAATGCCCATGTTCTTACCGATTGAGCTACGAGCCCGCGTGGAGACGGGGGAGACAGACGCTGCAATCACCTACACATCTGCGTGTTTCTCCCTGCGTTCTCGTGGAATGCCGCTGGATGGCGTCACACGACCTCTTGCGCCGCTGTGCGCACCACCCCCGAAACGTGTAGTGGCTGTGTGCGCGCCTTGCGCATGAAGTTGGAGTTATAAAAATTAAATAACGCTCCCACCAACGCATGGCATCTCACTTCTCCTCCTTCTATGCCACCGATCTTGTCGCCCCCGTCGGCTGCGCGGAGACGGAGAAGGGACATCGCCTAACACTGCATTTGGGCTTCCTTTAATTTAAAAACGTTTCCACTCATGTGCTTTACTAATACAACTCATCGCAACCAACCGCCGTTAATGAATCATGCATTGATTTAACCTTAGCAAGCAATATCTCTTTGAAGTACTAAAAGGTGTGATTAGGTAAATTTCACTTGTCCCTGGTTTTACTTTTTGTAGAGCCACGTGTGTGAATTCAAGTGACTTTGCATGGGTAATCGTTGTGGGTGTCGTTTACAGCTTTGCTTTTCAGCAACTTTCACAAGGTGGATTGGCGCGTATTTTTTCCTTAAGTCCAATCCCCTCACTCCACTCCCTTCCTTCGCCTCGTTCTGCTTCGCTCACCCTTCTTCTGGCATCCCGCTATTACCGGAGTCCTTGTGTTACTTCCGGTCTGAACTCTCCGTTCACGCTACGGTTCCTGCCAGACGACGACGACGCTGAACAAATTCCGTTGAAATGCGTAAAGATAGTCTCCGGTAATAGATACGCGCCATTGAATGTATACTTTCCTGCCGTGACGTTTAACCATGAATGGTGCAACACGCAACACGTCACCTGAAACCGTCTGCCGCGCTGACGATAAGTAAAATGCACGATCATGCAATGCCTCATTTGGAACAGTTTTGCGAGCAGACGAAAGCTGAAGCGCACGCTCCGGCTGCAGATGGTTGAACGCATGGTTAAACCTAAACAGGCAAAAAACATGTCTGCAGTGATCTTATTGCACACATACCGAGAGACTCTCAACTGGTGGCGGTCGCAGGTGCGGTTGCTACCAATGCTTCTGTGGAAGGTTGCCGTCCCGTAAAACCACAGCGCACGCAACACTTCCGCCTCGGCGGTCATGGAGCACAAACCGGCTCGGAGTCTTCGGATAAGAAATCGGTCGCTAGATGACCGCACAGACAAGGCACAGTACTTGTCAAGAGACAAAAACGAACTCAGAATTCCTGCTCCGCTAAAAAAAAAGGATTGCCGGGATAGAAATATGCCTGAAACAATAAACTGCGCCACAGCAGCCGCCATCACGAGCCTCACGAGTTTAACACGCCCGTACAATATCAATCTAGAGTTTCCTCTGAGTTGTTGTGCCGATCAATTACACGCAACCCAGTCGTGGGCGCGGCATAGCGACCGAAGCCCTACCCAAACACTGCGTCGACTTAGCCGGAGGGGTAGCATCGCAGCCACGAAGTCACTTGCATTTGATTCTCCAGCAACAAACATCTGCAGGAAACATTGAGCGTACGAAGTACCCAGGCCACTGTCAGTCAATGCTGCCAGAGTCACGGGGGTGTTCGGTCCAAATGAAAAGTTGGCTCTAGTCCGAACGATAGAAGCGGTCAAGATGACAAGAATTTTCCCACTGCAGCCGTCTTCATTCACAGTGGAGGCACAATGGATGACACGACTTCAACGTCTAAAACGCACTCGCCAATTGTTCAAACACGCTCATTACACGCTGAAGTGGGGCGATTTTAGATACTAGGGCCGCCGTCCGCACGTAAACAAACGCGGCCATGTTTGACAAAGTTGGGAGAAAGGCGCGTTCCTTTCGCTACAGTGACCTCCGCCTCTTACTTGCTTTGTGCTTGCGCTGAGCTGTACTGGAGCCACCCTCAAACCATGTAGCGAACACAATTCTGTGGAAGAACAGAGCACCCAAAAATCGGAGCTGCTCCGCTCCGTTTTTATGGGGCGGATGCTTGAAAGAAGGCAGTGGCCAGGCCGGAGATTTAAATGGAATAGCGAAGTTATCTACTTTACACAACTGAGTGCATATTGCATCATGAACACAGACGGCGCTGCACGCGGATGTTTGCACAAGCGTTTAACACGAGGGCGGCCTGAACTGGGCGCGGTAATAATGCCACGCGCGCTCCCCGCGATTCAGCCGGTTTCGCTCGACGTTTATCGGGCGCTCCACTATGACTATTTTATTAACTCGAGCATCTGGAAACGCTGGAACGAGCTAGCTTAGACCTTCTCGAATAACGCCTCTGATGCGTACCTCGACCCCATGGTCGGCAGGGACAGGCGTGTGTGGGCGAGTGTGATACAGTGACATTACAAGACATTATCGCTTAGCTCGGTGCCTCTACGCAGCCGCGCACCCTTCCCTCCGAAACCGACATTCGGTGATCTGCCGACTCTTCAGATGCACCTGTATCAAATCTCACTTGTGTATAGTTATTGCTACCTAGGGCGCTCGTCTCCCGAGTGTCATAGATGTCAGGAACGCGCGGACCTAGCCCCGACATGATTTCAATTTCCGCAGGCGGTCATGAATAGCTGCACAATTCCTACCGGTGAGCAATGGGGGACCGTGCTGGTGTTAATTCTAGTCCATCCAGCTGGCTGATGACGCTGCCATAGCCCAAGGGCTCACGGCAGGGCTCACGGCAGAGGGCTTAGAGCCCCAGTTGGCACACTCAATAAAGTTTAATCTCTCTCTCTCCCTCCCTATTCCTCCCTCCCGAGGCAGTCATTAATATTACGCTGGTGCCAACACTTCCAGCACCACCCGGTAGGTGGAGGCAGAACCCTTTTGAATTTTTAATGGGGCTGACGAGTTCAAAGCAGCCTGTCTTTTACTTATACACGAACATGAAACCTGCGCGAAACACATTGGTTCGTAGTCGCACCTACAGTGTATACTTTCTTCAGTAATTGTGGCAAGAAATATTTTGTACTTGATAAACCAGTAAGCTACAGGTTGTTCTTCTTTAAAAACGCTGTTTAGATTGAATGACACATTGTGACATATGTGTTATCGGTTAGCAAAATCAGGCTTTCTGTGATTGCTTTTTTATGCCTTTTAGCTCACAGGTCGACGCTAGCAATAAAATCGGCGTATTCTTTGCGCGGAATGCCTTGCATGTCCCGCAAATCATCCGATAATTTAATTTCAATGACGACCACCGCAAATGTGGGCGGAGATTTCTAGTACGGCTGACAGTATTTTTTGCCGAATGTATCCAGTGAATTAGGCATTGTTTCAACTAGTAAGTGAAAACTATAATTGAGTTGATAGCAGTTTGGAGAGTGTCCATGCTAGTCTTCGGAATGTGCTGATCATTCGGTACGTAGCAATGCACCAGTCTTCAGTATACGCACACTCTTCCCCCACCCCACCCGCAGCCAATATTGCTTACTAGAGCACTATGAAAGTATGTGTCGCTGATGCAGCGTTTCTAACACCATTCGGCAAACAGAGCAAACACAGATCTCACTGCAGTGTGTCTTTTTGGGTCGGTTCAGTAATTGTCCAACTTGATTTTATACCCAGCGATGCAAAGCTTCTAGGTTAGGAGATCTGTGCCCAACGGATGTCAGTCTCTGGACAGCAAGAGGTAGATGGGGCGACACCTATAGCTCCCAGAAGGCATCCACTGCCTTCCGTTCCTTCTTACAGAATACTTCAATCGTCAGCCACAATCAGCCCTTCGGAGCTTTACGCGCCCACGTGTTCCACCGAGTGGGTGCAATGCACTGGTGGTGCTTAGCCGCTCCAGGTAGGTGGAGCTACGAATGAGTCGGTTCAGTGTGGCTCACATACCGCCCATTACCTGCATTTCGCCATTCAATCGCCTGACCACATTTGGCTGTATTTTCCCCTAATGTTGAAAAGTATCCACAATGTCTCGTAGACTTGCCCTGGTCTACAATGCTCCCGATAACGCCTATTAGTGTTGGACTTCATTCAGGCCAACCTTTCGACTACAGACAGTCGATCCTTTGGTTCGCGTCATCGCAACCGCCAATAATATATTACTGGATAAAATTCGTTCCAGTAGATTTCACTCCACTGGACTTTATGGTGTACGGCAGGCCAGGGAGGTTTGGAAATACCGACAATTTTTTTCGTTCTCATCTTGAGAAAAATCATAAATCTCCTAATCTTAACGGGGAAGTGCTAAAAAATTTGCGAAAAAGAACAACGAAAATGCTAACAGAAACAAAAAGAATCATTAATCGAATTTGGATACCGGCGCTGTGTTTTGCTCTTGTCATACCAATACGAATCCTAATCCACCATAACAGCAGAGAAAGGGTCATTCTCCCCGAATCGATAACCAAGGAAAGCTTTTACGTTGAACATGAAGAAGAGACTCTTATTTCAGCCTTTCTTCTGCTCCATTATTTTGCCTCGCTTGATTTATTCTAATGAAAACATAACTCTTCTTGGCCAATCCCCCTAAGTGGGTATGCGCCATTTTTCGGGCCACCACCACCACCACCAGCCTGTGTGTGAATAGCAGTGGTATGATTCCTTGGCGCTCCTCCTTTTCGGCGCCTGCGTTCCGCACGACGTCCTTGAGCCTGACAAGGCCGTCCGGTAACACTGGTGAACCGCGCGATCTACCGTCCTCACGGGACTCGTGCACATCTCCGACAACGTCGCTGCTCTTCCACTTCTGGGCCCACGACCCCGCACACCACGGATTGGAAACTGGCGATGGCCTGGGGTTTCTCACGAAGACTCCTCCGCCTGTGCCACAGAAGCGAACTGATGTCAGCCCGTCGTGTTTGAAGAAGGCAGCAACAACTACGTTCATTCTAGTTCTAATGGCCTGCTTTGTGCTCGCAGTTATTGTCACAGGAAAGCTACATCGGTCCAAAGTTCCCGACCACGCCAGCAACAACTTCACCGAGAAAACCTCCTTGATTGGAGAAGAACGTACAAGTCACGCGACCAGGCGCATTCTCGTCAAGCTGGATTACAAGGGAAACTCTCTACCTCCAGCACCGACGGCGATAGCGTACAGCCAGTTTCGTCCGAGAAGCGTCCAATATTCATCATACGGCAAGACTTTGCAAGCTATTACCACCGGACGTTCTTCGAATATCAGCGGCGTCGCACGTTTCTATTCCCCGGCATTCATTGTGTATGGCAAGAATCCTGTTTCTAGTTTGCCGAACAAAAACCATACTTTAAAGAGGGATGAATAATATCACAGCGATCTAAGTTTTTCAATATGTGTGATCGCATTATTAGAGTCTGTTGTATGCCGTGAAGTGGAACAGAAAAAACTAAATGTAAATTGCTGTTAAAAACAGCAAAAATATCACAAGCCATAAAATAACTCTACTAATTATTAGTACCCTCACATCTATCTTTTTGGTGCATGTCAGGCAATTAGGATTAACTTTGGACCTGATTGAGGTCGTAGAAAAAACATTGGTGATTATCGCAGTACCTACGAGAGTGAAGTCCGAGTGTCGGAACATATCCTTCCTTTTAAGTTTGACAAAGTGTTATTCATCCGCATAATAAATGCAGATATTTAGCAGTACTTCGCGTTTTTTCTAGAAATATAAATTAGTAAAAAAAAATTCCACAGGAACTTCAGGCTTCTTTGGAACGTGAATCAATGACTTCATATTTTGAGCTTTGCAATCCTCATTGCGGAATGGTTCGTCTTTCGCAATTATGTCGCCTTCTGTTGCCATGGTGTTTTCGTCGTCCCAGGGCTATATGTCTGCCGTCTAGTCTTCCAGAAGTAATGGTAGCGGGGATGTATGGGGGCCCTTGCTTTAGGCTGAGGGTAGTTCCTCCTGTTCGCTCGCTCAGCGGCATTTCGCGTTGCCTGGCGTCTCCTCCTTAGGCATGTTTTAGCTTCACCGCTGGCGGGGAGGTGCATAGGTGCTCCAGAGACCAGTGAAGTAGAGACAGAACAGATAATCAGAAACCTCTTAAGTGATGCTATTTCGTCCTCTAGTTGCTGTTTACTCGAAATTTTTACTAGGTTTTCCAGGTAAACATGGTAAAAATGGTAATGGTAAAAATGGGAAGGTTTACCCCTGCAAATGCTAAATTCTGCCTTTCGTTTCTGCCCCCCGTAGAAAACTGTCGGCGACTTCTGTAAAGTTGGGTTTCCCCACAAACTATTCAGACCGGATGGACGAAGAACAACAGATGGCACGGCCGTCCACTTGTTATTCCTAGGAAAACCTAACCAAAATACAGAATATCACGTTTGCGAGATATGCATCAAGATGGTGCAAGTTTGCTCTGGTCCCACTGTTTTGTATTCTGATAAGCTTAACATTTCGAGGAGTTTCATTTCGGTAGTTGCGCTGCGGTAGGCATTTGGTCGCTCAATTCTGTGGTACCCCTGCAGGAATTTACGTGCGCCGTGATTCATAATGGTGCCCAAGGTGAATACTAATTTGTGAATACGTGGCTTACATTCGGGACAAGCAAGTGCTATCAATCCGGCAAGAGCTCGCAGGGATTCATTATTTTATTTCTTCTGTTTGCTCTATTTTGTTGCTGTGTGAAGAACCGTACATCCTCGTTACAACGATGTTCTTTGGACTTCACATCGGCTCCGTCGTTTATGCCGAATTTCGGAGGACCATCCCGCCTCCGCCGTCCCCAAACAGTACTTACGTGTTAGGTTTAGCACCGGCTACCCAGTGGCACCAGTTTTGTGCAATTTCGCCCATTCCTGCGCGTTTTACGGCCGCTTTTCCCGAGTGAGGCGAGGCCCCCGAGCTTAGCCTAACGAGGGCTACGACGATTCCGAGCCATGGCGACGGCCACGTCGACGGCCGCCGCCGCCTGCGACGCCCCCGGCGTCGCTCCCGACGGGGCCGGAGGACGACGCAACGCCGTCGACGACAACGATGACATCACGGCCATGGATATAACCCCCGCCGACGGCCTCCACCGACGGCAACCCAGTCTGCACCGCAGTTCGGGGAGAACAACGATCACGGTTCCCGGCACAGCCGACGACGACGGCGCGGATTTGCGCGCCACCGCCGCCGCCGCTCCGGCGAAGAAGGCCGCGCCGGGTGGATTAATGTCGCACCCCGGCGCGGACGCAAGTCGCAAGCAGGCACGGAAGGGTCCCTCCCGCAGCAGCCCCTTTCGCCCACCGGTAAGCCGAGCCCCGACTCCGCTTCGAAATCTCGCACCCCTCGTCAACCCACGCGGGCGCAGTTTGCCCGCAAAGTTAACGCGACCATGGTCGCGTTAACTTTCGTTTCGTTAACTGAGTCGATCGTCTCGTCGGCGTCGAGGCAGACGGCCAGCGAAACGAAGACCCCCTGGTACGCGGGTCTGAACAACCGCTGCCGCCAGCTCTCCAACGTGATGAACCATTGGGGCAAGAACCTGGAGGGCATGGAGAGACGTATCACCAGCCAAACGAATCGAACAATCAATCAAGCAATTAATCAACTGGCACAACAAATCAGCCCCGAAAACATGAAGGCGTTCATCATCGACGTCGTTAAAGAACACTTTTACAACGGAGACGTCCAGCACCCGCCATCATGCCAAGCCACAACCGCACAGCCCCAAGCCTGAAGATTTGGCACTGGAACGCCAACGGCTAACGGTGCCGAAAGGCAGTGCTGCAGCAACACCTGCGGACCCTGCCCGCGCCGGACCTCCCCGACGTGATCATGGTCCAAGAGACGCACGCAGAAGACGGCAACGCGATGTCCCTGCCGGGCTACCGCGCGCACGCCAGCCCGCCCAGCGCCCGCACCTGCGGGAAGGGAGCGGCGCTGGGCGTTTGCACGTTCGTCCGCAGGGGGTTCACCTTCATCAAGCACGAGCACTTTCTCAGTCCCCGGGGCAGCTCCATCGAGCACTGCGCGACCGAGCTGTCGATCACCTCCACCCACAACAGGAAGAAGAAGACGACGCGCGACACCATCCTGGTGGTGAACATCTATAGCAATCCGTAGCATAGCCAACAGAAGTTTCGCGCACTACTACACAAGGCACGCAACGCAGTCTCCCAGCACGCCGACGCCACCGTCGTCGTGTGCGGCGACTTCAACGCATAGCACCGGGAACTCGGCTACACCGTCATGACGGCCAAGGGCAGAAGCCTGCTGGAAGACGCCGCCGAGGCCGGATACGTCCTCCTCACGGACCCGTCCCACCCGACGCGAATCGGCCCGTGGACGGTCCGGGACACCAACCCGGACGTCTCGTTCGTGCTCCTGCCCGGCAGCAGGACCGCGCGTCGGAGGAACACGGGCCACAACCTTTGGAGCGACCAAAATATCATCGAGGTCACAGTGCCGCTCCCCTCCGGCGACGGCAGCGGCGGCGGTGGAGGAGCCGGGCACATCAAGCACCACCTCACGGACTGGCACCAGTTTCGCACCGCGGATGTGGGCGAGATCGACGACATCGAGAAGTGGACCGAAGGCCTCGTAGCGGCTACCGAGAGCGCGACGACGGAGATCGAGACGTCGGAGGACACCACACGCATGGACCCCCGTCTGGCGCACAAGCTGGAGGCGAGAAGATCACTACAGCAGCGCTGGAAGGGCCAGCGCCACAACAGCACCCTCCGCAAGCGGATCGCGGCGCTCGACCGCGAGATCGAAAAATACAGCCGCCAGATGTGCGCCCAGCAGTGGTTCGAGCTATGCAGCGACGCCGACGGGCAGCTCCACCGCGGAGGCACGTGGAAACTCTTTCGCCACCTGATGAACGAAAGCAAGAGTAAGGAGTTCCAGCGCCACCGGCTTTCCCAGATCATGTATACCGCCACCAAGAGGCTGGGGGAAGAGGAGGTGCACAAACGCCTGAACGAGCGCTACCTTCCCGACACCCCGAGCGAGACGCACGCCGAGTACGCCGGGCCGCCCAACGCCACCCTCGACAAGGCCATCGAGGAGTGGGAGGTCCGCCAGGCGACCCAGGCCCTAAACTGCCGATCGGCAGCGGGTCCGGCCGAGTGAGCAACAAGGCGCTGCGCAACCTGAGCGACGCAGCCATAACAACCCTGACGAAATTCTTTAACAAATGCTGGCAATCGGGCAGCGTCCCCAAGCAGTGGAAGACTGCCAAAACGATCCTGCTTCCCAAGCCCAACAAGCCGCCGGGCGTCGAGAGCCTGCGCCCCATTTCTCTCACCTCGTGTGTGGGCAAGGTGCTGGAGCACGTTCTCAACGCCCGGTGGCAACGTTACCTGGAAGACAACGGGCTGTATCCCGATTCGATGCTGGGCTTCCGCGTGAAGCTCGGTACGCAGGACGCCATATTGCTCCTCCAACACGAGGTGCTGGCACTCCCACCCGTGCCCACCGCGGACAACCGCGCCATCCTGGGTCTGGACCTGCAGAGCGCCTTCGACAAGGTGAAACACTCTGCGATCCTGGCCCAGGTCTCTCGCCTCGGCCTGGGGCGGAGGTCCTACGACTACATCCGAGCCTTCCTGTCCCGGCGCACCGCCCGGCTGGAGATCGGCCGAACGCAGCTCGACGAGCGAGAACTCGGCAGCACCGGCACCCCGCAGGGCTCCGTCATCTTGCCGCTCCTGTTCAATCTGGGGATGATCGGGGTCGCCCGGCGCCTGGACGCGCTCCCCGACGTCAAGTACGCAATCTACGCGGATAACATCACCCTGTGGGTTCCGGGCGGCAGTGACGACCACATCGAGTCGACGCTGCAAGAGGCGGTGAACAGCATCGAGGCCAGCCTGACCGGCACGGGTCTCCGGTGCTCCCCGCAGAAGTCCCGACTGCTGATCCTGCCCCCACCGGGCTGGTACCGCAAGCGCGCCGCCGCCGAGGCGGAGCGCAACATCGTCGTGCGAGCGGGGGACAGCACGGCCATCCCGAAGGTTCCGAGCATCCGGGTCCTCGGCATGCACGTGGACGCCAGCCGCACCAACAGCACCACGATCGAGCGAATGACAACTGTTGAAGAACCGAGGCGGGGACCGCGGGACGTGGGTGATTCGTTTTAATGGCGGATGGGACTTTTTAGTGATGGTGATAGTTAAGGGCAGCTGCTAATAGCCACCTCTTCCTTTTCTAATATTTTTAACATCCTCCGGCCGCGCGATTAGCATAGAGAGATGCTAAAACTAGTTTTCAGTGGCTATTTAGCGTCGCTCCATTCGTTGCACCGAACAGCAAAAGTTCATTAAAGTTCGTTAATCAGTCCATAATTCAAATCGATGTAGTGTCCGTGGTAGCTGCACCGGAGCAGTCCATACTTCTGTTTCCACCTGTGTTTCCAGCATCGGTGGCACAGCCGTTCTGTGGAATCAGACCGTCGTAAGCGGTGCGTCTTGAGCGTCAGTCGTCCTCGATAACCACGTAGCGATTCCCGCGGAAGCATATTGCTGAATGCGCATCGGACAGCCTGTCGTGTGTTGGAGGAATTAATGTGCCGGTTGGGTCCTTTCGTACGGATGTTCATCGCACACCTTTCATTTCTCGTTTTTTCAATCAGACGACAGTTGGTCAGGTGCTTTGGGGCAACCTTATTTCTGGTAGTTGCGTGTGCGCATAGTGGGGCCCCTGCGTTTCGCCGTTTTTGTGGTCTTCGTCTGAACGTCGGCGTCTTCACATTTGTACGTTTCACCTGGGCCAGTAAAATTCTTTTCAAACCTTTGCTGCAGCAAAGGCGCCATCTCTCCGGCGTCTCCATTGGTGAGTGGTTAAGATAACTCTGCTGAGCTTCATTAATCTGTGGTTTTTGTGGGCCTTCATTACGTCGTTTCTTGCGCATTGATCGTGTTTTCTTCCCAGTAAAACCTTGCAAACAAGTTGGCTCTGCAGGTTCTTGCACAGCGTTATCATTAGTATGAGTATCCGTCATTCTTGTTGCCGGTAATCGAAAACTTCCGTCGTTGGGGTTGCAATCATCTAAGCGAGCAACAAGAACGGGTGCCTCCACTTGGTTATTCCTTGAACTAGTCCCTTGTTTGAAGCAAACAGCTTGTTCCCTGACTTCTGTCTGATGATGTTCTTTCAGAGGCGTCGTCAAATTGCTGTTTTCGTTCATAAGGTGACTTTTTTCCAAAGCCGATTTGTTGACGTTTAGGGTACTATCCTGCTTTTTCAGGGCTATTGTAACAATTTCATCGGTAGAATACTTTTCCCATTCTGGGAACAATCGCTCCATTCTAAATTTCGTCAATAGGATCAAATCTTCGAATTCATATGATGCTTCACATTCTTTCTCTAAATCATCCAGTTCGACAAGCTCTTCAATTTCACTGTCCAGTTTCTTCAGGATTTCATATTTTTCTAATAAACTTTTTTTCAGGAAAATTAGCTCACCGATTGATGATGTCTCGTCAGTCATGCGTGATTTTATGTCGTCGATCAGTGCTTTTACGTCCTGTCGGATCAGGCTTCTTCTTTGGCAGAGGTCTTGCAGGTCCATTCTCGACGTCGGTAATGTCTAGGTGGTCGTCGAGAAGGATCACGCTCGGTTGAATGTTGAAGCCATTGTCGTTGATGTCGAAGCCGTTGTCGTTATCTTTCAGTGTCCGCGAGGCGTCCGCGAAGAATCGGTAAAAGTTGTTGAGGGCGTGGTATCCGGTACACGTTTGGTGCGTCCTCAATTCCTTGGGTTTTCTTCGCGGACGCTTGCGGTCGATGGTCAGGAGGCGTAGTTCCCTCGCAGCCGTGTCACTCACGTCATCGTTGATGGCGGTCCGCACACACCGTTCTTCAACTGTGTAGATCTTCTCATCCTGGTCACGGCACCATTTTGTTGAAGAACCGAGGCGGGGACCGCGGGACGTCGGTGATTCGTTTTAATGGCGGATGGGACTTTTTAGTGATGGTGATAGTTAAGGGCAGCTGCTAATAGCCACCTCTTCCTCTTCTAATATTTTTAACAACAACGAAGACGGGCATCGCTACGCGCCTCGCCAAGAGAGTCTCCACGCGCGTGCGGGGGATGCGCGAAGCCAGCCTCCTCCGTCTGCTGCAGGCTTTCGTGGTGAGCCACGTGGCGTACGTGGGCGCCTTTCACTAGTGGAGGACCCAAGAGCGGGCCCGGATCGACGCGACCATCCGCAAGTCGTACCGGGCGGCCCTGGGCCTCCTCAACGGCACCAGCAACGCGGCCCTCCTGTCCCTAGGCGTGCACAACACCCTGGCGGAAATCAGCGAGGCGCAGCGCGTGTCACAACCCGAACGCCTGAGCACCACCAAATCGGGCCGGAAGATACTACAGAGGGTGGGCCTGAGCCCGCCCCTCGGACCCGCGGCGGAGGACGAGCTCGTTCCGCTGCGGGACGACATTGCCGGCCGCGTCATCGTGCCGCCGCTCCCGAGGAACGTCGACCCGGATCGGAACGTCGAGCGCAGGTCGGCGCTCGCGTGCGCGCTCGCCAAGGAGTACAACGAGCGCGAAGGCGCAGTGTTCGTGGACGCGGCCAAGCACCGCGAGCGGGCCGACACCTTTGTGGCGGTGGTCGTGAAGGCCACCACGGGAGAACTGCTCAGCGCCGGGAGCGTGCGGGCCACGACCGCCCGCCAGGCCGAAGAGGCGGCGATCGCCCTCGCCCTTGTCCGGCCGGGCACGACGACCATCCTCAGCGACTCCAAGTCGGCGATAGCGAACTTCGCCCGGAGCACGGTGTGCAAGAGCAGCGCGCGGCTCCTCTCCAGCATCGGGGAGGGAGCCCGCGCGAACAGCACGAGCATCCGCTGGTTCCCCGCCCACGCGGGCCGGGAGGTGCGCAACGGCCACCGCAACCGCAACGAAGAGGCGGACGCCGCGGCTCGAGACCACGCCACGTGCCGAGCCGCCCCCCCCCTCGCCCGACCCCCCTCCGAGCCCGGAGAAGAACAGCAAGACGACGATGACGACGCGGAGCCCCTGACCGCCTACGGCGCCACGCTCCGGTGGTACAGGCACGGGAGACGAGCCTTCCCGCCCCCCCCCATCCGGGGCTTACGAGAGGGGAGGCAGTGCTCCTGCGGCAACTGCAGACAGAAACGGTTCTCATGCCGGCGCTCGCGCGCCACGTGTGCCCGGACCTCTACGAACGAAGTAAGTGCAGTGTGTGTGCGCGAGTGCCCGCGGACCTTGCCCATCTCATGTGGGGCTGCGAAGAACACTGTGCGCGTGACGGAGGCCGCGGCCTCCCACCGGACGTTCGCGACATGATCGGCTCTACGGAGCACGGACTCCAGCTCAGGGCCGTTCAGCGGCTCGAGGTTGCTCTGGCACGGCAACGGCGAAAGGAGGACCCGCGCTCCCCCCCCGGTTGTTTCCCTCGGGAACGGTGACAGGGGGCGGGGCGGGGACACCCCTAGTAGCCCGAGCCGCAGGCCAGGTCCATTGCTTCGAGGTCAGCCCGATACCTAGAATAGGTAGATAGACAGGGGTGACGGCGAAGCCCTGCGTGGCCTGACCCGCACCCCCCGCCGGACAACGCAATAAAGGTCATTTCTCTCTCTCTCTCTCTCGGACAGCAAAGTGACTTTGTTATCAGCGGTGCTTCAGCAAAAGTGGTGATAAAGTGCTCCTGTTATAGAGCAAGGGTATCGCACACATTTTGAATACAACAAGATTTCGAGTTAAGCGATGCTGTTATATCCAGGCACGTGTGTACCTCAAAAGGTTGTTCCAAGTGTGGTTGGCGTACAGAAATAGTTAAGTGACCTGCTTTTCACGGCGAATTCCTGTGTTTGGTTACCTAACGGGCTACTCTCTTTTTACTTGAGGGAGCGTGGGTTTTCCAATCATCCCATGCGGACAATGCCGGATTTTGCAACTCGTAGGGTGTAGAATGGTCAAGCATCGGTAAGTTTTTTCTTTACTAAGCGGATTGGTTTTGCAGCGTTAGCTGTTCGTGAAGTATGAGGTCGTGCTTCAACATTGTAATTTGCAGGCTAAGTCAAAATAAACGCCGGGAATTCTTACATGTTCGTTTGCTGGTAAACTTAATTCTTAATTTCGAAGCCATTAGAAATGCCAGTAAGATACCTGGTGTCAAGGGTAATGATGATTCACCATCCTTAAGCTCCAGGCAATGTAGAGCTGCGTTTTTTCTGCCTACGGAAGCGAGACACAACCGCGGGCATACCCACTTAGAACGTATACAAATGCTAGCTTCTTTCGAGGGATTGGCCTTGAAAAATCGGTTTTTTGGCAACTTGGAGAAATATCATTAGTAGAAAATGTTTCGGCGCTAACAACGCAGGGCAATTTCCAGGATTAAATAAAGGCCCTGTGCTCAGATCGCTGGTTTTCCTCGTATCGTAGCTTCCTCTCGTGCTCAGTAACGTGGTAAATTTTTATTTTGTGCAGTTTACCGCAACCACATAAAAATTTCACAGGTATTTCGTATCAACTCTTGGGTCAACACTGTGTTACATTTTCAAGTAACCGTCTTTTTTAGCAGTATCCAACGCATATTACAGTCTATATAAGCGGTTTGCATGCGTAAACTATGCACACCTTGGAAGTTCACAGCATCACCCAAAACAAGACGTAGCTTTTTTCATTACATAAATTTTGGAAATATCAAATAGCGCGCAGAAGAAGGAACACAATCGAGTGCTTTACGGATGGCTTGGAGCATCATGACGTTTTGAAGAAACATTGTTCATCGCTCCAAGGACAGTGACGTAAATCATTGGAAGTCAGAGGAGTCCTGAACCACTAATTACAAAACAAATTTCGTAAAACCTATATTTTTTAAAAACAAATGGTCGCCTCGCAAGATGTGTGTCCCTCCTTTGGATTTTTCCGGATTTACGGCACTGTCAAGGCGGGTGCATCTTAAAGCGTCTGCGCGGATGTTCAAACAGATCGGAACTAAAAATTAAAAATTTCTCGCCAATATACACAACACTTCCATGTAAGCATTGCAAGAGTCTCCCATTACGTAGTCGTTTTCCTAAAAAAATTGTTTGACGACTAGGTGCCATTTACAAGGTCAGTCTCGCAACGACTTTTTGCTGTCAGTCGATGAGAGAACGAAGAGGCATCCTGCCGCCATGGCTGGTAGGCGCACTGCAACCAGCATCGGACGGGGCCGTTTGCGGCCCAGCATTTCTGCACCCGTCTTCAGCTCGGCATCCTCTAGCAACAGAAGTTCGTCTCATGACCTGATCGAAGGCTACGCGGGTCCTGGCGTGCGAAGTCCTGCTCATTCTTCTACGGCTTCATTACTGTATCACCTCTGGGGAAATGACACCTCCCGCCCGAGAACGAGCACCGGGTTTCCCCAAGGCGTCTCCGAGGGTTCTGAGTCCCCGCATCAGCAAGGTATTACAATGAACGCACCGTTCTGCCTAAAGATGATCACCATAAGCTTCGCCTTAATCGTCTTTGTCTCCTTCATCCTCGTTCTTATTGGCACGACAACCATATACAGAGCCAACAGTGTTGGAGATGATCGTCTGGGCAACTTCACCGACCCTGTTCTCGTTCTTCCTCGAGCAAATATTCCTTACCCGTCCGCCCATTTTGACGTTGGAAAGCTGCACAGAAACGATAGCACCGAATTGGAGGCATCGGTAGCTGGTTTGGACAATTCGCGGACGGCGCAAACCCACATGACACTTTTGGCCCACAAGTCCTTCAATTCGACGGTGAGGAATGTTTTTGCCCCGAGCGGTCGTAGTGCGACTGGCTCTCTGCCGTCATTAGTTGTTTTTACCAGACGCACCGTCGCAGCTTCTGGGAGCAGCCAACTTCAACACGCAAGTCCCAACCGCCGATTTCGTGCTCGGTCAACACCAAAGTATCTTTCGTGGAAGCCAGTGGTACCTTGAGTAATAAAGAACTTTCATTCAGCACAATAAAACTTGTTTTGTTCAATGACTGTTTGCTTCTCTAAGAATAAGAAACTAAATTCAAGAGCACCGGCGTCAATGCGGAGCGCCTCCTTTTTAAACTCTCAACCATCCTCGAGCCGGATTGAGAAGTTGGAATTTAGTTTTGGAAGGCTTATTTTTGACTATATAAATGTTATATCTCCAGCATCCATTAACGAAAATCTGTCTCGTTACACATGTACAACATAAACAAGCTTTGGCAATCCACAATGACAGCAGCCGCGAGAAGATCCAGGACAGGGGGCACGACATCATCCGCTGCACCATACTTACGTTACTAACTTTCTAGTCACTATTGTGATGGTCCTCTACCAGCCTTTGCCCGGCCCTGGTTTCACAGCCGTGGACTGCACCATTTCCAGTCGACAGCCCTTCAACCATGAAGCCGCTGCAGTTCGAAATTCCAAATCTGGCTCGCTCCGCCACCCTCGGCTGGCAACGACCGTCATCGGCTACGTCACCAGTCACGTGGCCGGAGCGCGGTGGATATAATCTGCGCGGAACCGCATACTACTTGGGGCACGACATCGTGCGCCGCACCATGCCTACCCTGCTAACTTTCCGGATTAGTTACCTTAAATATGACAAAGAATTTCGCTGTAGTAATCGGTATCTTGTAGCGGTGTCGTGTCCCATCGACGTCGTCTTTTTTGTGTACCTTACCTGTTGTGACATGCTCGCGGAACACCTATTATGTCAACGGATCTTGCTACTTACCGGTGACGTCGAGCTCAACCTTGGCCAACCGAAATCTGAAGGTATAACAGCCATTTTAACCACACTAAAAGAACTGCAGCAAGGTCCGGCTGCTATACGTGAGCAACTAAATGAACTAAAGGAAGCCGATGATGCTCATGAAGGCTTATTAGCTACCTTGACTGACAGAGTGACTAAGCTAGAATCATTGCAGGATCATCCTTTAGCCGAGCCAATCTCTATTGAATGAGGCAATCTAAAAAACGACCTTGCAGCCCTCAAAGCTGCAAATGTCGACGTGAGCAACAGGCTGCGTAGAAATAACCTACTTTTCCTTGGCATTGGCGATACGGACAAAGAAACGTCGGAGGACTCTGAAGATAATGTTTTGGTATTTTGCAAGGATAAGCTATCTTTCGAGTTTTTTCCTAAAGTATTGAACGAGCCCGCCGCACTGGATTCCCTTCCCCAGAAAAAAAGCAACCTATAATCGTCAAATTAATGAACTTTAAAACAAAAGAAGAAATACTGTGCTGCGGTCCTAAACTAAAAAAAAACACAAATTTTACAATAAGGGATGACGTTGCTGCCACCACTCGCCTTGCTCGTTCTAAGCTTCTAAAGTTTATCTCCACGGTCAAATGCGCATTCAATCTTTGGCTTGACAGGTTGCATGTTGGGAAAAAGGTTTACTATTACGACGCCATTTCGAACTCCGTACTAGAATGCACTTCCTAACGTCACAGAAACCACCAAATCATCGACTAATGTCATGAATTGATGACATTCTCGACGCCCGAAACCACGCTCACCGTCTTGGCATTTGTCATACATGAACTTCAACATTGCATTTACAACCATACGAAGCCTAATACCTAAGCGTGACGATCTTCGCAGTATCAAAAATGACATCAGTGCTGACATATTCCTTCTAACCGAAACGTGGCTACATGCTGACATTCTCTACCGCGAAATCTTTCCGTCAAATCACGACCTCACCCTTTTTCGCCGTGACCGAATCGGTGGCAGAGGAGGAGGCATTCTCATTGCTACCAAAAACACAATTGCTTCTTCACTCATATGTCACGACGTCTCACTTGAACTAACATGGGTACTAAGTCATTATCAGGCAGTAAAAACCATTATCAGCGTATGTTGAAGACCACCCGAGAGCGACCAATCTTTTTGCGATCTACTCAGACAAAACCTAACTCGACTTACAAAATCTTTTCCCGACGCTTCTATCTTCCTATCTTGTGACTTCAATTTCCCGCTTATAAATTGGCCTCAGCTGTCAGTTCTCAACAGCTCTCCATCAACGAAGCTAACCAATTTGTCCATTTATTAGTCGATTTCAGCGTTCATCAAGTCATAACATGTCCGACTAGAGGTTACTACATACTCGATTTGCTCTTAACAACACACCCCGATGATGTTTTAAGCGTGACATCGTTGTCTGGCTTAAGTATTCATAGTCTTTTACATAATTCCGTACCTCTGCCACTAAGAAAGAAACTACCAACAAAATACATAACTGATTTCAAAAGAGGAAACTATAAAGCCATCAATGAGGAACTTTTTCGCCTCTACGAACAATTCAAAGACTCACGTTGAACCGGCGCCGTAAAAGCGAACTGGGAACTGTATAAAAATGAGCTTCTTAGATTACAAAACAAATACATTCCAACACGAACCGTGACATCTGACTCAAACAACCAGTGCTTTAACGGACACCTCAAATTAATTCTTAACCGAAAAAAGCGTCTTTACCGATCAGCAAATCAAAGTAGCAAGCCAGCCACATCGCAAAAGTACCACGCGTGCGCTGAACAATACGTAAACCAATAACGGAAGCAAAGAACAAATTTTTTTCTGCGATTTACTCTCAATCCTCAAAACAAATCCTAGCAAATTTTGGCGAATACTCTCTCCCAAGTCCCGGACAGACAACTTCAACTCAAAATCCCTAAAGGGGAGCCGATTAAAAGCAACAAATGCGCAGCAGCTCTTAACAACTATTTTGCATCCGTTGTCACGTGTAATTCCGACACCATCACATTACCACGCTCCTTTTCATCCACCACGTTTCCCGATATCAAGATCAACCCGGGGGGAATATCCATCCTGAGCCGTAACCTTAAGCTGTCATCATCATCAGGATACGACCACATTACCAGTAAAATTATAAAAAACACTCAGTAATATTCCAGCCTTATTCTACATATAATATTCACCCAGTCATTGCACTCAGTTTGCCTTCCGGACGATTTGAAGGTTGCTCAGATAGTGCCATTATTTAATTCCGGTATTCGCTATCTGATAACCAACTAGCACCCCATTTCTCTAACCATAATTGCTCCCAAACTACTCGAACACATCATCACCTCTGGCCTATTGACCTACCTAGAATCAATTAATTTTTTTATCCGCACCAACATGGCTTTCGTAAATGGTTCTCATGTCAGACCCAGCTTGCCGAATTTATACAAGATATACTACAGGAAATGGACAATAGCCATAAAGTAGACGCAATTTTCTTGGATTTTAAATGCGGAGCATTTCTTAGGCTCGCCTGGTTCTCCGTCGTTGATGGCGGCGCAGTCCACACGCTCACTCCGCAGGTGTGCGTCTCTCCCCCGTACCCTCCTCGCTCTCAGCAACAGCTGCGGCGGTGCGGGTGAGCGCGTCTGCGCGCGCATGCGGCGTAGCTATGCCGTACCCTCCTCTCTCTCAGCAAAAGCCGCGGCGGTACGGGAGGAGCGCGTCTGCGCGCGCATGCGCCGTAGCTACCCCGTGCGCCTCGTCGCTCTCAACAACAGCTGCGCCGGTGCGGCAGGGAGCGCGCGGGTGTGCGCGCATCCGCAGTAGTTACCCCGTGCGCTCCGTCGCGCTCAGCAGCAACAGCGGCAGGTGTACACGTGATAGCGGCGAGGTATCGGCGTGCCAGCTGCGTGATAACGGCGCGGGGGGGGGGGGGGGGGGGTCGTGGAAAGGTCGCGCGCTTGTGTACGGAAGCAGCAACAGCGGCAGGTGTACACGTGATAGCGGCATGCTAGCAGCGTGCCAGCTGCGTGATAACGGCGCGGGGGGGGGGGGGGGGGTACTACCCAATTACGCAACGCTCACGCAATACAACCACACCTATGCGACGCATTTACTCGAGTTCCCCCCGTGGGAAGATGCGGGCGGGCGTTTTTTCCAAAGCATTCGATCGTGTCAGCCACAATCACCTACTAGCTAAGCTATCATCACTATCATCACTATCATCAGCTAACACCCCTTATAACCTGATATGATGGATAGAACAATTCCTAAAAGAACGCGCTCAATTCACCTCGGCTAATATGCACAAAACTAGTCTAACCAGCGTATCGTCCATTGTCCAGCAGACTGCAAGTCTATCGCCTCTACTCTTTTTAATATACATAAATGACCTGCCTACTAACATGACAGCAAATCTAAGACTCTTTGCAGATGACTGCTTATTGTACAATACCATTTATGCCACCAATGATAATTTTAACCCGCAATCAAACTTAGACAGCATTTAATTATGCTGTGTAAAATGGCACATGCCATTAATCCTGACAAAATGAAAATCACTCTCTATTTCTCGGAAAAATGCCATATCTAAATACACTTATCACGCCAACAACATATGGATAAGCTCAGTCGTTTCATACAAAAAATTCCCCGCATTTCCCCGATGGAAAGAATGTGAAAGTGCGAATGCACGAGTTGGATTTGCGCGGTTCGGTAATGTTCGCGAAAGAGAGATCACACACACACACACAACTACAAAGAAAGAAAGATGCATTTATTCACAGACACCTATTTGTGTTGTCGTTGTACGTGATTGCTAGAGCGGATCTCAGCTTTGAAATTTCGTGTCAGTACTCTTTTAAACAGGTGCATTAGCCCTTCTCACGCCCGATTCTTGGCCAATCCCCCACGTGGGTATGTGCCATGTCAGCGGCCAGGCAGCGCGCGCCCATCTCCCCCCGTTGCCAAGGAAGACGAGGAGATTCCTGGTCGATCCCCCACGTGGGTATGTGCTATGTCAGCGGCCAGGCTGCGCGCGCCCATCTCCAGGTGCGCGGACATCGCCGGTGGACGCAGGTTCAGGGTCGCTTAAGAAGTGCATTGCACTTAATATGTCGGGGTGCACATGACGTCATCGCTTTCCTGGGCAACGCATATCGACATCATTCGCTCGGAAGCCTCGCGTACTCTCGAATATATTCGCCATGACCTTAAACTTGCATCTGAAGCAATAAATACTAGCCTATCTAACATTCGTAAGGCCGAAAATGGAATATGCATAGGCCATCTGGGATCCATCACATGCATACCTAACTGTAAAAATTGAATCCATTCAAAACAGCGCTGCACGCTTTATCACTTCGCAATAATCAGATAATGTCAGCGCCAATCCCCTTAAACTATCTCTCTCCCTCCGGACCCTTGAATCACGCCGCGTCATTGCTCGCCTTTGCGTCCTCCATAATTTCTTTTATCGGCCAGTATAAAGACACACATTCCTAAGGCCGCTTCACAGAATATCACCCAGCTTAAATCACACTTGTCCATTAGCCCCGATAACTGGCGGAACGTCAGCATTGGTCTCGTGCTTTTTTCCTAATGCTAATATTTTATGGAACGATTTACCCGCCGACATCGCCACATGCACCAATAACAAACAATTTAGAGATAAGCTTGAAAAGACGTTCATATGATGTGTTACCAATATAATTCTACTGTTCTTGCTTGATGGTCCTATTGATGCTTTAACTGCTTTTTGTATTTTAGAATTCTGTTCGCTTAATTTCGCTGTTACCTTTGTACATTTTTGTGTACTTTTTATTAAGGTATTCATTGTTTCTGTATTTTCCGGATTTTATGTTCACCTTCTTGTTTTTTTCCTGTTTCCTTCAATAGTACTCCTGCAAACCTTGTTATCCCCCCTTACGCAATGCCTCCGGGTCCGTAAGAGTACAATAAATGAAATGAAATGAAATGAAACAAGTTGTTCCCACCACGGAAGGAGTTCACGGTCGATCTACACGTGCCTCAACATAGCGAGGTTCGGGCTTGGGCGGGGTGAGGTTCCTTCTGTGAAATCTATGACGCTGGAGAAATATTGTATCTTCTCCAAACGAATTGCCAATTGGCCTCTACGTACAGTTTCAAAATAATTCAAAGAAACTAAACCCGCATATCTCACCATTAAGTATGTAATGTCGAAGTGAAGGGCTTTTGTGAAGCAGGTGGCAGCCCAATAAATTGTCCTCAATCCCCATATAATCTGTCATAAAGATTACGAATGGCTAAGCATATAATGGAGTTGAGCTTCACTGGTTCTCTATATATGCAGTGACCACATGCGGAAACAAACACTGAAAAACACAGTGTTCAGGATAATGATGTTTGCTAAAAAGGCTACAGTCACAAAGTGTGACTCGGAAAGCACAACTACATTAGCAGCCAAGGCAGGTAGGCGCCTGTCTGATGCAATCTCCGGAAGCGGCCTCATGCGGATCCAAAGCAAATGTGCTCTTGGATGCTTACACGGGTATGCGCTACCCAGTTGCCCCCATCGGCTCCGACTTGATATAGGGTTAGAATGTCTTCTGCTTGTCTCAAACTACAGAAAATATGATTAATTGTTTGCGGGGTTTAATGCGCCGTCGCTGCACAAGCGATGAGGTGCGCCGTAGTGGAGGGCGCCGGTATTAATTTTCACCACCTGGGGATTTTTAACGTGCGCCGAAATCTCTAGCACATCGGCGTTTTCGCTTCTCGCCTGCATCATAAAAGCTGCCGCCACGGCCGGGAATCGAAGCCGCATTTTCGGGCTCAGCACCCCCCCCCCCTCCCCCCTAGCCACTGTGTGCAGAAGATCATCATCTTGTTTGACACTGCCCCAAATTGTCTCGACATCGCATTTTTCGACCGCATCCTCTTTACCCTGCCAGGCCTATCGATCCATACGCCTTACACGGGAACACACTGCTTCAATGAAAGTTTTCCCAATAAAAACGAGCCATCACGAGCGCTATAACGTGTCTACTCTTGCACAATTTCCGGCAATAAACATCGACTGCATTCACTCCTAGAGCCCCCTGCGCAATTCTCTGTGATACCAGCTTGCGCTTTCGAAGGTGACCAGTGGCTGTAACGTCTAATAACACCCACCCATACCTCCGCGACCTCGAGCCACCGTAGCCAGAAAAGGGTACAACACAACACCAACAATCACAGCAAAGACGCATCATTGCTTACGGGACAATAAAAGTGCTGCAGCTCTGAGGGAAGGAAAAACCCAAGTGTGCCGTTGCCTGAAACAAAAAGAACATCGCTTGGCCTTAATCGTTTTTTTCCTATATGCCTAATGTCTGTCTTGACTCGTTGGTTTTTCCATAAAAGAACGCCGGGCTGTCATAGTAAATTGAACAATTCACTCCATCTGGGGGCTCATCTGTTCGGTATTATGTCAAATACATTGGTTTTACCCATATCTCTGGGGCGAAGTATACTTCATTGGAGAAGAATGCTCATCTATCTGAAGGGTAGCAAAAGTATCCACCGCTTCAACGCAAAGGAGCACTGAACTGTCGAAGTAGATTGACTACCCTTAGTGGATTACATTGGCATGCGAGCAATCTACTCTTTTCGTTTAAAATGTATCATTTCAATAGGGGGAATATTCGTATTCCCTTTAAGTGCACTTTCCCCTTAATTATAATTTGTGATATCCCAAATAACGAGTGCGGAAAGCGCCTTGGTGAAGTTTGGCAAAAGCGGTTGCTAAATCAAACAATAAGTTCGTGCAATGAAATATTATTTCGGTATAAAAATCTCGGGTTGTCCCTACGTTTGAAAATTTATAGGAGGAGAAGATTTTGTGCGTGGGCGATAAAGTTTTGCGGAAAATGTTTGTAAGTATTTTGCCAACACTCGCGACATGAATGGTTATTTGGCATTTTCTGTTATCAATTCCGGCACCTATATTGCTTTTACTGTTTCGTTGTCTAGCGGTTTAGCCTTCTATCCACTGTATCGAAGTTTGCTCTACTGAACTCAAATTCTTCTGGTCCGAATCCGATCATCAAGAAATGCTCTGTTGGTGGACACAGGTTTTACTTAAAGCGAAGGGTTACGGTCAAGTTATAGTTTTGTAACAATGTCAAGTTTTGTAGCATATCAAGCTTTTTAGCGTAGCGGTTTTGTTACGGCGTAGAGTATCTGGCCCCGCATTACGTAAAGTGAAACAAACCATTTTCATCGCACCACCGGTGTCCCCGGAGCACCGCCTATCGGCGATTTCGCTAAACCATTCTTCCTTCTCGTGACGACTGCAGACATCTGGCTTCAGTAAGCATTGCATGTGTTTCGTGGCACTGCAGGCTTGTATTATGCACGCTGGCGCAACCGGAGCTAACCCGTGGGGGCAGTTGCTTTGCGCTGGAGGCTGCGGCTCCGCCGTTATTACAATATTTGTAAATATTCTCTAAGCGATCGAACCCGTACAGGCTCATGAAATAAAGTGTGGCAAGCAGCTGCTCAAAGCAGTTTCATTTAATATCAGGGATTGGCAGCCTTTTGAGGCAGAGGACCGAGTTTAAGTATGCCCGACACGGCAGCCACCGAACAGCAAATAAGGGCGAAGAAGGGGGGTGGTAGGATATAGGGATGCGGTTTGAGGCTACAATCGACATGTCAGCCTTCAGAAGTGACCGGTGGGAGGGTGGGTCTGAAGTCGTGCGGAGGCCGCATACTACTTCCCCGCGTGCCGTCTGTGGGCCGCAGGTGCCACTTCTGGTATTCATGGTTACTGTGTACGTAGAAATTTGGAAAGGCAGGCGTCAACTGCTATGAAACACGTGAACAGGAATGTAGCGTTGGCCTCCTGTCGGAACAGCGCTTTAGGAATCTTTAAGGGCCGTTTTTCTCGACTAAGTAATCTATGAAGGTAGGCACACAATATGTACGCGTCTAATACATCCTCATTCAGAGGGGCAGTCCAAAACAATTTCACAATTTGCCCATAAAGCCTCCCCGGCGCTCGCCCATGCGCCCCGTCTCCACGAAGGCCACCGTGAGAAACACGTTTTTGAAGGTCAGCAATGGCGAGTGACGTCCCGTTGCCCAAATAGCTGCGCCCAGGCCGCCACTTTGTAAACCGTGTATAGACGTTACGTAAAAACTGTCGCCATCTTGTGGTGACCAGACGCTTCGCCGCCATGTTTGATGATATGTGAATACCTCCATACGAAGCCCCCCCGGGGTTTGTGACACACAACGACGAAAACAAGGTGAGGGAGCTATCAACATACACTTTTTTTCTCACGGGGAGCGCCATGGCAACCCACCACTGCGGCTCACGGCATAGGCGTTATGCTGTTGAGCACAAGGGCGCAGATTTGATACCGGCCGCGAAGCTACCTTCTCTGATGGAAGCGAAAATCTAAGACGCCCATCGAGGTTCTGGCGTACGCTTGATTACCCCAGGTGGTCATAATTCATTCAGAGCCCTCCACTACGGCGCGCTTCATAGCGCAGGTAAAGCTTATGCACGTGAATCCCCTAAATCAATCAATGAATCGAAGCACAAAATTCGAGGCCGGCGGGAGACCCAATGCCGGTATCGAGTGCTCTTCGCGCGGTAATGTTTACATGACAGATGATGAAGTTACCCAGCAATTAACATGCCCAGGACTAAAAAGATTCAGGGTAAGCTGCTTCCTTTTGTATTCGCTTACCGTGACCGAAGCGTTTCTTGCCGCTGTGTGGTTTGTGCCACAACACCGGTGCGAATTACTGAGCGGATCGGGTTTCTCGACTGCTAATATTTTCGAGGCACTACATCTGTCAGCTAGTACTAAATTTGTCATGAGGGCTGCTTTGGAGACCGCCATCCGGCACCACGGACCCGTTTTTTTATTCCCTGTTAAGACCGCTTTTATGCGTATCAAGCGCTGCTTCATTTGCCAACTGTCATAGGTGAAGAAATCCGCAAGTGTTACAACCTAAAGTAGCGTCAGTGGGAGTAGCGGCAGTAGCATAAGCAATAAGCAACCTAAATCGTTCATTTATTGCTCGTCGCCGGCTGTTTTATCTTGCCGTATTTTCCTGAGATAGGAATCTCCAAGGAATTTTTTTCAAGGAATGACATGCACCCACAGTGCAGCATCAGCAGTCGTTGCTAAACAGACACTTCGGCGAGCGCCTGCTACAGCGCAGAAAACACAAGGGCGAGCCCTAACAAGCGAGCAGTTCTGAACTAAACAAGACCTTCACGCGTGAAAGACATTGCAGTGACCCATTTGCAAGAGAAAAACGTTTATAGATATAGGCAACTTATTTTATTAAGTGTTTTCGTTTTCCAGGTGACCTTGCACTGCTTCTCAGAGGGGCACAAAGTTTCAACAGGAAACTAGAGAACATATAAACAGAAACAAATAAAATCATCGCTTGCATTTCGACACCATCGCTGTGTTTTGTCCTTGTCGAAAATATACAATTCTTAATCCTCCTTGATTTCGAGGAAGGGTCATTCTCCCCACATCGATAACGAAGGAAAGCTTTTACATTGAAAATGAAGAAGAGACTCTTATTGCAGCCTGTGTGTAACCAGAAGTGAAGTGGTATGATTCCTTGGCGCTTCTCCTTGTCTGCGCCGGCTTTCCACACGAAGTCCGTGAACCTGACAAGGCCGTCCGGTGACTCTGGTGAACCGGGCAATCTACCGCCCTCACGGGACTCGTGCAGATCGCCGACAACGTCGCTGCTCTACCACTTCTGGGCCCACGACCCCGCACACCACGGATTCGAAACTGGCGACGGAGGTCTTGGGTTTCTCACGAAGAATCCTCCGCCTGTGCCACAAAAGCGAACTGATGTCAACCCGTCGTGTTTGAAGGACGCAGCAACAATCATCTTCCTGCTAGTTCTAATGGCCTGCTTTGTGCTCGCAGTTATTGTCACAGGAACGTTACATCGGCCCAAAGTTCTCGACCAAGCTAGCAACAACTTCGCCGAGAAAACCTCCCTGATTGGAGAAGAACGTCCAAGTCACGAAACCACGTGCATTCTTGTCAAGATGGATAACCAGAGGCGCTTCCAGCGTCCAGCATCAATGTCGATGGCGTACAGGCAGTTTCGTCCGAGAAGCGTCAAATATCCACCGTACGGCAAGACTTTTCCCGCTATTTCCACCGGACGTTCTTCGAATATCAGCCGCGTCGCACGTTTCTATTTACCGGCATTCATTGTATATGCCAAGAATCCTGTTCCTAATATGCCGAACAAGAACCATACTTTGAAGAGAGATGATTAATAGCCTGACAATCTAAGTTTTTAATATATGTAGTCGCATTATTGCAGTCGGTTGTATGGTGTGAAGTGAAAGACTAAAAAACGATACATAAATTGCTTTCGGAAAAAATAACCCAGCAAAAATATCACAAGCCATTAAATAACTCGACTAATAGATGGTAACCTAACACCTAGCTTTTTGGTGCATGTCTTGGAAATGGGATTAACTTTAGACCTGATTGAGGCCGAGGCTCAAATATTGGTGGTGATCACAGTACCCACAAGAGTGAAGAGCAGGTAAGTGAGCTGCCTTTCTTTCGGATTTTGTAAATTGATATTCACCGTATAATGGAGGCAGATATTTTCCAGTACGTGGACATTTGTTTAAACCAGTTAATCAGTCAGAAAATAAACACCAAAGGAACTTCACGATGCCCACTTCCGGAAACGTGAATCAACGACTTTTTATTTCGAGCTTTGCGATTCTCATTGCAGATTTGTTGGTCCTTGGTACTTATGTGTTCTGTTGCCAAAATGTCTTCATGCTCCCCGGGGTCTGGCGCCTAATCTTCGAGATATAACGGTACCGGTGATGTATGGTGGCTCTTGCTTTAGCTGCGTTCAGTGCCTGCCTGTTCGCCCCCTTGCGAGGCATTTTTTTCGTTTCCTTGCAGTTCCTTCTTATGCGTATTTCTTTGAGCGATGAGGTTTCACCGCTGGCCTGTAGGTAAACAGGCGCTACAGAGTCCATTGAAGATGAGACAGCACAGACAAGCAGAATCCTGTTCATAGGTGCGATTTTGTCCTCTCATTACAGATGTCATGACATTTTTTTAACATCGTTTTTTTCGTCTTTGCTTTTATGACTCAGATGCCTGTCCGATTGCCATTCCTAGCCCCACATACGCGCTATTTGCGTAAAGCTGCCTTTGCATTTCCGTAGTTCGCACCCGTAAACTACATTTTTGGGTCTCAATAGTGGCATCTAAAACTTGCCTCGAAGTCGAAAGCCACAACGAAGTCAGTCAGCTAGAACGAAGTATGATCACTTGTGTAAAAGATAATCGGGTGTTCGCATGCTGTAGCACCAGCGTTAGAACGCGGCACATAACAACCCAGTTTTATTTCGCTCACGGGCATTTGTAGTACGGTCTCTCCGCCATGCCTACGGCGGACGCCAATTTTTTTAAGTGCGATGCACTTTATAAGCGACCCTGAATCCGCCGTCATCCGCGCTCCTCCTCCTCTCCCCTAGCAACGGCGCGAGGAGCGGAGAGGAGCGTCTGTAGCAACGGCGAAGCGACGTCACACCCCACGTGACCCGCGCGCGCTCCGCCTCCCGCGCCATGGCTGCGCGCGCCCCCGCCGGCTCCCGCACCGCTCCTCGCGCCGTGACGTCACACTCCCACGTGACCGCGCGCTGGCGCCTTTGCGTCTGCTCCCCCTCTCCTCGCGCCGTGACGTCACATGCTCTGCAGCTGGCGCGCCTCTCCCCCCGTTAGGTTTGCACTCACCCTCGGCGCGCGCCTCTCCCCTCGCCTGACAGCTCCCCCTCGCCGGTACTGCGCCTCTCAAGGCGATGGCAGAATTACTACGCCGTGTACTCTCGGCGCAAGAAATGCATTCGCACTTCCTCACGATTCCCTTCGGGGAGGTGGGGGCAATTTTTTTTTCCTAAGGCATTTATCGCTTTCGCTTTCCGAACGAGCTGTACTTTAAGGGAAATAAACTCACATGATTTAATACGCGCAAATAAAAGGCAGTACACGCCTCTCATAAAGGTTAAAGTGCGTTCATTTGGTACGTCTTCGAGGGTCATGAAGGTTGTAATTAATGGTGTTACTTTAAGGTGCATTGTTAATTGTCAGAAAAATGCGGGGACGCAGTCGTACTGCACTGATTATGTACAAAGTACGATACAGTTCGTAGGCTTGCATTAAGGACCCACTGCCGTAGGTGGTGCATCTTAGAGGTTAAGGAGGAAGATAATTCTAGTACTTTGACGAAATAAAAAATCGTGGGCGTGGCCTGAATGTACTGGCAAAGCGGTAATCCTTGGAGCCTTACATATGCAAAGTACATGCACATTTGGTCAATCAACAAATGTAATTGTTATTGGGGCTTAACCGTAGATTTTTCATTGTGCTAGCAATGACTTTGTGCTTTTACTGCCGTCGCCATTTGGCGACGGGGGATATCGCAGCCCACGAGCGCACTGGGAACCCCCCCCCCTTCATTGATAAAAGCCTTTAACGGCCTTCAATGAAACTTCTCCACAGGGAAACATTCGTGTCAAGTAGTGAAATCGTCATAAAACGGCCAGGTCTAAGCAGAGCAAAGAAAGGATGCTAACGTGTTAGTAAGAAATTCTCAAAATTTGGGCACCATTTTTAACACTATATCTTGCAGTCCACATTACGGCAGACGGTGGGAATCGTGCAGTACACATCGTACACGTGAAGCCACCATTATAAATCTTCGACTACTGTTCGGAAGCGTTGGAAGCCGAACTACCGGATTCAAAATGCGGCATCATGATTGTGGAGCCAGTTTCATGCGGGAAAAACAAAACGACGCGTAGTTAAATCCAAACGTGGATCGGTCGCGTATCTCGATGATGCGGTGATCACTGGCTCGTGTTCGAGGGCACGTGGCTAACGATGAGATACTCCAAGCAAACTCAAAATGTACAATATGTACACTTTATTTACACTACGTATTTACAACTTTCAAGGCTCATGATCGCATACGAGAGGTCGGCAAAGCCCGCGTCGAGCGGGGCTCGCCGCGCTCTCCTCTGTCCTCTCAATCTCCGTCCCCCGAAACATCAAACTCCTCGGTTTTACCACTAAACCCCGCCCACAAACGGGACGCCACAACTTGAGAGTGAGGATGGCTCATTGATTGACCCACCCTAGGCCACTGATTGGCCAGTGTTGCAAACAAAGCTAGGTGGGTTCAAAATAGTCACGTGACCCACCTCTCTCACTCTCATCCTGAAACTCAGAGGGGTTCAGCAAAACACAAATATAAAACAACTGCAAACCAAACTAAAATTGGCCGCGTATCTGCTCCTTTCGTTGCAAATGTCGTCAAAAGACGATAGTCTTTATCTGCTTTTGCCAAGTGAATGCCTCCCTTCGCTTTCCCGCTCACCTCTCATGTTGTTCCTGTTGCGTGGCGCTCCTCCCAAGGTAAAGACGCCAAATGTTTGCTTAAATCATTTTAAATTTTCCGCGTTCCACTGCTCCAGACCGGGTGTCTCGATGCCAACGGTGCCGTACGGCCAAGACGCGTGTGAATCGAGGCGTCCTGCTTCCACGTTTATAGAACCGCGTTTCCCTAGTCCACGTGCGTTCCAAGCAGAACGTGGAACGTATCTAGTGGAACCTTTCGTAACTCTTGCCACTTGACTTCTTCAAATGCCGCCAGAAGCTATATGGCGCGGGCGACAGCAGGCGATGGCGGAGCGATATTTTTTATTCAGTTGATGAAGTATTTAATCTCGCCAAAATCAAACATGTACGATTTTTTATAATGGAACGCTGTCAATATCACTTCTGTATTAATTTGTTGTCTTATATATGCGTAATGTCTTGTTGTTATTCAACAATATTGACAAGTATGAACATTACACCGGACTTCGACGGGCACATTTAGCTATGACTATATAAGACTATTGCGCAGGCATTGTTTTACTTTGGCCGGGTGGCTGTATCAAGTTACAGACAGACAGACGGACAGACAGACATACAGACAGACCAAAATTTCTGCGTTTAAGTAAGTAGCCCAAGAAAGACTATCGTCTTTAAAAGTAAACATTTCGCCGGCCATCGGTTGCCGGGCGGCTTCTCTTAAAGTATTGTCCTTGCCATGCGCTCTTATAACTGCCCCACGCCGCCGGGATTCTTTTCCTTTGCAGACACGTGGAGCGCGTAACAAAGCCTGGTCGCCTACCTATCGACGCATCCGAGCCGCGCAGTCGCCAGGTTCAGACGTGTCAAGAACGGAAACTTCGCCTAGTAATTTTGAGCATTGAAACTGTCACAGACAGAACGTTTGGTGCCCTCTTCCTATGTTTGACCCAAGTTTTGACTCCTTGACGACCTTCAGCTCCCATCCGGTTCGGGCTTCATCATGGCGGTAATATCGATCGTCAAAATGCCAATTATTTCCCATGCCGGTTTCCCAAACGAACGCAAGGAAATCCTCCTTCGAAAGTGAAATTGTGAAATCAGGCTCCCGCACCAAGGGTTGCTGACTGAAAGGACGAGGAACAACAAATGAGCACGGCTTTCAACTTGTTATCCTGCAGAGAACCTAATGATCATGCAGAAATTTGAGCTTGCGTGAAATGCAATAAGAAGGCGTAAGCCAGCTTCACACTAAACGTTTTTAGACCCTTTTTCATCGAAAAGGCTGCAAAAAACTCGTCTCACCGCACACACGTTAAAAAGGTGTCCTGGCAAAAAACGGTGTAAGGATGAAATAAACGTGTGCTTGTGAACGCCCTGAAATACGGGTGTAAGGTGTTTTACCTCCCTAAAATGAAAGTGTGGCAGCGCGCTACGCGTGGCAATGTGGATCGGCTGAGCGCGCAGTACGACATACAGACACATGCAGCACGTACAAGTCACACTTAGGCCACAAATGAATTGAGCAAGAAAATCAACGTGATTCATGCGAAAGGCGAGTTTATACTTACTTCGAAATTTTGAGCATTTGATCTGCTCTTGATCTGCTCTTTGATCTGCTCTTCATACTTTCATAGCTAGCAGAAGAAAGTCCTCTGATAGAGTTGGTGGGCTCTTCGTAAAAATCAGATACTTTTTGCGCGAATTCAGAATTATGCGTTTTCATGTGAGCACATACAGGACCGCAGGTGTATTTGCAAAGCTGTTTAATTGTGAGGTGGATATTATGTTCAATAAGTCACAGAAGTTTATTAAATACTGTGGAACCCCGATAACACGACTTTGAAGGGACCGCGATAAAGCGTCGTATGACTGGGGTGTCGTACGACCGAGGTGCGGGTGAATGCCGGCTGAATACACGGTCTCACACGACAGGTAGGCTAAGAACTTATTTAAACTACTATATTTAGCGCGTTCTGGCGTTATGTACGAACCTTTAGCTGAAACACCAAGTTTAAACAAAGCAACGCCTATGTGTGCTCCGCTCCCCTTTATGGCGTCCAGCTAGCCCGCCAGCCAAGCGCCGCGAGCTACGCGATATAAGGCCAACATGGTCGAACAAATTGAATGGAAAAGGCATTGTGAAACTCGCAAAGCCAACCGAAAGGAATGACATTACAAGGCGGAGATGAGCAGAAAAAAGTATAGGGCTCCTGCGCTGGAGTTTTGGCAACATGCAGCGCGCCTAGTGCCCGACGCCTCTGGGTAGTACAAAAGTAGACGACCCTCACCGCCCTCCATGTGTTTTCAACTACAAGCCAGAGCGAAAGTTGGTGGTACGTAATTTAATCACATTGTAGTGCGTTTAAGTGACTGCATACTGAATAAAATGCCCTTAAAGTAGTTGCAGAGGCTAAGCAAAATAATATCCACTACAACATGCCGATTTATCGGCTCTCTTTTGAGCGAGCTGTCGCGATCTTAGCGACGTGGGACAGTATCCCAAAGTCGGGTGGTCTAACTTCCTGAGGATCCTTATCGTTATTTGTTGTTGCGTATCGTTGACAAAGAAACAGTTCGCAAGTATACCATAAAAAGCTAGAATGCTGCTACTATAAATGGTTGCTTCAGCGGGAGCGTATATACAAGACGATGCGATGAAGCGCAGCCGACTCAGCTGACACTACTGGCCTGGCACCGCCTTGAAAACGAGCCGAAATTTGATTTTGTATTTCCGCAAACTAAATGCTTCTTGGTTAACATTTTACGCCATACGATTCACGAACGGCAGCATAAAATAAACCAATTAAGTGCAATTAAAGGACGCAAAACAAGCACCAAATCGTATGTCCGCTATTGCAGAGATGTGTAATTCTATATTTACGTAACACAACACAGCCACTTACATGGTGGGCGGCCCCAATATTTACATGCGATCGTCACTGACAGTGTTCATTATATCTACTGCAGGAGTCGGCAACCTGCAGCCCGCTGGCCGAATGTGGCCCGCGGGGTTGTATTATGCAGCCCCCAGCACGTCGTCAGAACCCCACCTCCCCCTGTCACTCATAATCTGAACGGAACGCCGACACGCCTGTTTTGACCTTAAATAGTGTTTGACGAGGAGAGAAGGACGGGAAACTGATCGCTTCAAGATTCATTCTTCCTTATATTCCCACTTTGCCGGAGTAATGTCATATATTATTGGCAATCCGGTCATTTTTTTTTCTATGCCTTCAAAGCTTCCTCCCGCTCCCACGTGATTTGCCATCCAGCCTTCCGCCGTGTCGACTTCATGCAACTGGGCACTACACCTGAATACCTTGCCGGCCCTTGTTCTAGTCTGTGAAGTTAGAACTGGGGATATATGACTTAACCCTGCAAAGCTTTCAGGTGCGGAGCTCCTTAGGACCGCACAATGTCCGTCTGCGTCCGTGCGCATATCATTTAAAATCGCAAAAAATCACACAGGCACCGGCAGGATTCGAGCCTGCGTCAGGTAGACCAGAGTTAGTGTCAGTCGTCTTACCCATTGGGCTATGACCGTGAATTAGCACCCGAGAGTCAAACGGCTTACTCCCTCGCCTGTAATGGCGTGGAGTACCTTAGGACCTCCCAATGTCCGTCCGCGTCCATCCGTGCGCACACCCCCATCAAGCAAAAATCAAGCGAAATTCCATTTGAGCCATGAGTTGCGGTTTCATTTAGTGAATAATTAAGGTGCAACACCCGGCTCAAATCGAATGACGGTCGGGGCGCAAATCGGATGTCACTCGGTGCGCAACTTGACTGCCAATTTGAGTCCCCGTACTCCGCACCGTCGCCATCATTCACGGAGTGGAGATGCTGCCATTTTTTTTTTCTAAAGCCAAGTTGATCGCCGGAGGGGATCGGACGCGTCGGGGATGGGTTGTACACCGTGTCGCAAAGCAATCGGGAGTATGGAACTCATTTTGCTTCTGTCAACACGGGATCCTACGGGACCCCCGCAGCTTTGTACTACTGGGAAGTACTGCCCGGAAGTCGGTTTCGCAGCGCCCCCTGGGCAACGCAGGAGCCCTATTGTCGTAAATGGCGGAGACATCCTTTGAACGCTCCCGTGCCATCGCTATTGGGTCATAGTGCTCAACACATAGCTGTTTTTGTTTCCCGCAAGACCCAGTAACGCGAAATAGGCAAGATAATGAAATCCAGCAACGCGAAATAGATAAGATAATTGAACCTTCGCGAGTAAACCGGCTGGCGTGACAATTACAGCGCGGTTTTGCTACAGTGACTTGCTGCGGCCGCCAGCGAGGGACCCAAAATGGCGATGCCAATGGGTACGTCTCTTCCCCCAATGCCTCTTGTATTTTGCTCTGCCCTGGCGGCGGACACCCGTGAAATGAGGCACTCTAGCAAAGAAAAACGGCAGCATATCCACTACGTGGATGATGGCGAAGGTACGGAGTATACGGCCCCCCGAGTGACATCCCATTTGCGCCCCGACCTTCATTCGATTTCAGCCGTGACTTTCACCTTGATTATTCCCTAAATGAAACTGCAAATCAAGCACATATCGAATTTCGCTTGATTTTCGCTTATTGGTGGTGTGCTAACGGATGGACGCAGACGGACATTGGGAGGTCCTAAGCTACTCCACACCGTTACAGGCGAGGGAGTAAGCCGTTTGACTCTCGGGTACTAACTCACGGTCGTAGCCCATTGGGTAAGACGACTGACACTAACTCTGTCTGGTCTACCAGACACAAGCTAGAATCCTGCTGGTCTGGTGCCTTTGTGATTTTGTGTGATTGTAAATGCTATGAGCACGGACGCAGACGGACATTGTGTGGTCTCAAGGTGCTCCGTACGTAAAAATAAAGCCGTTCTAGTCAACCTGAAAGCTGTTGGAAGTGCAGAGCTGTGATTCGCCATAATGGGCTGTAACGCCGTTATATGCTCACTGCTACCCCCTATCATGCTCTTTGCCGCCCTGTCTCCCGCTCACGACTACCGGCCTGCTTGCTTGCGTCTGTTCAGTAAGTGGCCTGACACGCCTAAGGGCCTTTGCACATCAAGCAGTGTCAAACGGGAGCTGAGAATAAAAAAAAGGTCAGAACGGGCGGTGAAGCATTGTAAAATATGGGAAAGGCGCCGGTTTATACGCGCCGAGGTCCTTCGTATGAAGCGGACCGTGTGCACCCGAGCGTCATATCATCGGGGTTTTTAATACACTGTTTCTAGGGGGTGTTGGCCGGGACCGCGGGGATCCGTCGGAAGAAGCGGGTTGTCGTAAGTCCGGGGGACGTATCAGCGTGGTTCCACTGTACCAAACACCTATTCCCCACCCTTTCAACACTCCGCGGGAAAGATGTTCTTTATTTCAACACACGTTTTCTCACATGGGTGTAAAGCTACAGATTAAGTGGTTGGAAACTAAGAAAGAGGCTGTGAAAGATGCCGAACTTAGAAGACGGGTGTAAAAGACCTCACAATTTGGAAGCGCTTTCTACCAGTTTTCTACCTGTTTGACCTGGCTTGCACAGGGAATCGGATTAATGCCAAAAATGCATACAAGGTTTTTTTTACACCAGTCGACTGGACCATTTGCTACAAGCGGGCGGATGTATTGTACCTCACGATGTTTAAAACGATATGAATTGGCAGGATTAAAAAAATCGGAGCTGTTCAAGCTCGAGCGATGTTTGTAGGGGTGAGCAAAAAATACCAAGAAATAAAACTGCGGCGCTGATAAAGGGTCACCAGCGCGGATAGGGTATCATAACTGTGAAGCGAGATTTCGCGCTTGTTCGAGTGCGAGCACAATTGGCGCATACGCATGCGCACCTCCTACTATACCATTGTAAATGTGACAGCCTTTTGGGGATGCTAACGCTCAAAAAATGGGATCATCTTGCTCGAGTGGTGCAAGGCTGGAGAAAAAGCGGAGCTGGGGATTGACCTATCTTGTTTCCCCCAGGACACACTAGAACCATCTTGTAAAATCCGGTTAAACTTGACCTCACCCCTCAGCACTTAGGCTAGCCTATTAAGTACATCGAAAAACCGTACAAAACAAAGCAAAGTCATGCAAAACCTAGCCAAAAGTAACAACAACGGAAGAAGCTAGCTCGACACTCAGCTCAGCTGTATTTTTGCCTCAATTGAACACCTATTTGCCACTATTTCAACACCCCACAGAAAACCGAGCGTCTTGCAGTCGATCATCACCCGTTAGCCACATAAAAAGTGTGTAAAGGTAGACATTACTGTGTTGAAACCTAGGAAAAAGGTGTAATGACTTCCCAACACCATTATTTCACTTATACAGCACCATTTTAGGCAATAAGGGTCTAAATATTTAGTGTGTTTGGTCCAGCTGTTTTGTACTCTGATAACTTTAGCGCATCTAAGAATTTTGTTTCGGTGGTTGCGCTACCATCGGCGTTCGGTCGCTTCCTTTTGTGGTACAACTGCATGAATTTGCGTGCCGCGTGATTCGGCCTTCTACCCAAGATAAAACTCCTATGAGAGGAAGTTGCTCACATTCGCTGCAAGCTAGTCCTATCAAGCGCACTATTTTCGAAGTTGAGCTCTTCTTTGTGCGCCATTTTGTTCATGTTTAGAGAATCGTAAATCCTCATTACGGCGAAATTATTCATACGGCAAGCTGGCAACGCTATAAGGGGTACTTCTCCAAAAACGGTGACGGGTTGCTCTGATTACACTGCAATTTAGACCACCAGCGCTTCCAACACAACTGTGCTTCCACTGAAGCAATTTCCGTGTATACAGGGCGTAGTGTGCCATAAAATGCGTGTTCTATATGCAGTTGATGTACCCTAGCAGTTAACTATGCTGCGTTTCATAGCGCGTTGCCTTGTGTGGTGCCTTAACTTGCTACTCTTTTAGGTTAGATAAGGGCGCTTTCCATTCATGCTATCCTATCTCGAGTGTATCCAATCATCCCACATCCAGAACGCCTGAAGTTTGGACTACACTCTAAGAAAAAAGGGTAGAAAAAGGGAGGAAATCGAGGGTTTTCTCCCCACGGACCAGCGAGCTTCTCCCTTTAGCTAATTCCACGTAGCGCCCTCTGTACGGCCTCTACGAAACACCGAAACGGGGGAGGAAATATTCTCCCCTGTCGTCTGCAATCTGCTGTCGGCGCCGACGCCGAAAACGAAACCGTTCATCGTTGCACTGTGGCTTTCGCCGATCGGGCGCATACGACGACTATGAGCAACACCTCCCCTGCGGAGTTGTGCTTGCTTGTTTTCTCACTGTCTTTTTTATTATCATTACCATGTGCCCACCACGCCCATGCACGGCTCGCCAGCCGTTTCTTTGAAGTACATTCTGTGGGCACCGCTGCATGCTTGCTGTGAGCGACTCGCCTGCGCCCTGTTCAATGTTACCACTGCATTTGTGGACGTTTTATACTGACGCCAAAGGTTAAAAAAGGTCAGCGATGATAGCAAACTGCCCCTTTTTTGTCAACGAGCACGGACCGCAGCATATTGACGCATCAGTTACCAACACTACCAACACCAAAGGCCCCCATTCAGTAACGTCCAGGCTGAATGGTTGCCAGACCAGTGTTGCGCTCTACGCTAAAAGAGCGAAAGCGAGGCAATGGGTGTCATTGCCCAAACATACCTGCCGTACTGTTTCGTGGAACGTTTTTTTCTTCTTTGAGCTATTTTACTGCTTCTTACAGAACCTAGAATTAATAAAAGTTTGCAATTGCACGGGTTGCATTTGATGAAATAACAAAACCCACCTAAGGCTTACGCACTGCCGTCGGTTATCCACTGCCGTCGGTTATCGAAACAAGCAACGATCTCACTGTTCCTACCTGCATTCTCGGCGATCAGGGTTATAAATACTTTGTCGCCGTTTCAATGCTTAGTTGCGGCTTGTGATCATGCGGACATGTGAAAAGTGTACTATATGTTGTGGTGTATGCGTGTATGTTGTGGGTTACATGTATTGGGCGTTGGCAGTGCCTTTAATGAAGTGTATGTCGCTGTGTTGTACTATGTTTCTTCCAAATATGTGCCCGCCCACATGCGGCCTCCGTGATGTTGGCTATACTAATATACGTTATCCATAAAGTAAACCAAGGAAACGCCTTGATGCAAGTGCCCACTGATGGTGATGCTTAGTAGCTGCCCCTCCCCACCCCTACTTTTTTTGCGTCATCTATCGGTCATTTTAAAACGTTTACTATTGCTTTACTTAGAGCACGCCAGAGGGCGAGCATTGTCGAGGGTGCGACAGCGACGGATAACTCATGATGTCACCCGTGCGTCGGCGTCCGCAGCAGCCAGCCTCCCCCTACACTATAAAAAGAAATAACAGTTACCGGCGCCTGGTTTCGATCCCGCGACCCTGCGGGCGGAACGCAACGTACATGGTGCTCTACCCACTGCGCCGCAAAGCCGACACAGAATGAAAGGCTACGAACGCGTCTTATATCCTTGACTCATTCAAACTACGTCAAGAAGCTGCTGATACAACGCATTTACTACCTGTGGGCGGAACGCGAGGTACATGGTGCTCTTCCCACAGCGCCACAAAACCGACACAGAATCAAAGGCTACAAACGCGCCTTATATCCTTGACTCATTCAAACTACGTCGTCAGCGGCGTGCTAGCGGCGGGATAGTTCGTGGTGTACACGTGATAGCATCAACCCCCCAAACACTAAACGTTAACGCAACACACCCACCCCCTATGCGACGCATTTACTTGAGTCCCCCTCGCGGGGAGATGGGCCCATTTTTTTCGTGTTGCCCGCATTGCCTTTGCGCTGAGATTTACGATTGGGACGATAAGCGTTTTGATGCATCGGTTGTAGCAAGGTAAGACGCCTAACAACAACCGCTTGTTCTCAAACGGCCGCATTGGATTCTTGTGATATCGTGTGCGGTGAACGGTGGGGTTACGAGCCTTTCGCAAATAAAGGCGGCATTTTGAAAGCAGTCGGTATGACGTCTGTGTTTACGGTGGCGCGTTCGCTCTGAACGGGTAAGCGGGGCGCGGAGCGAGACGAATGCAAGAAGTAGCGCATACTATACGATTGGCGACATCGCTTGCTAACCGCAGTTCTGGTGCTCGGTAGGTAATTTTTTGGTTATTTTAGCGCATTTTAAGCGCACACATCCACAGTAACCTACTTATTTGTACTTCCTCGATTATCAAACCGATCAGCTCGCTAGGCCTTTCTCGCATGACAAGCCTTGCTCGGGTGACGCTGCCAGGGGAGGAACGCTCCTCCATTAGCTCACGAAAGGGGGAAATCTTCCTCCACTCCTAGGGGTAGAAACGCGCTCCTCCCTCTTAAAGGGAGTATCTTTCGGCCTCTTAGGGAGCAATACATGATACATTCCTGTTTCACCCTTAAGGGAGAAACTACCACACCCTTTTTTCTTAGAGTGTAGTAAGGCAAATACTTCCAAGCTTCGGCATGTTTGATATTGTGTAAGGTCGATTGATCTGGCAGCATTAGCTGTGCATAAAGGATCGGGCCTGGTATAGTATTAAATCGCCAACATTGTAATTTCCAGACTCAGTCGAAAGCACTGCCACCAACTCTTAGGTGTTCATTTTTTCGTAACATTGATTTCTAGGCTCTCAGCTATGTAGTAAGAAAGCTCGACTCTATAGTAAAGATGACTTTCGAATATTATTTAGCTGCATCTAGGGTGGACCTGCTTCTTTTTCTGCGCTAAAATATCTAGGTAATCACGATGGATTGTCCGAGACCAATAGCTTTTGTGCCAACTTTTAAACATATTAGGGGGAGAATATTTTTTGGTGCAGCTTACGACAGAGAACGCAAAAACACTTGGTGCGTGCTACGAACGTTGGTTTCCCGCATTCCTGCCCAGTCCCATGGTGATGTCTGCATTTTATGTAGTCATCCATATCCACGAACAAATAGCAGCGTGATTTTGTATCGACTCACTGGGTATTAGCAGTCTTACATCCTCAAATAATCGTAGCTTTTGCAGTTTGTTACCCATATCACAATTTATGTCAGTTCTTTGCACGGACTACTACCTGCACGTTTGAAGTTTACAGCTTTACACAAAACGCGGTCTTGTTTCGTGCACTACCTAAGTCTTCAGAATTTCATGCGGGACACAAAAAAGGAATACTATGGAATTGTTTTCGGAAGACTGGCAGCATCATGCAGTTTGAAAGAAATGGCTGAAGACTGCAGTAAGGGGGCATGGCAGAAGGGTTTGCGCTGAGGTTTTCTCACACCGTAAGTGAAAATTTGAAATTGCTATGTGCATAATGCTCCCATTTAAGCATTGCAAGAGTTTCCATCAGGAAATTTTTCTTATTAAAATTATCCGGGACTAGGGGCTAGTGCCATGGTCAATCTCGCAACGTCTTTTTGCTATCACGCGACGAGAGAACGAAGAGGCATCCTGCCGCCATGTCTGGTAGGTGTACTCCAACTAGTATCGAACGGAACCGTTTGCGGCCAAGCATTTCAGCGCCTGTCTTCAGCTCGGCCTCCTCTAGCGTCAGAAGTTCGCCTCATGACCTCATCGAAGGCTACGAGAGTCCTGGCGTGTGAAGTCCTGCACATTCTTCTTCAACGACTTCATTGCTGTATCACCTGTGGGGACATGACGCATCCCGTCTGAGAACAAGGTCCAGATTTCCCGAGCATGCCTCCGATGCTTCTGTGTCTTCGCATCAGCAAGGTATTACGATCGACACACCGTTCTGCCGAAAAATGGCCACAATGAGCTTCGCCTTAGTTGTTTTTGCCGCGCTCATCTTCGTTATAATTGGCGTGGCAAGCCAATTTAGAGCCAGCGATCTTGGAGATAACCATCTGGACAACATCAACGACCCTGTCCTCATTATTCCTCAAGAAAAAAATCCGTACCCGTCTGCCGCTTCTGATGTTGGGAAGCTACACGGAGACAATAGCACCGAATTGGAGGCATCGATATCTGGTTTGGATGATGCGCGGATAGCACAAACCGACGTGGAACTCGTGGCCGTCAAATCCTTCAATTCGACTGGCAAGAACGGTTTGGACAGTAGTGGTAATAGTACTACTGCCTCTCTTCCTTCATTTGGTGTCCTCAGCAGACGCCTCATCACCGCTTCCAGGAGGCGGCAACCTGTATTAGAAATCATTTACCGCCGTTTGCGTACTCGGTCAACACCAAAGTACCTTCCGTAGAGGACAGTGGTATTTTAAGTTGTCGAAAATCCTCGCCAAGCACAATAAAACAACTCCTGAATAAATGTTTTTTTCTGTGAGAATTAGAAACCTTATCCAAGAGTATCGACATCAACATAGTTGTCCTTTTGAAATTCTCAACCACCATCGACCCGGAGTGAAAAGTGGGACTTTAGTTTCGAAATGCTTGTTTTTAGGAATTCCTTACCTGGTGCATCTCTTACCACACACGTCCCGTATTATACCTGTATACCCCCCAAGGGGGTTTGGCGTTACGCAATGATAGCTGCCGCAAGAAGATCTAGAACAAGTTATTTACTTCGCGGAAGAGGTGCACTGCCGATCTAAACGGGCCTCGGCATAGCGATGCTCGGGCTCGGTTGGGGTGAGGTTCTCATCTATCAAAATCGATGATGGTTGAAAAATATTCCCAGTTTTACAAAAGGAAATATCAATGGACCCCTCAATACTGCTTCAGTTTTATTCAAACAAACCAAATCCGCGAAATGTTCTATTGAAGGTGCCAAGTTGAAGCGAAGGGCTTCGGCGAAGCAGGTGACAGCCTATAATACCCTCCTGAATGTGCACATACTCCGTCATAGGGACTAGGGATAGTTAAGCACAGAATGAGGGCGAGCTTCACTGGTTCAGTACTTATACGGTGACCGTCGTTTTTTTATGCGTAATTGTTCTAATACCAGGTCGTGTTGATACACGTAAACGTTGATAATTCAGAGTGAAAAACTGTGTATAGCAGAGGGCCGGGTTGGTTATTTATGTGTAAATGTGACACCGAAACGTTACATAACGCACTTTTGGTGATAGTCTTGTCCTGTATTAAGGCTACAAGGATAAAGCAGCACTAAAAAAGCAAAGCTCCCATGGGTTGCAAGCCAGGATATGCCCTGTCTGACGCAATCGCTGGCAGCGGCGTCTTGTGTCTTCGAAGCCAAAACTGCCTCGGCAGCTAAAGTCGGTATGCGCTGCGCAGGTGTCCCCATTTTATTGCGCACGTTGTGTGACGGAAATGACCAGACCGCTTCTCTCAAACTACAGTAAATCTCTATCATCTTGTTTTGGACTGCTCGCCATTTGCGCAATTCTTCATCCACTCTCTCTCTCTCTCCCTTCTAATCGCTGTGTCGATCCACATCTTTTACACCGGAACGTACTGGCCCTCATTGAAGCGGGCTATTATTAAATATTACATTAAAAGGGCTAATGCATTACAGGCGGGCTATCACGAGCGGTGTAACGTGCGTCTACTCGTGCATGATCACCGGTCGTGAAAATCGCCTGTGACACCTCGAGTTCCTTTTGCAAGTATCTGTGCTACCACCCTCCGCTAAAGAGACCAACTGCTGTAACGTCTCATACCACCTACCCACACACTCCGTGGCGTCGAGCAACCCTAGTTAGCAAAGGCTGAAAGAGCAACACCAAGGACCACAGCAACTACGCATCATTGGTAAAGGACCAATAAAAGTGCTGTAGTGCCGCGGGAGGGAAAATCCTAAGTGTGCGCTTGCCAGACGCCAGGCATAACAGTACGCGCAACGGCGTCATCACAGTAAGGTAGTTGGACTAAGCGCTGGCGGTGAAGTATATAGGAGCCGAAGTCGGTAAACGCGGGCGGTTCGGCAGTACTCTAGGCGACGATGTCCCGCGAGTTTTAAAGTTGCGTTGCCTAAACAATATTACATTTTCGAAGCATGGCATTGTAACTCCTTTGTACATCCGAAATTTGACCGTAAGTTGCTTTGTCAAATGGCAACAGAACTTCGCGAATTTTGAACATTGCTGCTGGGCTTTGACATCCTCACATGGAGTTTTTTGGAATTTTTGAACACTTTATTGTTTACTTGAGGAAACGGTATTCGTACAGAATTTATATTTGTATGTCGTAAACAGGGAAATAGTATTGCTTGACGTTAAGTTGCTTTTTTTCTAGTAGCTTAGGGTCCATTTTGTTATTTTAGTTTTTCAGAAAAAGAGAAAGCAGTGCTGTGATAGTAAATTGTGCGAGTCAATCCAACTGAGGCTCATCTGTTCGGCAAATCTTTGAAATAATGCTTTTCCTCATAGCCTTGGTGCGAAGTAGTTCTTTAAAGAAGAGTGGCAATCTACCCAAAGGGTAAAAAAAATAACCAACAAAAAAGCTCTTCGGATTCGCCGCTTCAACGGAAAGGGTCACTGAACAGATAAAGTATATTGGCTCACCTCAGTATAATACATTTCTTTTACAGCAACTGTACTTTCGCGGGAGCATCATTTGCCTAATAATGTAACATTTCAATACAGTGAACATTCGAATCCACTTACCGCACACCTTTCCGCAATGTCGTTTCTGATATCACAAATCATGAATGCAGAAAGCGCGTTTTTGGAGTTTACTAAACGTTTCTGCTAAAGCCAAGAATAAGTTGCTGCATTTAAAGTATATGTGTGAAATCTGGGGTTGTTTATCAACGCTTTTTGGAGAAGACGGTGTTGCGCGTGGCTGAAAAAGTTGTTACTAGAAAGTTGTTAAAGGTACTCCGCAAACAATGCCGGCGTGAACGGTTATTTTGCAGTTTTTGTTATCTATAATTGCACTAAAATCACTGTTACGGTTCTGTTGTTCATTTTTTTTACTCTTGTAGCTACTGCACCGAAGATTCCTCTACTAAGCTCAAATTCGTTAGCCTGACTGCCATTATCAAGAAATAGTTGAACACAGGATTTACTCACGCCGAAGTGTTGGAAGCAAATTCAGATTTTTCAATCAATTCGAAAATGCTGTCCCCCTCTCTGAATCCTCCTTGCCGATTTCCTGTGACGTTTCGTATGACGCCTAAAGGAGATGGCTTGGGTTGACTGCGCTACTGCATGGCTCACCTATCCTCTCACGAAATCAGTCAGCCCAACGTTTAGTCGGCCGGCGGCTGGCGGGTCTTTGCCGCACGTTGGCTCAGTTAGCTCAGTTGTAACTGCGTCACGACACGTTCGTGCCTGGAAGAATGTGCCTTTAGTTTCTTAGTTTTTTGACCGTATCAAGCTCTAAGCGCAAGTTGCTCCACACAAGCGCCATGCGACGCTTTGCTGCTGGTACGCTAGTAGAAAAAACGCCAATTAAAGGCGGGAGAAGAGTCAGTGAAGTTAATATAGGTACTTGGGAAATAAAATCAAGCGAAGCTTTTATTCACAGGGTAAAACCAAAGTGCGGGAAGCAAGTTTTTTGGGCTGGGTGAACTAGCACAGCGGCCAGCAGCACGAACACCCATTTGTGATCGCTTTTCTGAAAGCCTAAGGAATGCGGACGCTACAGGTGCGAATTTTGGGAAATTTGGGGGACGCTTCATTATTCAAGAATTAGTTTTCTGAGCTACTTGTAACGTTAAAACTAAATAAAAAAGTAAATGGACTACACAATGCAGAATTCATAGTCTCAGTCTTGGTAGCGCTGGCTGGTGGCCGAGTGGTTTGCGGCTTTACCTAAATTGTTTTTGCAATTCGCAAGATCGAGTCCCCAATAGTGCATGCTTTTTTTGAAGTTGATTTATTTGTTTTTGGGCAATGCTTTCGATACTAAATTCTCTATTTTCCCGCTGTAACGTTCATTGCTCCAAGAGAGAGTTCGCAGAACGCGTTCAGACTGACACTGACGCATTGGCGAGTTCTCGTTGGCGTGGTGTTGTCATAAGCACCGACTGCTTGCGGGGACAATCAAAACAGTCCCCTAACGGCGGACCGTTTGCCTGGTGCAAACACGCGTCTTGCGATAGAGACACGACCAGGCAAGCTTCTCAGATGCGGCAAAAGGCACCGAAATTGAGCCTCTTCGGTGACACGGAAGGCGTTCATTTACTGCGGAAGCCTCGGGTAGTGATTGCTAGGATTTCAAGCAGGGCTGGTAATCTTATCGGACGCATTTAGCAGCTTAAAACATGTCAGAAGCGGAGTATGCTAATTACTGCGATATCTAGAATGCCCAGCCAACAATAATATCGGATGTAAGCATGTTGTTTCACACACTGAAACCGAAACTGGTTTTCATTCTAAGCTTGGACATCGTTCTATCACCGTAGCATCGCGTATGGATGGATGGCCACCGCAGACCCCACAAGGGTATTTTTATTCCTTAAGGCTTTATAATAAATATCGCCTTATCGACCGGATAAACGGGGAAAGGGGTTTATTTGAACCAGTCTGCGCAATTCAAGCAAAAACAGAAACTTGGCAAATTCATTACAGTGCTCATTTAACCTATAGGCACAAACTAAGTTAAGGGGGACACTTTAAGCAATACCTTATTGTTCCTGTAGGCGCCTATCTTCAGATCAGTGCCTATATGGGCTTTTTAGTGCCTAAAAATTATTTTTGGTTATATATGTATTCTTTGGCTTTTGGTGTGTATGTGCAGCTAATGCTGCTCCTGCTCTAGAAGCCGGCAACCTGAGCGTTTATCGAAAGCTCTCGACAACACGATCAGTGATGAACTAAACGTGTCAAGAACAGAGGAGCCAGAGCATCCTCCTCAAATGACGGAACAAAATTTTCATCTATCCTGAACCCTCTGTGTCGTTGGATGTTCAAGCTAGACTAGGTCTGTCAAAGTGGATGTACCGGCACGTTGCACATTCATATAGGCTGAAGTTTCCGTATTACTCACGGTGGCCTCACCTTAGATGTCTCCCACGCAATTCGTGATTTGGCCAGCGGGGAGCAATTTTCCTTTTTTTTCTGATCAGGAAAACGTTCTAGTACGTTCTGTGCATACAGTTAAGAACATTTGTATATGTGAAGCCAGCTGAAAACCCCCCCAAACATTTGATGTATTTTTCTGTGTCCAAGTTTATTAGGTGTGGAATTTATTCGGCACCATTTCAATGAGAAAAATGTTTTCCTGGCAAGTCTGTTTTCTTTCAAAAATGCATAAAGAACATAACCCAACCAGGAGTATTCGAAACCGAAACTGAATGTGACAGATTTGTGTGCAGTAATAAAGAATGCTATAATACGTGTTTTTTTTGTGGGTATTTGCCAACCTTATCACGTACAAAAAATTAATATTGCTCATACTGCCTTTTTAACAGTGCATTTATCATTTTAAATCGCTAAATTTTCCCTAGGTGCCAACCCAACCGGCTTCTACGAAATCGAAACTTGAAGGAGTACTGGCACAAAATGTTTGTTACGTTTTTTTCTATGCTATGGGTTACTACCAACCAACTAGTCATAGAATGGGATATTAGATGGTCGATTGCAGAGTAAATAATTATTTAGAGCCTTGTTTATTCTTGTCACTTTTGGTTGCGACAGGGCGAGCCCCGCGGCGGTCGCCATGACAGCACGGCACCCGTAACATTACAGTTCTTGTCTCACCACTTTCGGTGTGGACGCGCTCCGGGCATCATGACGTCAGCCCCAAAACCGTGACGTGATACACACCGCGGAGCAGCGCCTGCCAACCACAGCCATCACGTTGGCTACGTCACAAGAAACCTGTTGTTCGCAGTTCGGGGCCAGGAGTAGATGGCGTCATGCTGATGCCGATGTTGAAATGGTATTCATTGTAACCGTTCTCGTGTACGCAAATATTAAAATGGATTGGAAAAAGTGTCGCATGCCAAATCCCTACCGGAGAATTTACAAAGCTGATGGCGCATTGTCTAGTCGGCAGAAGAGGGTATGTTGTGTAAGACCTACCATCACCATCACCACCAACGCCAAGCCGCGAAGATGGTGACAGGCCGATCTTCGTGAGCGTGTGCTCGTGGAGCAGGTCATGCGTGGTTCTCTAGGTAAAAGAGCAAGAAGCAAGGTCTACTTATTAAAAGCCTTTGAGTTCTGGTGATCAGCAGTTGCGTAGTGGCAATATGTTATACTGAACGGTTACTGCTGAAACTTGGTGGGACATATCTCCATATACAAAGGAAGCCTTTTATATAGTGATCTCAGCCATGACATTTCGTGTCAGTACTCTAGTTTTGCGCGTAACGCAAACAGCCAGGACTTGCAATTCCTTGCTGGCTGTTATAAAAAGAGCATCACGTACAAAAATGTAATAATGCCCTAAAACCATTTTCACCACAGTATTTATCCACTAGAATCCTAAGCATCTGACCATGCGGACGCGCAATATTTTGGATGTGTTGTTAGATTTCCGGAGGCTTTGAGGAGGCGTCAGAAAAGCGGTTCACTGCTTTAGGGATGATTTACTCTGTCTACTACCTGTTTTTCTCGACAGTCACAATATGGTGAGTATATAACATGTAGGCGAACAAATGAAAGTTTCCCAGCAAGCAATACAAGGAATTCGAAGTGCGAGACTGACCTAGAGGCTTCAGTGTTCAGCGAGTCCATTGAAGCATGATACAAATCAGACAAGAGCATGCACGAAGACTGAGTTAGCTGCAGTTTAGGGTGTTTAGCTTTCCTGCTTATGTTATGCATGCGATGCACTTCTTTGAATTCTTCCTTGTTGACCTTGTCAGAATTAATATTTTGGGGGTTGTTTCAAACGCAAACATTCATATCTTTTGCGGGATACTGATTGCTACGAAAACTTGGCCCAATTTTTTCTTACATTATTGGGTGTGTGACAAACCTCAACAAGTAAAATTGCGCCAGAGGTTATGATATCGCTCCTTTTCTCACCAAAATACGTTCATGGTATCTCAGTAATGTCTCTTATTAATTTTGGTTCATCGCACGGGTTAAGGCCTACCCTATTTTATTACCAAACACTCTTCATTGATTCAACTTAAAATCAAGTGTTCGCACGAGAACAACTTTTAAAACAATATTTAAACAAAACATATAAAAGCACAAGATGCAATTTCTATGGCTTCCATGGGCATAAAAATGCGTTATGATGTACACTAACAACCTGAATTTATCTTTCCAAAGGTTTTGCACTCTAGCTTAACCTCACATATTGAATTGAAAATATACAGTGACCAGCCTCAGTCAAAATACACGCTAGCAAAAGGAAAGAAAATGGGCACATACAACCATAGCTCGGCAAAGCTGAATGCCACTCACTCATACTCACTCAAAAAATATATATTTATCCTAACGCGCTCACTTGCACTCGCACTCGCCAATCCGCCCTCACCGCACGTACTCAATCGCCCTCACGCTCGCCCCTCCGCCCTTACTACTCCCACTCGCGCTCACGCTCTCCACTCGTCCCCACCACTCGCACTCACTCACGTTCACGCTCACCACTCCGCTGTCACAACTCGCACTCACTCGCGCTCACGCTCACCCCTCCCCCCTCACTACTCGCACTCACTCCCACTCACGCTCACCACTCCTCTCTCACAACTCGCACTCACTCCCGCTGACGCTCGCCATTCGTCCTCACCACTCGCACTCACTCGCGCTCACGCTCACCACTCACACTCACTCTCGCTCGCGCTCACCACTCATCGTCACCACACGCGCGCACTCGCGCTCACGCTGCCACTCACATTCACCGTTTACACTCCCTCGCACTCGCACTCACCACTTGCAATGGCCACTCACACTCACTCGCAATCACGACTTGCTTCCTCCACTCACACGCACTCTCCACTGCTATCACCCACTCACGCTCACTCACAACCACTGCTAATTCACATTCCAACTGACTTTGTTTTTTTACAGCACGGGAGTTTGAACTTCGCCTTTATTGTAAACCACATGAATTGTTCCATTTTGTGGAGACCTTCAAGAAGGCCCTATCGACACCGACACCACTATGTTACGTGAAGCGAGAAAAAAATTGGTTGTTTTAAGGGATAAGCTTCACTGGCTATGAGGCATGCCCCAAAAGAATCATTAACTCCTGCCAACTTGATCCAACTGAAAAAAAAAAGCCTGTATTACCAGAATTAAAGCGGGATACTTACGGCCAGCGGCCCGCCTAACACGCGGCCCGAGTTTAAGTAGCCCTCTGGTTAGGCGGCCCTCAAGAGGGCCGCGTAAACGCCGGGCTGCGTGTTCGGCGGGCCGCTTGCGCTCCAGGCCGCCTGAACCGCCGCTTTATAAGCGGCTTTAAATTGGCGCAGCAGCCCGCCCGCATGCGGGTCGGATAACCAGGAATTGACTAAGAGTGTATAACATACTCTTTCACGAGGGCATTTAGGGACACTGAAAATAAATAAATAAGTAAATAAACGTGGTTAGTGTTGAGGGCAATAACATTGGGTTCCGGATTACTTTTCGTGTGTATATGTATGTGTCTGTGGTCATGTTTTGTATACGTTTTTACCTCTTTTCTCTGAAATTCCCTCCGTTGAATGAAACTGTGTAGCCGTTAGAAATAAGGATATGAAATACATTCAAAGATGGTAAGACAGCCTTCATTTATCTAGCCTGTTTAGCAGCTCATATGCGTTGTGTAGATATTTGGTCAGCAAAAGATGCGTCACGTCGTATCTGTGACGTCTTATCTCGTGCGGTCATCAATAGGCCGTGATTTTATTATTTGGTACTTAGATTGTGTCGACGTTAAAGTAGGTTGTGCTTTTTACAAGTACTAATGCGTCGATTTTGTTATGAGCGGCATTCGTCGTTTTTGCTGTCGTCAGTACAAATATTTTCGGGCATGAAATGCTAACTGATTTGAGCTAAAATTCACCTTTCTCAGGAATGGGGGCTCAATTTTTCGCAAGTACGTATGCGGTTATTATAAGCACATGTCCTCATATGTCGCTTTCAAAGCGGTAATCGTCGCTGGAATCTTTTACGAAATGAACAAGTTTCCGCAAATTTGCCTGAAGCCATTCATGATAACTTTTTATTATTGTCTATGCTATTTTGCTCATATTCTACAAAAGAAAAGAAACACAGACAATTTTGACAGCGGTGGCAAAAATAAAAGAAATAGTCCAGGTCGGAAGAAAAGATTAGAAAAGCTGTTGTCATCTGTCAAAATACTGGCTAGCGCGCGCAAGTATTCCCACCTCGAAGCGCGCTATCCGAGCCACTAAAATTGCGCAGTCAATTTGCTCTGGACCACCGTCCAAACAGTTTATTTCAAGAGTAATCCTAAGTGAAAAGGGCGCATTGCGAGAGTGCCCAGCAAAATACCGCCACAAAAAGATTGAAAACGGCAAGCAAGGCGGAGGAACGCTACTGGAGCGCTTGGCCTTGAGCGCTTGGCGGAGACAAGGCGAGGGAGAGAGGCGGCGCCGCGTGGTAGCGCCCAATCGGCATCGCCGGACTTTAGCGCGGGCGTACTCATGGAGACGAGTTGCCTGGCGCCCGCTTCCCTCCCCGCTTCCTTTCTAAACGGCGCCAACCTGCCACAGAGCAAAACCGCAGCTTGATCGTAAACTACACCGTCATGCGCCCGCACCGGGCACAGAAACAAGTTCACGTCGAAAGTTTATACGAAATAACGGGGAGAATAAGTCACCGGACACACACACGCACGCACACGCACGCACGCACACAAGCACGAACACCCACGCAACACACCAACACATACAAGCGTGCGGACGCACACAAACGCACATGCACGCAAACACACACCAACGCACTTGAATATGCGCACGCACGCACACACATACGAACTCGCGTGCACGCACGCTCGCAGACGCGCTCACGCGAACAGGCACACGCATTCACGCACGCACGCACGCACGCACACGCACTCACTCACGCACGCACGCACTCATTCACTCACTCACCCACTCACAAATTACGCTATCCGACTACCGAGAACGCGTACAATTCGTCATACCCCACAGGGGTCACAGTACTCCTCCGCTAGTCTGCATGCCATCAACACGCGGACGACGATCCACATACGGGGCACAAAATATGAGAAACACTTTTTTTATAGACTGCGAAGCTCTTTTCAGCGAATCAGTGTAACAAGCGTGACGGGGACTGCAGTGTTTGGGCTGACCACAACGCTAAATACGAAAATAAAGCAGCGGAAGCCTTCATAACTAGCTGGTCGGCGACCATGAATGGACAGAATAAAAAAAGCAAAATGCGGGAGCCCAGGTCCCAATTTCAACATGGGCGGGCAAATTCACAAGCGTAATGGTAAATGACGGTCGATAACAACAGAGCAGCGCGAACACCGAGTATCTTACCTTTCGCGATCTGAAGTTATGAAATATATATTTCACAAAATGCACACAACAGGAACGATTCGAACTCCACGATTCGGTAAGGCGAATGAGGAGTCAGACACAACGTACGATTCTTGTGAATCTACACGAACGGATACACAAACTTCAGAGGGAGACAGGGAACTCAACAAAGGGGTGCAGTCGGCGAGTCGTCATGACAAATACTATGTGAGGTGATGCGAAGCGAGCTTACTTCGTTTGCTTGCGAAAGGTACGCACATCGGCGTATATGAGTCAATGCAACATTCACGCAACATAACGAAACGTAAAAGTGTTGGTGAAGTTTTCACTAAAACAGCAGCGGTGAAGTTTTCAGGTGTGTCAAACTCCCGTGGAGCAGCAAATCACATGCCTCAAGGCACGCACCGTAACTGCCATAGAAGGATGTTTGACGCCAAGTCCGCGTGGAAGCGAGCATCATAACAGAGCGCCGCCGTAACAAGTAATGGCAAACACTGATACGTTTAATACGCCAAGGCCTCCAAAATGAGCTACTGCTTAGATAACACGCAACTCGCCCATCCGAACCATTTCGCCATCCTTATACGCGAATCCGTAAAAATCTGCGATACCTTTTCAAACGAATGCGGGCACTCACAATTTGTTCTTCAGAACAGCCGGCTTATTGACAGCTGCAGCAAGCCAAGTCGAAAGTTTATACGACTGGGTAGTTTTTCAAACGGCAAAGTCCGGCCAATCATTGTTAAATTCAGCAACTTCAAAACAAAAGATAAATTCCTCGGTTTGAGGAAAGAACTGAAAGAAAAAGACCTCACTGTCGGCGAGGACTTTTCACCCAGTACCCGTCTGATACACAAAAAACTGATTGAATTCGGCAAAAAACAACCTGGATCACCCAAATTTCAGCTAAGGTACAAAAAAATGAAGCTAAACAACAAATGGTACACCTACGATCTTATCTCGAATTCCATACGCGAAATGCAGGCAGAGGAAGACGCTTCTTCCAGCCGTCAACCTCAGGCCCTAACATAGGAACGCGTGAGGGGCAGTGGCTCGTCACTTTCACCCACGTGTCCATCTGTCGTATCCATTTTGTTTGGCAACGTTCGAAGCACAGTTAACAAACGCGACGCACTGTCATCAGTCATCGACACCTGCAACGCTCATATTATCGCCCTAACCGAAACGTGGCTATCAACTAATATCCGGGACTCCGAAATCTTTCATAATGCCTCTAACTTTTCCCTTTATCGCTGCGATAGAACCATACGACGAGGCGGTGGCGTAATGCTAGCCATTTCAAAAGATCTTCCGTCATTATGCGTGCACATTAAAAACACCCTCGAGATGGTTTGGGCTTCAGTCACAATCAATCATCAAAAAGTAGTAATAGGTGTTTGCTACAGGTCTCCTTCTTCACCACCCGGTTTTGTTAACGACTTACATGACGCAATTAACAATATTTGAAACCGTTTTCCTTTGTCGCCTGTTTTCTTACTCGGCGATTTTAATTTTCCTAACATAGATTGGCACGCCGAGCAGCCTCACCTTACCTCGTTTTCTCAGGAATCCAGCGACCTTCTTGAAATGTGTTCTATATTCTCTCTAACACAATTAGTTTCTGAACCGACTAGAATTGCGGATAACTGTGCAAATACCCTCGACCTTATCTTAACTAATCGCCCTGATTTCGTTTCCCCAATCACTTACTTGCCTGGAATAAGCGACCATTGTCTTCTCACTCTCGATATTCACGCACCGATCTTAAAAACAAGACGAGTTAGAAAAACTGTACACGACTACAGCAGAGCTGACTTCGCTTCCATAAATAACGCCTTGTCACAATTTATTGAAGTTTTTTTTCGAAATTTTGATGATCGTTCGGTAGAAGAAAACTGGGACATTTTTGCGCGTAAAGTTCATGAACTAACCGAAAAGCACATTCCACAACGTACAATCACCACTAACACGCATGCACCTTGGTACAATATTCATATCAAACGTCTAGCTAACAAAAAGAAGCGTCTTTATCGCCAGGCCAAACGAAATCCTACAAACACGCGCTGGTCCGCCTATAATATTGCTTCGAATGCTTATGTTTCAGCTATTAAAAATGCCAAATTGTACTTTTTAACCAATACACTACCAGCCATGCTAAAAAACAACCCTAGACAGTTCTGGCGAGCTATTAATCCGTCATATTCTGACAAAATTAGCTTGGTTGACCCGTCAAATAACCTGATCCCTGAAGATCAAAGTGCTACTGTCTTGCAAGAGGTATTCGTTAACATTTTTTCGGATGCAAAACACAACTACCTTCCTGTGACAAATCACTATAACTACACCATCATGCCTCAAATATCTTTCGACATAGCTGGTATATATAAATTAATTAGTGGTCTTTGTAATCATTCCTCCCCTGGTTATGACAACATCACAACAAAATTTCTAAAAAACACGTCCACCTACAGTGCCATCCTACTAACAAAAATTTTTCAACAATCATTAGATATGTCCAGTCTTCCCACATCATGGAAAATCGGAAAGGTGGTTCCAGTTCACAAATCGGGGAACAAATCTAATCCAGCTAACTACCGTCCTATTTCTCTTACAAGTACTTGTTGCAAGCTTTTAGAACACGTAATTTACTCCAACTTGGTAAAATTCCTAGAATCAAACTCATTTTTCACATCGGCACAACATGGATTTCGCAAATCATACTCATGTGAAACTCAGCTTGCATTGCTAACTCATAAGCTGCATCAAATCCTAGATCGCTCATCACACGCCGACTGTATTTTTCTGGATTTTTCAAAAGCATTCGATAAGGTATCACATAAACTACTACTCCATAAGCTAGGAAAACTAAACATAGATCGGAATGTCCTTAGATGGATTGAGTATTTTTTAACTAATCGTACCCAATTTGTTTCAGCTAACGGCCATAACTCCAAACTAAGTAATGTTGATTCTGGTGTACCCCAAGGATCCGTCCTTGGTCCGCTTTTATTTCTTATCTATATTAACGACCTTCATAATGTCGTGTCTTCTAATTTGCACCTTTTCGCAGATGACTGTGTTATATTTCGGGAAATAACCAGCGAAAATGATAGTCGAATACTTCAATCTGATCTCTCTGCTATTAATAACTGGTGTAATACCTGGCTAATGGAACTGAATACAAATAAATGTAAAGTCATGCATGTTTCTAGGATTAACGTAACTCGATGTTCCTACTACCTCAATAACGTATGCTTGCAATCCGTTGACTCTTACAAATACTTAGGTGTCCATATTACTTTTAACCTAGCATGGGATGCTCACGTGGAATATGTTGCTAATAACGCTAACAGAATGCTGGGCTACTTGCGTAGGAACTTCCATAACGCACCATCATCATTAAAACTACTACTGTATAAAACATTAGTGCGCTCAAAATTAGAATATGCTTCATCAGTATGGGACCCCAGTCACGACAAACTAACCTACCGTCTTGAAATGGTCCAGAATAACTCTGCGCGCTTCATTCTTTCCAATTATAACCGTACAGCCAGCATAACAACTATGAAGTCCAGTCTTGACCTGCCGTTACTACAGACTCGTCGTAAAATTGCTCGCCTCAGCTTATTTCACAAACTATATCATCATAATGAGCTACGCCATAAATTAATTCCCTCTCCGTCCTACCATTCCCATCGCATTGATCACGCTCACAAAGTAGGTCTCAATTCATGTCTTACGAGAACGTTCGCGCAATCATTTATACCCCGTACATCACGAGACTGGAACCACCTTCCTGCAGAAGTTGTATCGATTACTGATAACCATTTTTTTCACGATACCCTACCTAACATTGTATAATAAGGTGAACTCATCTTTACATAACAAACTGATTGCTTTATTTGCGTTTGTATTTTATCTGACTGCTTTTGTTATTTACCTGAATTGTTTATTTACTTGATATGAATGTATCTTTATATAACAAAATGATTGCTTTATTTGCGTTTATATTGTAACTGACTGCTTTTTTATTATGTTTGTATTGTAGATTGTAACCACTCCCCTCTGTAATGCCTTCCGGCCCTGAGGGTAAATAAATAAATAAATAAAGTACACCAAGCCGTACGCCAGCCTTACACCAAGCAAGCAAGCCGTACACCAAGTATTACGCCACTAGATCACGGTGCTTCCTAATGCCTCCACCGCAGCGCTTAGCGGTAGTGAAGTGCAATCGCTTTGTTGCGACGACGTTACCGACACTAATTCCAACACAACACTGCGAGCCAGAAACATCATTCGGTGAGAGTGCGCGCAAAAGCCCCTCAATGAGTCATGACTAGAGACCGGAACTTCAGGCAAAATGCCTATTTTTTCCTTGAGTCCGTATCAAGCCTTTCAGCGCACGTTCAGGTACGTTCAGCGCACCTTTAAGTTCCTATCAGAAGTTCACTTCTTACAACTCATCTCATACCACCCATAGTTTTACCCCTGGTCCTATACACCAGCCACCTTATTTATCTTTTAACCAGTCTTGTTCTTCACCCTGGCCCTTTACACCAGCCGTGCTCATAATCTTTAACTGATTTATCCGTGTCCCCTCCTCATCAAATAACTTTGTGTTTGGCGCTCTTTACCCATGTCGGCCTTGCGCATTAAACTCAAACAATCATCATCATCATCATTCGTCGAGAGTAGGTGTAACAGCCCGAATGAGTCATGACAGTGAGAGTATCAGTGCATTATGGCGTCAGACGTCCATCGAAATCGTATTCCTAAATCAACAGGTCACTGGAGAGTTGATTCCACGGTGCCTTAATTATAAAGAGGAGTAGCCACATATTCCCGAAGCTAAAGGCAGTCGTTCTATTAACTAGTGGCTGTGCGTCCGAGTGGATATTGCCAGCAGCAATTACCAAAGCAAGCGGCTCCTGCGACGAATGCCAACAGTGAGTGATGCTCACCGCGGTAAGCCCCGCACATCGCGCAAGAAGCGCGCGTTCACTAGCCACTCATGAGTGGTGAGCGTGGCTCGCCGCGAGTGGGGCTCACCGCGATTGCAACTCGCACTCGCGAGTGGTGAGTGGGGCTCACCGCGAGTGGAACTCGCACTCGCGAGTGGTGAGTGGGGTTCACCGCGAGTGGCTTTCGCACTCGCGAGTGCTTCGTGGGGCCCACCGCGAGTGGTGAGTCCACTCGGCCGCGAGTGGCACTCGCACTCGCGAGTGCGGAGTGTGGCTCGCCGCGAGTGGAACTCGCACTCGCGAGTGGTGAACGGGGCTCACCGTGAGTGGCGCTCGCACTCACTCGCACTCGCACTCACCAGGTCAAAACGATGGTGGGACTCACTCACCACTCCCGAGTGAGTGGTGAGTGGGCGGTGTGTGAGTGCACTGATGAGTGAGTGTGCCGACTTATGCATACAACAGATATTTTCCATTTAGTCTCGAATTTGTTCCCACTTTAAACTTCTTACAACGTGGGAAGCCGAAAAGGCAATTTTGACCATAGAGGCTCCGAGCTTATTCAAGCCCGCGATAAGACTTTATTTGGATTTCTTGGTTATGCATAATCCACGTGTTGCACTAAAGCCGGTAAATACATTTTTGCGGTAATTTTAGCTATTTACACTTGTGCATAGTCGAGACCTATGAGCTTGATTTGAACATAAAAAAATCGTCCTACAGACGTTACAAGCCAGATTGAGCATTTACGCATCGGAAAGCGTAATTTGCAAAGGCAGATACGTTTAGCTTGTGTTCATTCAACTAGCGGAACAAAACAACTGGAAGAAAGTTGTGCACAAAGTCGAACCACTAAGAGGAAATTGGAACCTGCGCGCATATATATTCGGAATTTCAGCGAAACCGCTGCTGCCATGTCTTAATAATTCTCTTTCGTTTTCATTTCTTCAGATGTTTATCTGTCTCTTTTTAAACAGCTTAAGAATTTCAAATGCAAATTCATATAATTCGAAGGGGCCAGCCTTTGGTAACTCCCTCAACTCCATACCAGTCCTGAAAGACGGTTTTTTAACCGAACAACGAAACAAACTATTGAAAAGCATTAAAATTTTTGCTACACCACGCCAGCGGTGACGTAATAGAGAAAAGGTCGGACTCTTCGGTTCGAAAGCACCACAGTGCTTGACTGCACGGATCACCACAATATGTTTGCTTTCCTAAGCACATCTCCCCTTTATGGTTAATTTACTGCAGCGCAACGTCAGCTCAGTGTCCAAAATACTGACTACGCTACTGAGCACGAAGTTGGGGTTGGTAACTAATAGCGTAACGTAGGAGACGGAAAAGCATCAGTGTGCTTACATTTGAGCGCTCTGTATAGATTATTTGGTCTCAAAAATAATCCGTCGCCGTCCAGTATGCATGGCTGTCCGCAAATTACTGGCTGTGTACTTGTTCCCAAATCCCTGTTTTAACTCACGTCTAATATTCTCACAATGTTTATCACTCTCGGATAGCCTGCCGTCTTCTGTTTATTTAGTAACAACTCTACACGGATGGACAACTATATTTGAAACGAAGAAGCGAAGAAAGAGCGCCGGCCGCCGATGCTGCTCGAATGCAATTATTTACTATCATAGCGGTTCTGATGCTTTTGTGTGCACGGTAATTGCAGTCAACCATTAAGGAGTGCTCCATCTAACTCGAGAACATAGCCCATACATCGCTAAAAAATAAATTGAACAGAAGTTCGATTTTGTAGCTTAAGAGTAATTGGCGAAATATTGTGATTTCCGGGCCAGTCTTCATGCGCTATTAATCATGCGATGGTACACTTTGCGGAGAACCAACAGATTAGTTTTATCGATTTCCATACACAAAGTAACACTTTCTTGTTTGTCTTGCGGAGAAACTATTTTGAGGAGCATGATGAAGGCCATCCGGTACGGCACGTTCATGTGGAACGCTTTATATTGACACAAAGTGATGCCTGCACACGACAGACTGATGCAGCACCGAGGAACTTTGGGCTCGGGTACGGGAAGTAATTTAGCTTTGCATGTAAAATATTGCCAGAATTGTGCCCCACGGTTTCACCTTGCTAGCACTATCGGTCGTGGGAAATCGAGACGTGAGCGCGGACTGCTAGAAGCGTTTTAAATGCAGAGCATTTCAGTAACTCACGATGTCACCCGCGTTGGCGTCCGTAGTCCGCACGCTCACTGCGCATGCGCGTCGAGTCGAGGCGATAGCGAACACTCTGTCGCGAGGGGCATTGGATTGGATTCGAACACTCTCTCCCGAGGGGCATTGGATAGGATTCGATTGGATTGGATTGGCTTGGATTGGATTGGCTTAGCTTAGATTGGATTGGATTGGATTTGGATTGGATTGGATTAAAGTGGATTGTGTTGGATTGTGTTGCGTCATAGCCCCGGCACGTTGCGTATAGCCGCGGCAGACGCGCTGGGGCCGGCGCATGTGCAGTACTCTCTCTTCCGCGGTTTCCTCTCCTTCGGGCGCGCCGCTGCGCATATAACCGCTGTGCCGTTCTCCGGCGAAGCAACATCCGCACTTGGCTCAAACACCTAGAGTCCACGCCGCTCTACAAGTACGCCAACGTCGTCGACTGGGACCGGCATACGCAGTCCCCTCAACGTATATAAGCGGCGGAGCGCGCGTTCGGAATTCAGTCAAGGGCGTCTTTGCTTGGCTTTCGCTTGACGTGACGCTTTGCTTGACTCGAGTAGATGCGACGCATTTACTCGAGTTTCCCCCGTGGGAAGATGCGGGCGGCTTTTTTAATAGGAAAAAATAAACAGAGTTGCGTAAGTGATCCTTCAGTTGCGATAACGGAAAAGGAATTTGAATTCTTATCTTTATAGTTCAGCTCTTCACGTTGCTCAAAAGTATGCGCGGGCGCAGGTTTGGCGTATAAATGTGATGTGTTCCTTCCGAATAAACCAGTTGTTAGTCCAGCGGTGTTGTGTGTGTGTGCCTCCTCTTCTCGTCCTGCGTTCTGCTCGCTGGTTTCCCCTTTTCTGAACATTATGAACCAACTAAGCCCACAATTCACTCTCTTGCACTTGACACAACATGAATCCGACACTTTCCGCAACTCTACACACAAACCCTCCACTCCACCCATCTTTGTTGTCTTGTGGCGATGCCAAGGTACCTGTCTAATGCGTTTTTAAAGAGTTGTCTGATGTTAAGTTTTTAAACCTCATTTCCTCTCACGCATAATCAAAACTGGCCCTACACCAGCCACCACCATTTTCTTCAACGGATTTTACTCTTGTTCTTATTGAGAAATTTCAGTGTTTACATCGCCACCACTCATACATAACCACTGACTTGGGGCTCTTTTCACCTCTTGGCCATGCGCCATAAAAATCCAACCATCATCATCAAACGTACCTCACAGTTCCTTCGACTATATTCGATTACATTAGAAAAATTTAGGGTGATCACCTCCCTACACAGCGATCTAAAAATCGCGACGGCCTTGAATTCCGAAGCGGCGAAAAAAAAAATCGGAACACCACAATAATATACAGAGCACACTGAAATACCTTCACGTGATGAAAACGGGAGTATGCTACCTTTCTCTAATGTATTGACAGTTACTAGCGTGTTTAAAAATGGGCTTTGCGTTGAAGCAAAGCGGCGTTTCTGAGTGAGTTTCACACAGTTTTGCACGTTTTTAAAGGCAATGAAGCTGCATACTTTGTCTTTATTGTTGCAGTAAGTGCGGAAGAAAAATACTGGAGTTAAAAAGCGGGTAGGTAATGCGCGGTAAAGATATGAACTTTGAAAAATTTGGGAAATTGTTCATGTTTTCACGCTTATCGTGCTTTGTGGCGATTAATGAAAAATACAGGCTTAGATGCACCTGAACTAATGTACAAAGGACGTTTATTCAGACGGTTTAGCCGGAGTACTTTTTTCTGCGGAAGGAGGCGGAGAAGAAGGAATAAGCTTTTATTAAACAGCAAGAAAAATAAATTTCATATTGATCGCCCACCACGCCGTCCCACGGCGGACGGCATGCCCCTTCATTGCAACGACGGTAGCAGCGCGACCGCGCAGAGGTGTAGCGGTAGCGCAGGTCGATCATATACTGCATGTTTTGTAGTTTTCTAACAATGCTGCCGGCTCGGTTAAAGTTATGACACATGCATTTTCAGGCCTTTCGCGGTACCGCAGACGAAGAGTGTATTTGGTGTTGTTTTACTTGTTTCTTTGAATTACGAGCGTATGAATACCTTGTTTAAGGCATGCTATTTTTGCAAGCTATAACTTTGCTGTACTCTTCGGAGCGACAGGCGCGTCAAGCCATGTGGATCAGAAGCAAGGATGGGCTCTTGGTGCACCTCCAAGAAAAGCAAGACGTTCCATCAGTGAAGAACCGAAATCTTCAATAAGAAGATTGTATGAAGATAATTCAGTTTCTTACACTCTACGCAAAGAATACATGTATTCAGCGGTCACCAAAAACGATTGCCCTTGCTACATCTGAGATAACTGCACCACGAGTGAAAAAAAATGCGCTCTTTAAAGTGCGAAATCTCTTCGTTCTGTGCGCCCACCACGCTGCGTTTTGGCCGGTGGAAGTGGCATCCACACAGTTCGCCTGTACATGGGGCACTAAAACTTCAAACTCAAGCTTCATGCCGCATGCTTCAGGCACAGCACCAAAGAACTGATGCCAGAAACTGTATGCAATATCCACAATGAAGGCTACATGTGCAGCCGCCGTCCGGTGTATCCCGTAAAGATGCCCTTATGGAGAGCGCACTAGGTGTGGACAAAAGTGATGACTTTCATGTTGAAAACTGGATCGGAGGTGTTAGCTGCAGAATAGAGAATATAATTTTGAGTTCTGCCTAATAATTTAAAAAGCTTTCAGACGCTGTAGAAGATCTCAAGATGCACCACTTCATTAGCAAACAGCAATAAAAATACGTGCAAGAGCTAAAAAGTAACTTAAGAGGTAAGGAGATGATTCTTCTTTTAGGCTTCGTAGTCAATATAGCTTAACGGTGAAAGATGCTTCACAATCGTACCACTGAGTAAATATGCAAGCGACAATACGCCTTTCCGTGCATACCATCGCTCTGAAGAGACTGGGGATGTCTGTGTAAGATCACTTGTCGTCATTTCGGACTTTTTTGACCACGCCACAGTGGTCGTGGCTACATTTCTATCTGAGGCGGTAAAACTTGTTAAACATGACTTCCCTGCCGTCCGAAAATTCACTTCCGTTCCCAACGGGGCATCATCACAGAACAAGAACAAGAAACATTTTCTGAATTTGTGTTGTCACAATGACTTTGATTTATCGACTAAATGGGATTTCGGCACCGCCACATTGAAAGATCTTTTGCGACGGGGTTGCCAGCACCGTTAACGGATTAGCAGACAAAGCCAGTGTTCAGAGATCGTAGCTGCAGGGAGAAATAGTTACACCTCATCAGTTCTTTACATGGGTGGAAGAGAACATTAAGAATATATCCCTGCTCTGGGTGACAAAATAAATGGTTTGAGTCCTTTGAAAGGTACGCACACTGTTCACCACTTTGTCACGTCATCACTAACAACTCCCAATGCTAAGCTCACGTCTTACTCGGGCACCCATACTTACCCAGCGCAACGAACCCACGTCGGGGAGAACGCGCACCATCTTAAATGCACTAAGGCCGGATTCGCAGACAATATCCTACTACATCTCTATCATCTGTATGAACCCAGCGTTTCGAGATTCATTTAGGAGCAGCAGCCACTGGTCATCTACCGGTAATGCCCTTTTGAAATCAAGTACCAGCCAGCCGCACTCATTTAGAGAATCTGGGGGCGTGAAAACGTGAAACGCGCGCGGCCTGCGCTGTCGCCCCACCTCTGCTGTGCCGAGCAGGAACCGGCATTGCAGTTAAACTGACTTACGGACCGCCGTCTGGGGCCGTGGTTGGCGCTCAATATAAAAATTATTTTCTCGCTTCAAATTCAATCTGGTTCAAATTTACGATTATTTTCAAAATTTTGAGGTCCGCTGATTTCGAATAATTGCGCCGGGCTAATTGAAGATATCAACGAGATTCTGTTATAGGGTGACGCAGCTTGACCCAAGGAATCGACTGACACCATTTTCGGGCAAGTTGCATCGATTTTCACCCATTTATCGGCGAAGACCGATCGGCCAACGTGGTCGGCCATCTAGGCCTAACCTAGGCTTAGCGCGACTTCGGGCCGGGCGCGCCGATGACGGCCGCCATGGCGGAGACGGCAACTACCCTGGAGGAGATGGCGACTACCATGGACATCGAAACCACCTCTCCACTTGAAGAAAGCCCTCGAGCATCGACGATGCAAGTGAATTACGACCACGGACGGGTGTCGGCAGCGGTTACCGGCACGGGCCCAACACCGGCGGAGGAAGGAGGCGAAGACAGATGGCAGGTGGCGAGGCGGCGGATGCGGCGGCAGGCGGCCGGGGCGGCTGGCGGTAAGTCGGTCCCTGTTGTTTCTGCCACTACTCCCCCTGCAGCCCCCAAGAATCAGGCACGTTTCGCGAAGCAGGTCGCCGCTAGGCTTACCAAGGCAGCACGAATGCCGCATGCGCTGCCGAAGGAGGATATTAAAGTCATACTTAGGCCACGCGGCGGGCTAAACGTGGCGCGTACCGAGGCACCTAAGCTAATGGAAGCCATTTTCGAGATGGCAGGAACTACACTGCAGGAATCTTGGGAAGACACGATTTGTACCAACAATGCCCAAAATATCATAGTAATAAGTACCCCGCATGAGCAGAGAGCTCGAATGTACTCGGGCATCCGACTACTCAGAATCGCGGGTAGGGAACACGAGGTTAGTGCGTACGTGCCGGCGCCCGAGGGCACCGTGAAGGGCGTCATACGTGGCAACTCGCTTACATACACGGAGCAGGACTTGCAGGAGAACATCGTAAACGAAGCGAACCCGCTCGCGCTCGAAGCGCATCGAATTGGAAACACTAGCACAGTAATCGTGGCTTTCGAGGGTACGAAAGTGCCTAGTACAGTAAAATTTGGAGCTATGATAACTAGATGTAGCCTTTACAAACAACATTACGAGGTATGCCATTGTTGCGGCAGGCTAGGTCACCGCGCAGACGTGTGTCCCTATCCGGACACCGAGGTATGCTTTGCGTGCGGAGTGTCCAATCCGGGCCCCACACACGATCGAGAATGCAAACCCCGCTGCAAGCTGTGCGGCGGGGCACACCCCACCGGAGTGGCGGGATGCAAGAACCGCTACAAGACCCCACACGTGGTCAAGCAGCGCCGATGGGAGCGCAAACGAACGGAGGAGCAGCAAAGGCGTGCGCCAACATTAGGCCTAACTGACTTCCCGCAGCTGTGGACGGCCGGGGAAGGCACGAAACGGATACCACAGAAGAATGCTGACGTCAGCGGAGCGGCAGCTGTGAAAGCAACAACAGCAACAGCTGGCGGCGCCCCGGCAGCAGCAGCTGGCGGAGGCGAAGCGAGCCGCTTCAGCGGCGGCGGCAATGGAAATCAAGTCAAGACCAGCCCGCGAGAGGGCATAACGTGGGCAGCCGCGGTGGTGGAGCCGCGTCCGAGGCGGCAAGCTAACCCGCAGGAGCCCAGGAGCTGCGCACCGCAGCAGGTACAACCAACTCCGGAAACGATGGAACTCCGCAGTGAGAATGCGCGCCTCAGAGCGCAGCTCGCACAACAAGACCAGAAGATTGCACAACAAGAGCGGCAACTACAAGAATTCAGCAAGAAGCTAGATATGTTCCTTACAAATCAACAGCAACATCAAACCCCAGCTTTACCATCGAAGGCAACGCGCAGACAGGCGCAGAGACAAGTGCGATTTCAGGAGCAAGAACAAGAGCAAGAACAGATGCAAACGCAGGAGCCCGAGCGGATACACGCCGTGGAACCGCGAATTGCGGAAATAGTCGAAGAAGGAGAAGAAACGGTACAGAACAGAGACTCAACCACAGAAGAAGAAGACTTCAGCCTAAGGGCGAAGAGGAGAGCCACAGTAATGAACGCGATCGAGAGACGCCACCAACAGCTGGAGGAAAGCCACCAGCATCTGGAGGAGCGCATGGACCGCTTCGAGAGGGACATAGAGGCAATCAACCGAAGACTGGCTATGGTAGAGGCAACTACAGCAGACATGAGCGTCCGCATGTCTAACATGGAACGCATGCTACAACAACTCCTAACACGATTCAACGAGATAACCCACCAACAGCAGCAGCCACAGTAGCAGCAGCAGCCGCAACAACCGAGCCCGACCCGACCAACATGGCCAGAACAGCGCTAACGTGGGAGCTCGTGGTGTGGCAATGGAACGCGAATGGCCTGCGCAAAAAGAAGGCACTCTTACAACAATACATGAGACAAGTCGGCCGGCGGCCAGACGTAATACTCATACAAGAAACACACACCGAGACTCCCCCGGGCTTGCCGGGGTACCGCTCCTATGCCAGCCCGCCCAGTGCAAGAACGGCTGGGAAAGGTGCGGGTCAGGGGGTGTGTACCCTGGTGAAGAAGGGACTCACTTACATCGAACACGGCCTGCTCCAAAACAGCGCCATCGAGCACCTAGCCATCGAGGTCGTCACGGGCCGCAAGAGAAAGGAGAGCACCTACATAGTAAACGTCTATAGCAATCCCAAACAGTTCCAACAAAGATTCAGAACCTTAATGCACAAAACGAAACAACTGGCAGGGGACAACACCGCGCTCGTGTGCGGAGACTTCAATGCGCCGCACACGGCGTGGGGGTACCCGAAGTCTATGACCAAGGGCCAGAGCCTCTACGAGGAAGCTATGGAGGCGGAATATCACCTGCTGAACGACCCATCGGTACACACGAGACACGGCACTTCCACGCAACGAGATACGAACCCAGACCTTGCATTCTGCAACACTACCACCAGAGTCCGATGGCGGAACACGGGCGAAACGCTGGGCAGCGGTCACTGCGTCCTCGAGATAACAGTGCCGCTGCGCGGCAAAGCGCCGGTCCCCCGCAGGCAAGCGATGACGGATTGGAACAAATACAGACAAGAGTTGGACGCTCTGACCGAGCAGATAGAAGACATCGACAAGTGGTCGCGTGAGCTCAACGCGGTGACACGGGCAGCTACAACGGAGGTGGAGGCAGACGAAGGGACCCCGCAAGTCGACAGCCGCCTAGCACACCTGCTGGAGGCGAGGAACTCACTGAGGGCCCGGTGGAAGCGACAACGCCACAACCGGAGGCTCCGTAAACGCATCGCCCTACTAAACACCGAGATCGAAAAGCACAGCGAGGTGCTCTGCCGGCAGCAGTCGCAGGCGGTCTGTCAGGAAGCGGACGGCCAAATCCACAAGAGCAGAACCTGGCACCTGCTCCGTCATCTGCTGGACGAGAGCAAGACGAAGGGGACGCAACACCACATCCTTGCCCGGACACTACACAAGGCGAAGCAGGAGCTCGGCGAAGCTGAGGTCCGCCGGCGCATCGACAACAAATACCTTCCATCCACCCCGCCGACCCCCCTCCCGAGTTACGCGGGCGAGGCTAACGCCAAGCTCGACGCCGACATCGAGGAGTGGGAGGTCCGGGCAGTCATTCAAGCCATCAACTGCAAGTCGGCCCCGGGGCCGGACGGGGTGTCGAACAAAGCGCTGCGCAACCTCAGCGACGCGGCCATAACGGCGCTGACGGGTTACTTTAACAAGTGCTGGCGCGCGGGCAAGCTCCCCGCCAGCTGGAAAGAGGCCAGAACAGTACTGATCCCAAAGCCGGGCAAGACGCCGAGTATCGACAACTTGCGGCCCATCTCCCTGACGTCCTGCATCGGGAAGGTGTTGGAGCACGTCCTCCTAAACAGATGGCAAGCGTACCTGGAAGAAGAAGGTCTCTATCCCGACACGATGCTGGGTTTCCGAACCAAGCTCAGCACGCAGGACGCGATGCTGCTCATCAAACACGAAGTCCTAGACCGACCGGCCGGCTCCATGGACAACAGAGCGGTACTCGGCCTGGATTTGAAGAGCGCGTTTGACAACGTTCGCCATTCAGCCATACTTCAACAGGTCTCGCGCCTCAACATGGGGGAGCGCTCCTTCGCCTACATCCGCGGTTTCCTCACGGGCCGCACCGCAACGATAGTGGCGGGAGATATGGAACTACCCAAGAAGAGTCTGGGGAGCACGGGAACGCCGCAGGGCGCCGTGATCTCGCCAACGCTGTTCAACATAGTCATGATCGGGGTTGCCCAACGACTACAGGGCATCCTGAACGTCGGGCACACCATTTACGCAGATGACATCACGCTGTGGATGTCCGGCGGCAGTGACGGCGAGATCGAGGCGTCCCTGCAGAGCGCCATCGACGAAGTTGAAGACCACCTGCAGGACACGGGCCTCACGTGCTCCCCGAACAAGTCGGAGCTGCTGATTATTCCACCGAAACGAAGAGGTCAGGGAAGCAAAACAGAACCCGACATCAACCTCCGAACTCGAGACGGGACGACCATACCGCGGGTGAAGACGCTGCGCGTCCTCGGACTGCACGTCGACGCCCTCGGGCACAACGGCCTTACCGTCACCAAGCTCGAGACGAAGATTATGACGGCAATACGGCTAATCAAGAAGGTGGCAACACGGCACGGAGGGATGCGAGAGAACAACCTCCTGAAGCTGGTTCAATCATTTGCAATCAGCCATGTGGCATATGTGGCGGGCCTTCCACGACTGGTCGGCGGCCGAGAGCGGCAAGGTTGACGCTCTGATACGCAAAGCATACAAGATGGCGCTAGGCCTCTATACACACACCAACACAACGCGCCTCTTAGAACTAGGAGTCCATAACACCTTAAGCGAAATAGCAGAAGCACAGCGCACAGCACAGCTTACTAGACTAACGCTAACCAGAACCGGCAGGTCGATCCTGCACAGAGTAGGTTGCCAGACGAGGCTGCAGGGGGAGGGAGACAGGGGACCGGTGCCACCGCCGCCTCCGCGGTCGTTGCCGCGCGGGCTGCTCGGACTCATGCAGGTCCCGCCGGTCCCCAAGCACATGGATCCGGAAACGAACCGGGAACGCCGCCTGGCCAGGGCAAAGGCCCTCACGGCCGCGCATGCGGCAGACACTAACGCCTAGTACGTCGATGCGGCGGCATATCCGAACCGCCAAGGCACGTACGCTGTGGCCGTGATAGCGGCGACCTCAGGGGAGCTGTACACGGCGGGCAGCGTGCGGGCCCAGGACCCGAGGCAAGCGGAGGAGCTGGCCATAGCGCTGGCCCTAACCAACCCCAAGTGTGCGACGGTGTTGTGTGATTCGCGCAGTGCTGTCATGAACTACGCCACAAACAAAGTGTACTCGTGCGCGTCTAGGGTGTGCGGGGCCCTACCACAACGAACAATGCCGGTGCCCATCAAGTGGTTCCCGGCGCACATGGGCCCGGTGGGAACGAGTGCCAACCGCAACGAGGGGGCAGACCGAGCGGCGCGCGTGCTTACCAGACACAGCGCTGCCCCGAGCTCCCCCCCTCGTCCTGCGGAAGGCGAGGAAGAAGATGAAGAACACCACGTCGAGGCAACTCCAATCGACACATACAAGGAGGTGCTGGCCTGGTATCGGGAGGGCAGAAGAGCCTACCCGCCGCCGCACCGGAATCTTACCCGAAGAGAGGCGGTGCTAGTGCGCCAACTACAGGTGCGCGCGATATGGACGCCTGTGTTCGCCAAACACGTGTGCCCCGAATTATTCCAGACAGAAAAGTGTGTGATGTGTGGTGACGGTCGCGCTACCATGCAGCACATGCTCTGGGAATGCCAGCAAACGGACTCAACCACTGCGGATCCGCTGCCGCCGCGCTTGGAGAGTGCGGTGACCAGTGCGGACTATGAACTACAGAAGATGGCTGCGCAGCTCGCGCTAGCGGCCATCGATCGCCAGCGGCCGAACTTGTCACCTCCCCACCAGGGAGGCCGGCGATAGTAGGTACCCCCCGAGGTTTCCGCAGGCCAAATAAAGACGTTGTTTCTCTCTCTCTCTCTCTCGCTTAAAACAAAGCGTACTCCAATTACACTTTCTGAAACAAATTTCGTTTGTACGCCGTTTAAAATAAGCCTAAATGTGCATTTTTACATGGACCGTAGTGTAGAGGGAGAACCGTGTAAACATTAAACATTTTACAAACTTTTAAAAAATCATTGTCTTTATCGCGCTGAAACCACCCGCTTCCCGGTTACCATGCTTTTTTTTTTTCGCACATTGCGCCAAAATCAACAATATCTGCATCTGCATACTCTCTAGACAGAATAAACAGCTGTAAAATTGTGTAAAAAATCACCAAGAAACACCGCAATGCGTCACCGCAAAGCCTATTTTCAAGAACACTAGCAATTCTCAATGCATTGTACAAATGGAGCGCGTTTCGTTTTCTATCACTGGAAATATTTACTGTGCTCACTGTGTTAATTTATTTTTGAGATTTTTTTCCTCAACGTAGGCTTTCGTACCTGCCGCGATTTTGGAGTTGCTGTAAGAGACAGAAAATTTCCCGCCAAATCTCGGCTATGACGACAAATAGTGAAGAGAAGTGATCAACTATGAATTTTTTTAATGTAATCTGATATCTTTGAGCGAACGTGATGGGACGCTTGGCATGGAATGAGCCAGACGCACTTACTTAGTGCGCGAAAAATTATTATATGGGTGCGTTATTCAATTGCGATTCGGTGTCTTTGAAGCTGGACGATCAACTGGACGCACTTTCAGCGAAGAATAGACGCAATTTCATCTTTCACGCTTCTCACCATCTTTCATTAAGAACGGATGGTGCATGTTTTCTATTCATGATAACGCGTCGTTATATTAGGCGGCTAAGATTAAATGGGAATTTGGGGGGAATGTTCTTGCAACTCTATCGGTATTTTTTTTCAGTGCCTAAGGAGGAAATTTCGTTATATATAACATTTAGTTTTAATAACAAATTTTTTGTCGCAATTCGCACAACATCTTCCATTTTATCTTCTTCTGTGGTTAGGTCTATGTTCGTGAGCAGTTGTTTACATAAAATAAACCAATTTAAATACCAGCGCAAGCTCTGTGTACCTTGTTGAGCGCGCACACACTGGCGTCAGGCCACACTCTGGTGCTGGCAAGTGCTTGTTAGAGCATGCCAAATTATTCTTGCGTTTCGTAGGCGTGTAAGAAGTTAAAATATTTCGTGAGCTGTGCGGCCGCCCCACAAGTTCGCAAATAAAGCCGAACTACAGGAGCCTTAGAATGCAAAAAGCAGAGCAACAGCATGGTGTCAAAGGGTGTCATGGTCTCTCGATTTCTTTGTACAAGAACCACGTAACAGCGACCTCGTATTTCAGAAGTATTGGAAATTACGTCATATCCTGTTTGTGTTTAAGCTTCGTAAGTGACTTAAGTATCTAGTTTGGATCGTATTCTATCGCAAAGCTATATTTATTAAAGCAAAGCTTTATAACTCAAAAAGTCAGCGGTTCTTTCGTGGCGTGCCGGACAAGAAACTCCCAACGCGGCTGGGGAGGAGGAGGGCGGTTTGAACTCACGAAGCACGGTGTAGATGGCGCGGCGAATGGCCAAGTGTTACCCGCGCGCCGGAGGACCCGACGGTGCGACTCATTCCATCGGCTCTGTCGTCTGCTTTAGCGGCGGTTCTTTTGGGCCTGTTTTGCCGCAGCTTCACGTCCATTGCGCGCTTCGTTCGGCGGGCTCAATTAACTTGTTCGACAGCACCTACTGGGTAACCCGGACCCGAGCGAATTTAGTGGCCGTATGGCAAAGATAAGTTAAGGATTGGTTTCCAGGGCAGGAAAACAAAACGTAGAGACGTAGAGACCACATACATAAATCTGGCCGCTAGAGAAACGCTACCTTTTGCGCACTGCTTGCCACGAATGGTACTGCGTTTTGCACAATAAAGAAACGCAAGAAGCAAGTGACGTGATCGCGGTCGCCGACTTTGAACGCACACCCGTAGAAACCTTCAAGCTCTCGCAGCCCTTCGACGTAAATCCGGCGCTACCGCAAGAACAACGGAACAAATTGTTGGCTTTGCTGCGTCGCTATAGCGAATGTTTTTCGTCGAGCGCAAAACTACGTCAGACCCCTCTAGCGAAGCACCGAATAATAACCGAAGATGGAGCCCGACCTACCCGACAGTCACCGTACCGCGTCTCTTCACACGCCATCCGGACTCAAGTCGACGACATGCTCAGCGACGACATTATACAGCCATCGAAAAGCCCCTGGGCTGCGCCCGTCGTACTCGTAAAGAAAAAAGACGGCACATTAAGGTTTTGTGTTGACTACCGGCGACTGAACAAAATTACGAAAAAGGACGTGTACCCCCTCCGCCGAATCGACGACGCCCTCGAGCACCTCTGCCACGCGAAGTACTTCTCATCGATGGACCTGAAGACCGGCTACTGGCAAATTGAAGTGGACGAGAGAGACCGAGAGAAGACTGCATTTATAACCCCAGACGGCCTATACGAGTTCAAGGTGATGCCGTTTGGGCTGTGCACAGCACCAGCGACGTTTCAAAGAGTCATGGACACTGTGCTAGCTGGCCTTAAGTGGCACACCTGCCTCGTATACCTCGACGACGTAGTGGTATTCGCCCGGACTTTCGACGAACACCTTGCAAGGTTGGAGTCTGTACTCGAGGCCATTCGTACGTCGGGGTTGACGCTGAAGCCTGAAAAGTGCCGTTTCGCATACGGGGAACTCAAGTTCTTGGGCCACGTCGTCAACGCCGCGGGAGTCCTACCTGACCCGGCAAAAACTTCAGCCATTGCGAACTTCCCAAGGCCGAAAGACAAGAAGGGCGTGCGAAGATTTCTCGGGCTGTGCGCATACTACCGGCACTTCGTCGCAAACTTCGCACGCATTGCAGAGCCACTCACGCGCTTGACGAAACATAGCACCCCTTTCAGCTGGGAAAACGACCAAGAAAAAATTCCCCCGCATTTCCCCGAGGGGGAGAATGTGAAAGTGCGAATGCACGGTTGTCGGCCCGCTTGCGGCGCTTGCGCTCGGCCCCCGCTGCCCACCGCCTCGCCGCCTTCTCTTCCATCTCTTCCATCGGGTTTGTAGTATCACGTGTACACCACGCAGTTATCAAGCCGCTATAACGCCGCTGAGTCGCCAACGCACGCCGCTGACGGCGTAGTTTGAATGCGTTAAAGATATAAGGCGCGTCACTAACACTGATATCAGCGTCGCGTCCGTGGCTTGGTCGGTAGGGTGTCGCGCTGCGGCCGCAAAGTCCTCGGATCGAAACCTGGCGCCGGATGCTGTTTCTTTTTTAAATATAGAGGAGCACTGCGGACGCCGCCGCCGCCGCCGCCGGCGGTGGATGGTTTGGGGTCGCTTATAAAACGCATTCGCACTTAAAAAACATCCCCCTCGCGAGGGGCACGATCAAATGCAGAGCGTTTCCGCCGGGGGCGTGCCTGCAAGTCTTATGGATTACGTATTGGTTGTTGTTGTTGTAATTGTTGTCTTCCAGCGTAGACATTGTCGATGAAGTCGATGGTGAAACGTGAAACGTGCCGTGAACCCCCTGCCGCGGCTATTACGCAACGTGGAGAGGCTACGACGCAACGTGGCGCGGCTATGACGCAACACAATCCAACACCATCCACTTTAATCCAACCCAATCCAAATCCAATCCAAGCCAAGCCAAGCCAATCCAATCCAATCGAATCCAATCCAATGCCCTTCGCGAGAGAGTGTTATAGCGCCGAAATCGCGCCACCACATGAACGCGAACCGAACGCGGCGAGAGAGGGTGTTGCGAGCGGAGAGAAGGCGAGGAGAACGCGGGGGAGAGGGCGCACCTGTGGCCGACGGTTGAATGAGTCAAGGATATAAGGCGCGTGCGTAACCTTCCATTCTGTGTCGGCTCCGTGGAGCAGTCGGTAAAGTGCCGTGTACCTTGCGTTCCGCCCGCAGAGTCGTGGGATCGAAACCTGGCGCCGGAAGGTATTATTTCTTTATATAGTGTAGGGTGCGGACTACGTAGTGATGCGGACTACGGACGCCAACGCGGGTGACATCGTGAGTTACTAAAATGCTCTGCATTTAAAACTATTCCGCCTCTGAGAAAGAGTGCCTGGCTATTATATGGGCGATTTCAAAATTTCGCCCATACGTGTATGGAAGGCCATTCAAGTTTGTAACAGACCACCATGCGCTGTGTTGGCTCGCCAATTTGAAGGACTCCTCCGGCCGTCTTGGGCGGTGGAGCTTGCGCCTGCAGGAGTTAGACGTTACAGTCGTTTATAAATCCGGCAGGAAACACTCCGACGCCGACTGCCTGTCCCGCGCCCCCGTCGACCCACCACCACAAGACGCTGATGAAGACAGCGCGTTCTTCGGGATCGTGACGGAGAGCGACCTAGCCGCCCAGCAGCGTGCCGACCCCGACTTACGCGTCATAATCGAGTACCTCGAGGGATGCAACGTTGCCGTTCCTAGGACCTTCAAACGCAGCTTACCAGCATTCAGCTTCAGAAACTCCGTCCTCGTGAAGAAGAATTTCAGCCCCGGAACAAGAGCGAATTACCTTCTCGTCATCCCCGCGGACCTTCGTGACGAAATTTTGGAAGCGTGCCACGACGACCCGTCTTCCGGACATCTGGGCACAGCCCGCACTATTGGAAAAATCAAGGCGAGGTCCTACTGGCCCGGCCTTACCTATGACGTCACCCACTACGTCCGGAGCTGCCGTGACTGCCAGCGACGAAAAACGCCGCCGACAAGACCCGCCGGACTTCTGCAACCGATCGCCGTCCCTTCGAGACCATTTCAACAGATTGGAATGGACCTTTTAGGCCCGTTCCCTACGTCACGATCACAGAACAAGTGGATTGTCGTAGCGACAGACTACATGACGCGCTACGCAGAGACCGCCGCTCTTCCGAGGGGGACTGCACAAGAAGTGGCAAAGTTCTTTATAAGCCAAGTTGTGCTGCGACATGGAGCCCCGGAAGTCCTAATCACCGACCGCGGAACGGCATTTACTGCGGAGCTGATGCAAGGATTATTACGCTACAGCAACACGGATCACCGAAGAACGACGGCGTACCACCCCCAAACGAACGGACTAACAGAACGTCTGAACAAGACAATCGCAGATATGCTGTCAATGTACGTTGACGTTGAACATAAGACTTGGGACGAAGTGCTCCCGTATGTCACGTTTGCGTACAACACGGCTATCCAGGAGACGACGCAGCTGACGCCGTTCGAGCTTGTCTACGCTAGAAGGCCGACTACGATGCTCGACGCCATGCTTCCACATGTAGAAGACGATGACCTCAACGCCGACGTCCACGGATATCTTCAACGTGCGGAGGAGGCCCGCCAGCTCGCTCGAGCTCGTATAACGGACCAGCAGCTGGTAGATGCGGGCCGCTACAACCTCCGACGCCGAGACGCCGAGTACCAACCAGGGGATCGTGTGTGGGTTTGGACTCCCATCCGACGACGCGGACTCAGTGAGAAGCTCCTGCGACGGTATTTCGGACCCTACCAGATTCTACGACGTGTCGGCCAACTTACCTACGAGGTGATTCCCCATGGTGATTCCGGAACATCACGACGACGCACGCGGCCCGAAGTCGTCCACGTGGTTCGCTTAAAACCTTTCTACGGTCGATAACGAATTTTATTTTTATTTTTGGACTGTGGCTTATGTTAGCATCGGGTCGATGCACCCTTAGAGGGGGGGTAATGCCGCGAACCATACATTGGGTTTGTTTATTTGTGTTTTGCTTTTACCGCCCGGCTGCGCCGGTCTGTGTTATCTCTGCGCCAAGGGAAGCTTGTGTTCCATTCTTTCTTTCTGTGCCGCATGTGTTATCTGTTCTGATAGGGAGATCATTCCGATCTAACGTGAACATCCCGGAATAATCTTCTTGCACCTACAATGTTCTCGATGCGAATCGACGGTTTCAGAACCACGCGCGCCGAAAGATAAAAAGCCTGCAGAGCAGACCCTGGTGCATTCGATTCGACGACACTCGCCGACGCAAGTCACTTTGTTGACCGCTGCTTCGCCGCCTCTGTATTCTTTTGAGTTGTTAGGGGAGCACAAGTTCGCTCCAATAAACGTGTTTCTCATTCAAGACAACTGCATCGTCCTTGTCTTCGCGACAATATATACATTTGTGTGTGTGTGAATGGGTAGGAATGAGGGGCACGTTGTGGAAATACAAACAGGAAGTCCAACAGTCTACAACGCCGAGGGAAACATTGCAGAATACGCAGTTTTTTCGCTGCGATTGGTGAAGTTACATTTTCAAGTTTTTTATATATTGGTAAGAAAATAAAGGGACTCGTCCAGTGTGAGAACGGAATCCACGAGTTCCGAGCAAGACTCGCATGCCCTGCCAATTGTCAACGCATTGAAAACAAAGCGTTAGATTTTGAATGTACACAAATGCACCTCGATAAAGCGTGTTGACGTTGCAGAAGATCAATTGTGGCTAAATCAGCTATGTGGTTCCCAGGTTCACCCCTAATGTCATATTGCGGAATGCTGTCATTGGTTTTTTTCTCTGGCTGAAAAGACGGATAAACAATGCGGTCAATACGCTATTGAATAAAATTTTTTTTGGAAACCCAAGCAAGGTAAACCTGTTCGGAATGGTTAATGTGGTTGGCGAGCCCTACCGCCAGCTCTTCTTGTTGTTGGTATAGAAAATAGCTCTGTGCAAGTGCCCTTGTAGTGCCTTATATGTAGCTCATTATGTCACCAGTTGCAACTTCTCATTTGTTGTTTGCATCTCTTGATTTGGATGTACAATTACAGCAACGAGTCTGCATAGGCAAAAAAAAAAGACTCAGGGCAGTGGTCAGCCACATTCGTGTCATTTATATTGTAACGTGGCGGCAGATGAGATGACACGAATTATGCAGCGTTGAAGCGATGTATTTGCATAATGCAATGAACTATTTACATGGTGCCATAACTGAGCCTGGGATGGCTGGTCCCCGCGCACAGTTTCTTCCTTGCCGTCTTCGACGTTGGTGGTAAGCCATGGCGCGACGAAGATTGCCCACCACGTCCCGTGACATCACGCTCCCCCGACCGTCTCGGTCTAGGCTGAGGCAAGCTGACGATTGGATGCGGATGAGTGCTGCAATAAAAAATACAGTAACGAATCGCTTTCCGCCACGGACAACGATGGTGCAGTTGACGATGCTTCGTCCCGCAACTACGATGGCTTTAGTCGTGTTTAAAAGCCGAAGGTCCTGGCGCCCAAGGTCCGGGCGGCAGGGTGGGAGAACAAAGCATTTTCGGCTTGTCTGAGCACCGCTCTCCTCGACTGGTGTTCCTTGGGGTCTCTCCGGCTGGAAACACGAGGCGGGGGACATCGTCGTGTTCTGGTATCTGTTCGGCTGGGGCTCGCAGGCACGGCTTCGTTTTCCTTGACGGCTGCGTCTAGGCCGATTCGATAGAGTGCTGAGGCCAGGATGGGGATAACCCCACACACTGCACCAAATATAACACGGTGGCAGATGTCACGAGCCATGTAGCGATAAAGCGATGTATTTATATAATGAGATGAGCTACCTACATTGAGGCATAACTGAGCCCGGGCTGGCTACGCCCCGTACACTACTTCTTCCCTGTCGTCTTAGTCGTTGGTGGGGGGCATGGGGGACGTTGATTATTCACCCCGTTGACAAAATGTGTCAAGGCCAGCTCGGCTATCTGGGAAGGCTGTCTAGATGCGACCTTAAGATTTTTTGTAGCTCGTGAAAGATCCATTCATTCTATATACATCTCGTGATCGGTAATAGTCTGTTTCCGTAGCCCCTTAAATTCTCGATCGAATGGTATGATTGCATTCCGGTTCCGTTATCTTGACCACGAAGGAACGGACTATTTCCAAAGTCATTAAAACTCCACAGTGCCAACTTCGCAACACGTGCACGCAATAACGCGTTTACTTCCCTAAAAAATACGACAAAATTCTAGTAAATCTGTACTTGTACGCTACAAAACAGAGCGCCGAAAATTCAGTCCGTTTCTAAATGCGACCTAAAAAAATTGGCGATATTTCTTAGAGTTGCGCGACGTTTTGAATACGGCAGTCTTAAATATAAACATTTTCCTTCGCGTATCGCAGAAATCCGCACTCAAACAGCACTGGCTTGAACTCAAGGATACAATACGACAAGGCTGTTCTAAACGAAATGGATTATCAATTGTGAAAGGCCAACCGGTTGGAGGGGGGGGGAGGGGCATGGACATGTTTTCTTGGAATACTCGATTGCACAAATTAAATCAACAGTTGTGGTGTACTTAAAGAATAAACATTATGGCGGCATTTTCACATCGAGCAATAAGGAGCTGCAACTATGGCCCCCGGTACGTACGCAGCAACAATTGTTCCGTGACTGCAGTAGGGATTCAAGTTGTGAGGCAACTTTCTGTTCAAAAGTATAGATACCGAATTAGGATCGCCGGTGCATTGCGTGTTTGCGCAACGACCTGTATGATCTATATTTTTTTGTTTATCGGAAAAAAAAGCTGGCTTTATGTGTCTGGTATTTCATTAGGTCCGAGGACAAAGATTGGTCAACAGAGCTTGTTTCATTACGCAAAATCAGAAGCATGTTTTAAAAACACATCTAAATGTTGCTAGAATCTTTTAATCGATTTTTTTGAAAAACAGAATGCTGGTCCCAAATTTGCTGCACCCTTAGTTTCAGTAGTTGCGATTTTTTGCTTCAAACCTGGTGACTTGAAGTTGAAAGTTTGCATGCCAAGGTCGTTTTGAGAAGGCGTGCTTCTATACATAGATTTACTGAAACATGGAACAATTGCGGAGCTCTGACTTTTTTAACCCAGGTTTTATTATTCTTTAGGCTGAACAGTGCTGCTGTGTTTCACAGACCAGGTTGGATTGTATTGGTAGCAAAATTTAGGCACGCCTTCGCCTAACGTCGACGATAGTTAAAATGCGAAGCTCTGTTGCTTGCGATCCAAATGGCAAGTGCCACAGTTACACTAAGAAGAAAGATCGCCGAGTGATCGCTGAGGGTAGAATTTAATTGTTAATTTGAATGAAGGCTTGGCTGAAAGAGATTGCGTTTGTTGAATTGACAACAAGGAGCGAAGCACCTTAGGGGCTCGGACTGTCGGCGTCTTGTGTGGTAGGCGTCGTCGTCATATCTCGCATCGGTTAGTCATGGCACTAAAACACCGGGACACCCGTTTTCAAACGCATCGCGTTAGAACGCAACGCGTACTAAAACTACACACTGGGACAGCGAGAAAGCGTTAACTTTATTTTGCAAAAAAAGCGAAAGCGCGTGGTCTGATGCCTCAATTCAATATCCCATTGCAGCTTTCTATTTTATCCACCATTTCAACCAGCCGAAAATGAGTTTTGGTGCTCGAGTTGGCCTGTTCTCTCTCCCAACTTCTCATGAGAAGGGATGAGAAGTGGGTTCACATGAGGGTTTTTCTGACGGTCCCACACCATATGGTAGAGGGTAGAGTTCTCACTGCAGTGTGAGCAGGTGGCGCTGTAGAAGGTGGAATTGATGGCGTGAGGTGTGGATGGGTGTAGGAACGTGTTTGTCTGCAAAAGCCTGAGCTTATGCTTCTGTTCCTTGTTGAGTGACGAGTGGGCAGGGGAATGCTGTTGCCAACTCAGCTTGTAGTGCTCTGTGACGCTTTGGTAGGTTACTAGGGAATGACCTGCTTAGAGCCAGTCGTCTCGCGGTGCCCGGTAGGCCAGTAATTAGTATTTAGGGCAGTTTAAAAGGTTACGGAATGAATTTGTGGCAATAATCTGCATACGCAAAAAGAACGACTACTCCAGTTTGATTCAACGCGCGAATGGGGATTAAAAATTCTGAAAAATATACAAGGACTGGTAGGATATTCTCGTGCGGAACGTATTCTCCCTTTACCAATACACAAAAAAATTACTGAAAGCTGCAATTCATACTTCACTAGTATTGGTTCGTCCTTGGGGTCTAGTCATCCTGGCTCAACTGCATGTGTTTAGCCAGGTCCATATGCAATACTTTCTCTACTCATGACATTGAGTTAGGCGAACTGTTATCTACAGTGAAAAAATTGTGTAATTACAAAACCCCAAGGCTGGATGGAATCACAGTCCGCCTGATCAAGGATAACATAGACGTATTACGACCCATCTTGTGCCGCATTTTCAATCATTCCCTAGCCACCTCGTCCTACTCCGATCCTTTAAAAATCGCCAAAGTATTACCAGTATTCAAAGACGGTGATCCCTCCGACCCTTTGTGTTAGCGCTCGATATCAGTTCTCAGTATAATCAACATATTTGAAAAGCTACTTTCTTCTCGAATCAACAAATTTTTGGAAAAAATGTCAAATACTATGTCCGCAACATCATGGTTTCCGTACGGGATACTCTACTTCCCCTGAAGTTCAAACATTGACACAAAATACCAACTCAGCTTTAAATAGCAATAAATTAGTTTCCACCGTATTTCTTGACCTGCAAAAGGCATTCAACACTATCGACGACAGCATCCTTTATAACAAATTCAATAACTGTGGCTTTAAAAATGAGACCTTTGAATTCTTCTCCAGTTACATAACTCATCGCAGTCAGGTTGTTACTTTAGGTGGCATCACTTCTTCGCAAAAACCAATAAGCACAGGGGTCCCGCAGGGATTTGTCCTGCACCCTTTTTCTTTATATTTTATGTAAATGACTCACTACTGGTTATCAATTCCGCAGAGCTATTATTGTACGCGGATGACGCAGCTTTAATTGTTACAGGGGAAAATATGCGAGAAATCTAAACAAAAACAAATACCGAACTATCAAATTTGTAAAATTGCTTCAAGGCAAATAAATTCACCGTCAACGCGAAAAAAGCAAATTAACATGATAATTCTTTCACAACATACGCCCATAAATCTAGATAGCATTCAAATAAAAAATTAATTATGGACTCGAAAGCACCAACTCATTTAAATACCTAGGTGACGTTATTGACAACCGTTTCTAATGGCAAGCCAATATGCACTCAGTGTGTTCAAGGTTATCTTCTGACTGCCATGCATTGTTCAGCAAGATTTCTTGACGGTCTAGTTGGGCTCACACTTGCAAAGCCACGACGATTGCGCGGAAGGATGACACAAAAATAGAGACGACAACAGGACGAGCGCAACGAACAACTGATTTATTTAAGGGCTTTTGCCCCCAATATAATAAAAATTGGTGCGTGCGCCGAACATACATATGCGAAATTCCTAGAAGGAACATGTTCATCGCCATACCCTACAAGCAAGACTTTAACAAATCAGACTCTCTTTTATATAAAGCCAAGGATGCGTTACTCACGCCATTGTGCGCATTTTTATCAAGAAGGCTTCCATTATCTCACGTGCGACATCACTGCTGCCCCTGGCCAAGAATCTTAATCTCATTCTGTCACGGCCTGCACCCACTTTTTTCGCAATTTCTGCAATGGTCCGTCAAGTTGGTTCTAGCATCCATATCTCCCAATGTGCGCTCATGCCCGCCCCCCTGCAGGATCATTCACGCAGCGCACAGTTTGGCCAATGTAGGCCTTTCCGAATGTCACTGGAATTTCATACACGACGCCTTTTGCGCATTTTACAAAGTACTTGGAATGTTTTTTTGCACATCCGCTCCTTGTGGCTCTCTTCATTGCAGTGGGAGAAGAAAGCTCTCCCAGATTCGCAGGAGCGGAGAACACTACAGTGGGCTACCTTGTGCTTCGCACCTTCCTTTGAAACCCTTCTGCGCGTTTTACTTTTTGTCTTTTGGATGAGTGTTTGACTCACCGATGCCAAGATAGTACAGGGGAAGCCTGCTTCGTCCAACCGGGACACTTGGCTTTTAGAACTTTCCTTCATTATGTGCGAGCACGAATTCATAAGAGAAGACTCTAGGTACATTGCAGCAATACCTCTTTTCACGGTCTTTGAATGCGGCGAATGATAAGGTAAAACCTCCTTGGCAACTCTTGAATGATACATACAACACACGTGTGTTTCAGATACAGATATTTTGATGTTCACGAAGTGTAGAGTTTCTTCTTTCGGAACCTCATGCATTGTTGCAAGCGAAAAATTATTTCGACCTTGCAATATTACGGATTTTTTACTTTCCACTCGTCCACTGCCATTTATCCTACTGCATAGATTCATGGGGTTGGACTTGCATTACGTACCTTGAAACTTTACGAAAAACAGAAGTGCTCATTAAAAATAACAACGCACTCAAGCAATGATCATCCCGGTGCATCCCGGTTTAGTAAACTACAAATTTTACCAACGGGCAGTTTGCGTCAACAGGAAACAGCCATTGCCATTAATCATATCATAAGGTATACCCGCCCTGTTTATTCGTCCGTTCTGTGCTCCTTATCCCGGCCTAGCAGGAATTCTGTTGCTGGTAATTTCAACCTATCTCCCACCAATAACGTATATGGAGAACGACAACTGCAGTTCATCGGTACCAAAATCTGGAATAGTTTGCCCAGGGATATAACATAAAATAAGCTGTTAACTTCCCCCTTAAAATTCAGAAACATTTCCTTGACCTCCTAATGAGTCTCTGTGACCAGCAGTGACTCCCCAAATAGTAACAAAATCGTCAAACTCTTGGCCACAAATGTCACTAGGTCCAGCAGAAGTTTAGTGTGTAGTTGCTATTATTCATTGCCTTTCTTTTGTTTATGTATAAAAATTGCATGTTTCTGTTATCCTACCCAAGTTTGAGTGTGCGAATATATGTTTCTACAATTCCCTAATCTTCTCTTCTCTATTCACAATGTTTTCGCATCTTGTATTCTGTATCCTGTTACAATGCCTTGTATCGCAACATTGGACCCCATACTAGCCGTTGGCTATAGTCGGTATTCAATGGCCTGGAATGCATACAGGCAACCATGCGAGTGCGCCGCCATATCTGTGGCCAAGCGTCTGTTGCCTAGGCGACGTTGTGCGCACGACCCCCAGATCAGGCACCCCTCTTCTCCTTTATGCCTTCATGACGGCCAGGCAGGCCGCGGTCCGCGGCGTGAAGTTGTGTTTCTGTGCAAGGCGTGTGCGAGTGATTCGATAGTCAGTTGTACCGCGATAGCGTTGGTTACGCGAAAAGTCATGGTTCCGTTCATGAGTGTGACAACTTTATCTGCAATTCAACCCCAGCCTCTACGCACACCTACGAGCGATTGCGAGTCGGTCGTGGCACAAAAGTTTAACGTGCGCGCAGTGGTCCGTTGGACAGCAGGAACTGCATCATTTCCATACTGTTGCCCGCTGAACGCAAAGTAATACCTCTACGCCAAGTGCTGTTGAGTGCAGCACAGTACGATCTACCTATCGCCAGACGTGTATGAAGTAGCCGCCGCAGATTAGATGATTGCCAGCCGCCGCGCTGTAACGCCAGGCGTGAGTTGTTTTGCTGAGTGTGAAACATTTAGCACTCGAGAAAGCCAGCGCTAAATCGCTGTACGCGTGAACCATTTCTCCAATGAAATTATGCGGTTTTTGTACTCAACCACGTATTAGAGGGCGCGTACCAGACACAAAGTCGTGGATGCGGTGGGGGTGCACTTGCGTTGACATCCGCGGCGGCAGCCAACTGCAGCGTCGGACTTATTCTGCTTAAACGCGCCGTTCGCAGCCGCGGTTTCATACTCTATAGATTCGAACTCCAAATAGTCGGGCTGAAACGCAGCAGACGATATACGCTGTTTTTTTTCTTCGAGATGTGGGCGCAAAGATTTGTTAAAGTGTCTTATTTTTGCACTGTACCACTCCTGTATGAGCCTTTAATTAGGCTTACAGTATGAATAAATAAATAAATAAATAAAAAGCGCATGCGCTGGCACGGTGGCCACGGACATGGCGGTTTTGAGTGTTACCAGGCGAAGAAATCGCCCCCTAAACTTTTTATTGAATACCACCTATAAGTCCAAGCAGTTTGTTTTGTACTTTAATGTTGGAATTGGAAGTAAAGCCAAATGAAATGAATGAAAAATTCTTGAGTTGTCATGGGGGCTACTTCCCGCGAAGGAACGAGTGGGCAAGGGCCCAAACCCTTGAAGGGGTCGCTAAAGAAGGATTCTTGCAGCTGGTCTTGATATTCTTCCGTTTAACTAGCTTCGGTACGCTGCTTGAGAGTGAGTAATGATTGTATCGGAAGAGGTGTGGGCAATGGCAAGGGCGAGGGCTGCTCCTTCGGCTTCGGTAGTGTTGATTCCAGTAAGTGTGACACTGGCGGCATGCTCGGTGCCTGTAGTGACGACAGCTGCCATCGCATCTATGAGAGCGCAGTCCGCAGCGCTCGTGTGCAGAGTTGAAAGGTTGGATCCATAGACTCTATGAAATGCCTGTGCTTTCGCAGCACGTCTTCCTTGGTAAAACGGAGGGTGCATATTCCGTGGAATTGGAGCCACCTAGATGTTTTGCCTTATGGTTGTGCTTATGTCCATGAAACAATTGGCTTATTCTCCTGGGGCATTGTATCCTAGGCGACCAAGCAGTTGGAGTACTGTTTTTGTGGTCGGTGGATGGTGGTGCTGGTTTACCAGATGAGCCTCTATGAGCTCCTCTACCGAGTTGTCTACTCCAAGTTTGAGGAGCCTGTACGGGGTCGTGGTGATAAAGAGACCAAGTGCTTGTTTATATACTTTCCGAATGAGTGCATCATGTTTGTTTACGTCGCTTTCGGAGAGGATGGCATATGGGTTGGTCTAACTGATGCGAGATATGATGAAAGCTTCTTCCTTAAGCCATCTAGTCTTCGTGGTGATTCGGCGGAGCATGTGAACAATCTGTTCCGTTGTTTGAGTGAAGTGCCGCAAAAAAGTATAGAGCTGGATCAGTCTCCCTGAAAGGTCACCCCCAGTATCTTTTTGTATGAGGAAGGCGTGATCGCAGCTCCGTCAAGTTTAATTTGGATGCCTAGGTCCAGTTGTTTTCTACTTGGGCGCTTCCAGACAAGGAGAAGCTTAATTTCTGTGGAGCGCCGTATAAACCATAGATCGCAAGTACGTGTTGAGCAGCTCTGCAGCTCTAAAAAGCCGTACTTGCCCATTTGCGATCTAGCGCAGTGTCCCATGAAGGCCGTAACTATGTGCAACGGGTGGAGATATGCATAGGGTCTCGCGTCGCCCCCCACATGTCCAACCTATACCTGGCGGAGGTGGACTGGCGCATTCAGGGAAGTCCGGAAGGAAAGCCGATTGTGGCCATTTTTCGATATGTGGATGACTATTTGGTTTTGTGCGTGAATGACCGGGATAGTGACGGATGCCTGAAGGGTGAAATTATGGGGTACTTTGAAGACAACGCCCAAAGACTACCCTTCACACATGAACTACCGGAGAATGGCCACCTGAGGTTTTTGGACTGCAGCCTGCGATTCGACATGGGGAATATCTGCTGGCGGTGCGAGACACGGAGACGCAAGAGCCTCCTACCCAACGGCTCGGCACACTCCAAGAAAGTGAAGCGAGTTATTGCAACTATGGCTTTGCGCTCCGCCATTGAGAAGTCCTGCGCGCATGAGCTGTCATCGAGCTTCAACCGGCAGGTAACCAGGCTGCGTAACGCCGGCTACGCGGACAGCCTCCTGGTGGCTGTGAGCGAAAGCCTACTACAGCGTGTGAAGGGAAGAAACAAGAGGAGACAAGATGTGCAACGCACGAGAGGGAATACGGTGGTGGTTTTCCATGTACATGGCTTCTCCCACAGTCTCAAAGAATTGCAGCCAGGCAAGGTGTGTTCGTTGTCTGCAGTGCCCCCAACAAGGCGTATCAAATGTGCCGATGCGTAAACAACGAAGCACGAGGGGAGACATGCACCACCAACCATCGAACAACATACGCCGAATGCCAGACTGAAGTCGTATACAGCATCCCATTATCACGCGGAAAAGTCCACGTGGGACAAACCGGAAGGTGCATTATTGACAGGGCACGAGAACACACCGCCTCACTAAAGACAACGTCATCCGGCCACCTATCATTCCATTGCCGCACTTGCCCCAAATGCACCGCGCGCATCGAAGAAATCGACGTGCTTCGAGAAACGCAATCGCCTCGCACGTGAGGTCGTCGAAGCACTGGCCATCAGCAAGAAAGCTGACACGTGCGTCAGCCCAGCTTCTGTGGCGCTGACAGAGAAAGCACTGGACCTGCTTAGCTATCATCCTTTCAACTAATCTTGGGAAAAAGAGTGTCGCGCTATGCCAATGTTGTGCGATGCTTCATGTAATATATGTTCCCCCTTTTAGATGCGGAGCATCTCTTGCTAGCGGGTATGTCCCGCGGCATGGGCGTCCGCACTCACACTACGCATGCGCATCTCTCCTCCTTCCCGCTCTCCAACAGCTGTGCGTTACTGTCTCCACTTCTCCTCTACCACCTGCTTGCGCTTCTCCTGCGTTCTCGCTTCTGCTCTCGCGGCGCATGCGCTACTCTCCTCCTCTAGCCTCTTCTTCCAGTGTGAATATAAAGTGGGTAGAGCGCTGCGCGCGTTCAGTGCAGCGCTTGCTTCGGTTGACTCCGTTGATTATTCCGATGAAGTGTGATGGAAGAAACAGTCCCGTCAGTGAGTGGGCTGACGCAAGCACGCGTCAGCATCAGCCCAAACAATAATAGCAACGTTACGTCCACTCAAGACAAAGCTGCGAAGCGAAGGGCACGCGACGCTGAACGCAAACGCTTGAAGCGAGCGGCGGACCCTGAACTTCGTCAGCGCGAAGCAGCTTCGAAGCGTCAACGTCGAGCAGCGGATCCTGAGCTACGGCAACGTCAAGCAGCGTCGCTTTGAGAACGTCGAGCGGCGGTACCGGAACTTCGGCAACGTGAAGTGGAACGCAAACGTACGAAGCGAGTGGCGGAACGGAACCTTCGAGAACGGGAAACCCAACTACTAACACAACGGAATGCAACGGAACCCCCCGATGCTCCGCATCGTACTCAGGGTTCCCCTCGGGAAGATGGGATAATTTTTTGTTAGTAAACTGAGTTGGTAGTCAGCATTGTGTCTGTCTTTCCATCCAAAGTTCTGTGGATTTTGTTCAAGAGAAATTTCAAGTCGATATGGAAAACGAACTCGCCAAACATCGAGCAATTCTACATCGTATCTAAATATGCGTATGCGCGAAAAATTTTTTTAAAACCATTATGTGGTTTTTGTACTCAACCACGCATCAGAGGCCACTTGTGGGGACATCCCTGGCTTCAGGCACCTGCCGCGTTGGCCTCTTGGGCACCGTGTCGCTTTCGTTCGCAGCCGCTGCAGCCGCGGGGATGTGAAGTGCTCGAGGGCAAGTAGAGCACCACCACATAATGTGAGTGCAGTTTATAATAAATCGGTTGACGGCGGTGCGGGTTGAAACGCGGCAGACTATACACGTTGGTGTTTTGTTTCTGTGGGGTGCGGCTGCAACGGACATGTACAGCGGACACGTTATGGCAGTTTTCAGCGTATCCAAGCCAAGAAATTGCCCGCTAAGTATTTCAGTGCATACCATCACCCTTTCCTTGTTATCAGCTTCTTTCCTCGCCTCTGTTTTACAGTGCTTCCACAGCAAGACAAATTAACTTTCTTCACATATTCAAATACATACCGTGGTTTAGGCACTGCTCGCAGTTGTGGATTTTGGGCCATGGGAAATCAGGCGTTCTAACCGACCCTGACGAGACAATCACTTGACTTCCGCTAACCTGTTTGGACAGCCAGAGCAGATAATTACGCATTATGTTGAGAACTCGCAGTGGAATTTGTTCCTAACTTTTTCACTTTTTCATCGTGATTGTAAGTTCTTCAGAAACAAGAAACGTAGTGTTCAGTACACCTACGACTGCCATATTGAATTAATTCCGCGTAATTGCTTTTTTATGCATAGTTTTAACGGGATAGTTTCGGCGAAAATGACGATAACGGCATATATGGATATATGTAAGTCTAAGTATGTCACACTGGAGACACAAAAATTTACATTAGTTATCTTCTGCAAACTCCCCCGACGAAAGAAGGTTGAAGAACATTTTCGGTAAGCAGAAATGTCGGTTCCAGTGGATAAATGTACCGAGAACAATTTTACGCACAAGCAAGGAGACATTTGTGCTGTTGAAAGTGGGAAAAGTATAATTTTCAACCGTAATAAAGAACAACCACGACAGAAACTATAAACAAAATTAATATCTTTGAAACAGACCTGAGGAATATTCGAGTTCAAGAAAAAAACACTTTGGTTCTTTTTAGCAGTAGTAATCATGTGGCGACGTATTCCTGAACGTTCCATGCGCAAACTACACGAAGACGAGGAAAAAAAAAGAAGACAATGCGCAATCTTGCAATTCTTGCAGGATGGCGCATTGTCTCGCCTTCTTTCTTTGTCTTCGTGTTGTTTGCGCATTGAACGTTCAAGTATGATATACCAACTCGGCCAATCCTATGCCTTGTTAGACGTATTCTGTTTTTATTACAATGCGTCGAATATTTCACACCCGATGCCTCCTATGAACAATGACAATAAATGTTGGGAGCTGGATGACAATGGGACAGCGGAAATTCCCACTTCGTAGTCACGTTATTGTATTGCTTCCTTCGGGTGTTTGTGCTAAGCATAAGCGTTTTGCAGCCTCTTCAACACTATGGCTGCATTGTCGGCCATCTTGCTGAGAATCGGCTTGGTCATAATTCTGAGACCTCGCAAGCCTTGCCCTGAAGTGCCTAATGGATGGAAGGTAGGTGACTGAACGTTGTAGCTTAAGAGAGAGGTTGCTGTTTGAGCCCACAAAAGAAAAAGTAATTTTAGTACACTAGTTCCTGCTCTTAACGTTGATGGTTTGAACTGTTAGTGAAAGTACAGTTTTGTTCTGTACGGAGCCACCGAAAATTGTGTGGATCAGCGCTTAGGGTTTATGGGGTGGATTAATAGCAAATGCTAGTAAGAGTTGTAGCTGATGCCCACGGCGATAAAAACCACTTCACTAACATTGTAGAAGCATCAATGGTATTGGGCGGGCTGCCTTTATGTCCGTAAAGTTCACTTGTGCAAGCACATTAACCGCAGTCTGCAGGAATTGGGCAGGCTAAAACTTTTAAAATAAATGTATCTGCGTACACAGAAATACCTTCCTTACGGCTGATGCGAAAACATGCAATAGTCTACGCCATAATAGGCACATGTTTACATACTCGCCAGCTGCTGTTTGCTGCGCGACTTACCACTATCAAAGAACAACATGCGACAGACACGACACGTGTTATCTTCCGGTGCTCGCGATGTTACGCTTTGACGCCAATCTGTTTCCGAGAAATATTTATAATAGAAAGCACGTAAATATGAGCAAGCATGCTGAATGATTCACTTAGGCAATATTTGCGAATGGGGTAATTTTTAGGGCACGAAGTGGTGGGACCCTATACGTAGACCATAAAACACACGCCTTCTTCGCGACTTGGTCATCACTAAATCGCCGATAACGGACGTGGTTTCCAAATTTTTTGTGGTCAATAATAGCGGCACACGTTACAATGATGTAGAATGGTATCAGGGGGCTGCGCCTTGCCCCACATGTTTACGTGACGTTCACTACGCTAAGGAGTGCAATCTTGTGGCTGCCATGTGGGATTCAGTCACTAAAATGTACAGTTGAGGCGGCGACGTACGTTATTTAAGCGTTCTACTCTGCTCCTGGTGCTATCTGCAGGTGCCCTCGATTTGTTGTGCAGTCCTTGAAAGCTGAGCATAATTTTATGCAGAGTAGAGCTCTCACGACAATATCGATAATGCAGCTACGCCACACCGGCACTTCTACAAATAAAGGCATACTCTGTAAAATAGGTCTAGGATTTTGTAAGAGAAAAGCGCACACTACAAAACCTGTGCTGATAAATGTCGACGCCGGCGATGTCTCATAGCTAAAAAGGAAGAGGCTGTCAACAACCAAGGAAAGCCTTGTCTATACTCACAAAATAACCAAAATAGGTCGCAATAAGAAATAACACAGAGTAGTATATGGAGTCTAATTGTACATACTTTAAAATTTGTTTTGCGATTTTTTTGCGGCCTAGTAACCGGTTCAAGATCTCTCTGACAAACTATAAATGGCGCCACGCGGGCAATTATAAAACACCCACAAAAATAGGTGAGAATGCGATCCAAGAGAACGGTAACATAAGAATGATCAGCGTGGCCCTTCGGAGAAGCAGATGAACAAATATCTCGCTCGGTAAAATAGAGGAAATCTTCAATAACTCGTACAGCATTCTCAATTTCGTGTACAGGAGAAGAGCGGTAAGGAAAAAAAACGACAAAAGTATGCAGCCACTGATCATTAGCCAGATATAGTGGAGCCTGCCGTACCTGAATCCTACCCGCACCGAAGAAGGCAGCGTATCAGAGCAGCATATAGAACCGCTCTAAACCTTGTAATTTTCACGACGATCATTGCAAGGGTGTTTAAATGGTGTCGTTTATTTACTTTGAAGACACCAGAGTTCCTCTCCGAGCCTACGAGAAACGTCTGGGAGAAAAACAAAACAAAATTAGCATCGGTAATCATATGGAATAGAGGCTTAACTTCAGAAAAAAAAAAAACAGCTGGCCGCCATGATGGATATGTCAGTGATACACCACGTTTCCATGAAAGCCCTCCCGCTTCCGAAAAAAACAGATCCAGACTGACGCAAGGACAGTCGACAAAGCAGTATTTGAAGCGAAGTTCCGAAACTTATTCTAGCGTCAAAAAGCAAAAACGCTGGTGTGTTCGACACTTCGAAGCCCGTTAAAGAAACCCAGGTGGTCAAAAATAATCCGGAGCCATTCACTACGGCGCGACTTATAACCTGTGCAGTTTGGGCTGGTTAAACCCCATAATCAATAAAAGCTCCAAAAGCGTGAAAGCACAGTACACACCGAAGACGGGATGTTCGAAATTACAAAAGCAACAATTGTTTTAGGGGACTACCATGAAAACTGCTGTGACGTCCTTAGACTACTTACACAGGAGCGCAACCAAGCGGAAATTTGAAGCATCGTTGTGGCGAATACACCTTGCGGAACTAACGAATGGATGCTTAACCATAATTACACACGATCAAAAGGCCTATAGTGTTTTGTCTGAAGGCAGGTAGACGCCTGGGAATGATTCTCCAAACACAAATGATGAAAGCTAACACCCGGACACCGGAGTCTGGAAAAGAACGACTCATCTGACGAAGACATACGCGAACTCTCATACCGTGCTTCGTGTTGAACACGATTACCGCAGGCACCACGCGGTAAAAAATGAGACTGTCTCCTCATTCTATGTAAATAAGAACACCATCCTTCCTCATGCCACACGGTAACTCAACGTCGAAGAATTGCAAAGGCCACGCAGGATACAAACCAACAGATATATCCACATATCTGGATAAGCGAAAATGTTTGTTAGAAAACTGCCGACATTAACTTAAAACTGTGCTACATTCCAGAAAACAACTACTTTCTTCTACGCAACGTTGTCCTATCCAGGGATGTGCGCAGGGGTGAACAATTCAAACATTACATTTTCCAGTTATATCGACCGAAGGTATGCTGCCCTGTCCCGCTTCTCAACTCCTGATCAGCTCTGAGCTAATTCTCGGGCCATGGACTTCGGGTTCAACACTTCGGGGCCACCAGTTTTTTTATCCACCGTTTTTCGACCAAAACGTTTATTCGGCCCATAATCCCTCAGAATTGAAAACTTTGAACACTGGCACCCTTACCTAGTTTCTTAATCTGTCCAATTACCCCCCACCGGAACTTTTTACGCCCACATCTTAAGCCAAACCAAGCGCAGATGGCCTATGACTCTCTGTGCCACGGTGATTAAAAACAGTTGCGCCTACATTAGCTCTCGTTACTGAACACAGTGCTTCGAAAGCATAATGCTGAATGCTGTAACTCCGTTCCAAAACGGGCCCCGATGCCGAAGTAACGATATCACGTCGTATATCTTAAAACGTTAACGCGGATGTCCCCGGCAACTTTTTGTACTTGTGCATTTCCATTTGAAACATTTAGGAAGAAAGCAAAAGGGCAGTAATTACGCCCCAGTTACACTTTGCACTATTTGTTAATAATCGCGTGCTTCCGGGTGTTAAACAATAGAACCTTATTATTCTTGTGAGAGATGGTTGTAGTACGTTTGCTGCCAAATTTATTGTACCGGGTTCTACGAAAATGACCTACCTTGGTTTGACATAACTTACGTATAGATAATTCTGGCGCAGAAATATGCCAGATTTCACCGAAATGTGAACCAAGACTGAAGGTTTACCAAGAAGGGCCGCGGGCTTTTTTTTACGGGGCAGAAACTTGGAAGCTGACTAAGAGGGTTCAACTTAAATTGAGAACGACTCAGCGGGCAATGGAGCGGAAAATGCTAGGTGTAACATTAAGGGACAAGAAGAGAGCGGAGTGGGTCAGGGAGCAAACTGATGTTAAAGACATATTGGTAGAAATTAAGAAGAAGAAATGGACGTGGGCAGGGCATGTAATGCGAAGGCAAGATAACCGCTGGTCGTTAAGGGTAACAGATTGGATCCCTAGAGAAGGCAAGCGCTGCAGGGGGCGGCAGAAAATTAGATGGGCAGATGAGATCAAGAAGTTTGCGGGGATAAATTGGTCGCGGTTGGCACAGGACCGAGGTAATTGGAGAAGACTGGGAGAGGCCTTTGCCCTGCAGTGGGCGTAGATAGGCTGGTGATGATGATGATGATAATGATGATGTACTACAAATATGCACAGCAATTTATGCGTTATGGTTTTGGATACAATATGTGTGCGCAATAAAACTTCCTATAAGAACGCTAAATGCAACACAAAGATGATATTTTATGCCCTATGGATTTCCATAAAATATGAGTGGGAACTAAAAGAGCCTGTAGTTGAGCTATATGCAAAACAAAGGTGAGATGTCTGACACTTCGTGAAACATTCCAGTTAAGTACATCTTGAAATTGATTTATGGTTAACCCTGGAGATTTTTTTTGACAATCAAGTAATACGCCGAAAATATGCGTGGTAATCTTGAATCTCTAATTCCAACTGAAAAAAGTATATTTAATTAGTAGGCCTCTTTTCTGGGCTAAAACATTGTAAGTTAAAAGAAGGTACATTTTTTTTGTTAGGCTTTGGACAAAATAAGTTTGTACGAACAAATGCACCTATTATTACTTTCAAGTACCCTGGCACTACAAATGTGTTGGCGGAACAAGTACCAGGTTTATTTAGTCCATGCATGCAGGAAAGCTCCAGTGGTTGCTGTGAAGACGCCATGTTTATTTTCAGCTGCAGTACTTCATGAAATCGACATGTGGTAATGGTCAACTGTCAGTAACAAGACAGTCCATGCCTACACGACACAAACTCCTTTCGATTTTTATACCCTTGCTTTGCATTTCATACTCCTGTTCTGTACCGGTGATATCAAACAACCACTTGCGTGCTTAACTATCCCCCTTCATTTCACAGCTAACGTATGGGGGCGTTCATTGTCTAGTTTTTGCAGGCTGGAGATACTATTTGGCAGACAAAGAGGAATTATGATATCAGCGAAAGGATTACTCCTTGCCTCAGTGCTACTACAATCGTCAAAAATAAGAAGACTCATCAGGTGACGGAAGCAATGAAGTATTTTAATCGTACATCTAAGACATGGTAGGTTGCCTCATATTACGTTTTGGTTTTATACTATATTACGAATAAAAATTCTCTGGAATAAAGGTTAAAAATGAGAACTTCTGACAGCTAGGAACATTCGCACAGTTGTATTTCTATTCTTACAATGCCCAACAGCTAGTCGAATGAACGTTGTCTTTTCAAGAATGGGTACTTTCAGGGGCCTGGGAATTTCAGTTTTTGTCATAGCAACGTTTATTATTTGTGGATAGAGTTTGGTCGAGGAATTGCGTTCATTGCTAACATTATGTGTCATGCTCTTTTTAGGTCGTCTTTTAACTGGACATTTCAGTTTTACGAAGAGGCCAGCCGAGGGCATTCAAGATACAATTTTATGAACAAGACGGCCGGAAGTGGTATGTACGAAAAGTGATGCTCAAAATCAAGCATAATGTGAATGGCAGATACTTCAGCTTGTGAAGGTAACTGGGAACAATTGATGGCAGATTGCCTATGGTTGAAGTCGACTAACGGCAGTGTTTTCAACATGCGCACAAATACAAACCCATGAGATCTGTAACAGTTAATGTATCAAAATACAGATGTGGCACAATTCTGGAAGTTTTATATGGGAATTAGTTATTAGTGCATTGGTTTCTGATGTGGTTTTAATTTTTGTTGTTAGCTTTCGAGCAGCATTCGAATATATCGTATATGTCTCAGTATCACGAGTACAGAGTTTTATTTAAGAGGTAGACGGCATGGATATTCTGAGGTACCCGTAGAACATCACCATTCACTGATATCTCAAACATCTTCCCAGGCAGCTTTTCAGGTGCAACTTCGCGTCAAGTTTTCTCGTTGCAACAGCGTTATGCCGAGATATTTTTGTACATCAACGTATAATTATGTTGCCTAGGAAGCAACGTTATACGATAATGCTTTACACAAAATGCGTTTTGCACGATTGCAGCGAGCGCCAATTATATTCCCACCACGGCCCGGACGCATATCCTTCGAGTGTTAGGCTCAGACTGAAAATTCATAATAACGATACTTTTCCAAATTCACTAAGATACATTATAAAGGTAGTTTTACTCTCGTACAGCTATAACAAATTTAAACAACGTTAAACAAATCTTAATGGAAATTACCAAGTTTGAAGCTCTCTCTTTTCGCAGAACTGTTCTTGGCTCTGTAATAGAGAGCTCAAAAGAAGCTTCGAAAGCCATGGCACACTCAATGCACATTCCAAGACGGCTAACAAGCTATAGTTGCATCAGTTCACCCATGCGGTACAGCTATTTCTATGCCAGCGAAAATGTAACTAATCTCGGCGGCGGTTCCAGGTGACAACGAGTGGGCCTGCATGCGCAGAAACTCTTTACTGGCGCCTTAACGACAGGTGGTGCGTGACGCTATACAACAGCAGGCTGCTCAACCGTTCCTTCGAGACACGATGCGCAAATGTCAAAGTGGACGTGATTTACCCAAATAACAAATTAACGTGTTTTCCTCTGTTGTTTTTTGCTTGATCTTACGGCAAGAGACACATGCCAGTGTGGCGCGTTGGGTTTATCAGCGCTATGCTACACCGCACAAGTTGTAATTTTCCCCTGCAGAGTATCCCAAATGTTAAACCCGAAAACTCTAGACTGTCCCGATACGTCATGGCGCGCAGCAGATTAGGAAGCCAGTATTAGCAGCTAACGTAACCACGGCAGCATGTTTTTAAGCTTTAATTAGTGAAATCATCGAATTACTCTACGAAAATCAAGTACAGTCTCATGATTTAATATATATATATATATATATATATATATATAAATTTATATTTCGGTTCGTAATAAATTTGGTCAAGTGTTTACGTGTTGGTTCGTCATGTATGTTATCTTTTTACAGGAAGTCCTAAAGCGGCATACCGTTTCCTCTATACTGATAATAACTGCACTGTCTTACAACTAGTAAACCTTGTGTACACTCAACCAGGTAAGGTGGACCGAGCTGTACCAGTGCCGTGTTTGGTTTTTGCACCAAAGCGCTCGTAATAGTTCGGTGGTTAGTTTTCATCATTTGGGTGTAAGTGGGACACTTTCTATCTCCCAGAGATAGTCGTGGTTGACGTTATATCTCCCAGAGAAACTCGGCTGCAGCAAATTACAGTTGCGACGTCTCTAAACTATACTAACAATTATTTCTCGTACCCTCATACATGACACCCTTAGAACTCATAACGCCGCATTAAGTGCGACATTGTTCATCAATCTCGACATCCTATTCATAGAATATTATTCCATTTTTAAACTGCGTTTGTAGCAACAATTAGCAGTGATGTGTCAAGGCAAAAAGGTGAGAGAATAACGTTTCTTACACCAATATTTTTGTTGCGACTAAGTCAGCCTTCTTAGCTTGTTGTGTGCCATTTCTATTCTTGTGGGTAACACTTGTATGTTCCCTGCCTATGTTGCTACTGTCTATCGAGCCAAATACTCTGTGTTAAAATATTTGAAGAACATTGTGCTGCTTAAAAATAAACACTCGATGTGCGCATATGTATTTTCATAAGGGGAGAACAATTTTACCAGCAATGAGGCTTGCGTTAATAAATAAAACACATAAAAAAGACGTATGCATCTATATTGTGATCAACGTGTCAGAGATTTACAATGTAGATACCAGGAAGGTTCAAGATAAAGAATCCTAGCCTGTCTCATCTACACTTACTACCAAAAATTGTAGCAGAAACAGTTTTTTTGGATAACAAACTAGTGTTTATCAATTTGGTGCAACACTACAGTGCAGTAGTTAGGAAACTGGCACTTTAGATGCACTATAAAAATTTTCCCCGAAAAAACAGAAATCGACTGTACAGCAAGAAATCGTAACGCTGTGTTTGCAGTGTTTTATGCTTCCGTTATTTTACAAGCATGTTCTGATTTTCACGACAAAAAATGTGGGTCAAGTCATTGTTTTCTTTTTTGGTTTTCAGCTTTATTACAAAATTGTAGTTATTTAAGGTTCTGTTTTCCACTAAAAATTTGTTCTTTTTTATTGTCAGCTTTTTTAGACTATCTGTGTTGTGCATACAGCGTTTTTTTTGGCAAAAATGTAATAACTTGCTGTTTCACCTATCCGGAAAAATTGTTTTCCGATGTTAACAAGTATCAGGTATAAACACCAATCCTGGCAACAAAGGTCAAAGGAAAAGTATTCCGCACCTGGACACCATTTCGGTTGTGGTCCTTTACAAAATATCTTTTCTGTCACTTTTACCCACACCTTAGAAGCACTGCAGGTGACTTTGCAGCTTTATGTGTTATCGGTGAGAATAATTGTACCTTAAGAAGAAAAGGTAATCTTGTATAAAAAAATCTCGAAACTGCCAACACCACTACTGCTGTACAGTACAAAGAATAAAGCGACTATTTAGGAACACTAATGGGCAGGGTAATAGTAGCAATGAGGTTATTTTGCTGCCAAACGTAGGGCTTTGCTACCACGAACGAACAACTCAGTTTCAAACGAGGTATCAACAATATCAATCAAATATCAGTATCTATGAGTCTGAGAACAAAATGGCAATTCGTGATATTGTGGCGGTGAACAAGGCAGCACTTTCATTGATATAAGCTGTTAGACTAGGGATATGACATTTTTTCCAACTTTCAGAAATGCCAAAAACAAACCACTGAGGTAAAACAAACCATTTAAACAACGTAATCTGCAGCAAGCACAGTGATAAAGATGAGTCTTCTGGCTAACTAAGGGAACTTAACCTGACATTTTTCTGCCGTGACATTACGTTGCCAAATATTGCTATAATTTAGTACTACAGTATAGTACTACTACGGCGAGAACTTCGATAGTACTAGCGGCATAATTTTTCTTTTTAAAAAAAAAGAACTAGAGAGCATAAATTCTGATATTTTTTGTGTTTTGTAGAAGCCCAAGGTGAAACATAACGCAAATAACATGTTAATCAAGAATTAGAGAGGAATTGTTGCGAGACTAGGAGCATAACATCTCTTCCACCTTACTGAAAATCACAAAAAACGAGAGAAAATAAATCTCAATTCATATAATATCCGAGTAACCAGAGATGCTGCACTTTGGTACAAAGCACTACCGTTAGGGACATCATTGTAACTGAGGAAAATTGACGGCGAGTTGGAATAGGCGGTGCCGTGATCTTTCAACACAGTGATCAGAGATGCGACCTTAGGGAAGAAGAGGTGCTGCTTCTGCTCAACTTCTCCACTTTCGAACCAATGTCCGGAGTGATGACTGTAATTACTCTGCAACAAAATGGCATACGTTCCGCATATAAAATACATGGGCAGCAACGAAACTACAAAATTATCGGGGTTGTGTCGATGGCTATCATGCTTCAATAACAGCAGGCAGCTGCTATAAATGAAGTGCTAATCTGGGCTCAGGTGCTCGATAAAACATTTCTCTCTTCTTGGGCTACTCAGGCGACCCAAACCTACCACCTGAACACAGCCAAGCATAAAAAGTCGCAGACTGTTAGGATTGAAAGGTGGTAAATAAACAAAGTTCGCTTTATTGCTTTACTGCTTGCTTCACAATACGCAACGGGAGCAGTCTACCTCGATTTTTCCAAAACACCCAACCCGCTTCCGCTCGGAGTTGACAGACTCAGTGTTAAATATTAACCACTATTAATATTTACAGCATATTCTATGTAACTATGGGGGTGGTTACATCAACCTTGACTTCAGTGAGTAGCAGCGGTTAGCCGGCGGAATAAAAAAATTAGCATGTCGCTTAGCTGGCCTATTCCAGGATATACGTTGCGTAAGCTAAGGTTCAGCTGGTTTATGTATACCCCCCCTGATACCTCTGCGCATGCGTACAAAATGAGAGGCGCTATCAAGCGGCTTCGGTGCAGCGTCAGACTTGGCTACTGCGCGACGGTGCCGCACAGCTGGGCACGTGCCGGCGCCAGTGCGTCTGCCGCGGCTATGACGTCACTCCTCTGGAATGCGCCGACCGCCGACGTGTTTGGCAGCGGCGGCTCCCGCACGCCAGCTGTGCGCCGTGTGATGTCACTGCTCCTCGCGCATGCTCAGCATGGCTCTCCAGGAGCCACGGGAAACTACTCAACCTCGGCCAGTGCAGCTCACGCTAAAAAAATTGAAGACAACATCCCGCCGTTGTATCGTTGCGTGCGTACCTACGAGGCAGCCGTTTACATAACCCCACATTTCAAAATTGCAGCACACAAACAAAACGATATCAGTCGGGCGCTGTTCTGACGTTTCAATAAATTCTTCTGGAACTTAAAAAAATTACCCATATTTTGTTCTATTTTATGCGAATTAATAGTAGAGTATTCTTCACAATTTCACACATGAAGAATAGACTAGAAAAACTGAAAATTTTTGTTTTTTTCTTTTAACAAGTTTTTCTTCACTAGCAAACACAGAAAATGTCTGTATGCCAACAGACATTGCATGTATAGAATGTAAATTTTCACAAATTTTTACACTGTGAAGCAGGAAATCAAGAACCGGCTGGATTTAGTTAAGAACCTTCAACAACAAATGGCATCATTTCTGTTATCTTTGTAATTAGAAAATCTGCGAATAATGTATAAAACTCTTAGTATGCAAACATTTGTTCAGAGAAAGCATTTGACAATAGACAACCCTCCAATGATCGAAGCATTCCAGACCTGAGGCAAGAAAAGACGCACACAAGTCAAAACAGTTGGCTACTCGCGGATGCGTCTCCAACGATACATGCATCACAACCTGCTAATTGCCCCTACCATGACCAGCGAGATTAGTGTATGGTACTTTGGAAACCAGACGTGCAGATGATTGTGCGGATTATTCAGTGTTTTTTAGGAGGAGAGCAAGGTTCGACATATACAGAGCGCCACAACGAGAGCAGCTGACGCCTATTTTTGAAATTATCTTTGGATGATAACCAGTGAAGTTTTCATCCCTTCTTAGACGCGATTCTTTGGCAGTGAAGTGGAGGTTGCATGAAATTTTAAAACGCATGTGTAAGCAAGCGAAGTGGTGACGACTCGGGTGAGGATCGACGCTTTGTGCACCATTCTTAAGAGAGTAATTACCGACAGTGTTATTCACACGGACACAAAAGCCGGACACAAAACGCGACAAGGAATCACGCAGCCTGGAAAGAAAAACTCTACATTCGCTGTCACTGCACCGTTCCCTAATAGCCTTGACAATGCCCATGGGTATCAGCAAGATGCTGTAAATTTATCGGCGACCAAGCGTTCGATGGTTGTTCCGAAGAGTTTTAACCTTTGTACACAGTACATAGAGGTAAAAAACCGTGGCGTCAGAACATAAATATTCAAAATACCCGTACATTTTGCAGTAGGAAGCCTGATAGACGAGGGATGCCATCTCAACAAAGTAATTACTATACAATTAGAGGGTTATTTAAAAATCTTTGCTGGGTGTATCCAAGAAAATCAGCAAATCAAAAATATTTCAGTCACTTGCATTTGGAAGGACATTGCCTTCTCGGGGAATTTAGGAACTGTTTTTTGAGGAATAAAGAAATAAAGATAAACATGTCTAACCCAAAGCAATTGCAAATGGACATGAAGAAAGAGCTTTTTAGTATAAGTTATAACATGCTAGAAGAGGCAGTTGAATACAGCTGTCACCGGAAGGTATTCAGCGTTTATAAAGCCACCAGAAGGGAATGAGGTGCAGAACTATTGCAGTGAGGGCTGCTTTGGAAGTCAATTCGAAGTAGCAAACGTTGCCAACAAAAAAAGAAGCCCAGAACAATTGCGAGTGTTGGTGATGGCGTAAGAAAATTAAACTTGACTAATACGAAAACACCTCGAACAGGAGGTTTGGCCGAACTAAGAAACCAAGTGGAGAATGTTAATCGGGGCAGAAAAGTTGTGATTATAAATCAACGTCGTAATGAGGGTGTAAAATCGGTACTGACATATTCAAGTTCCAACTATAAAAAGCTAAGTGAAATTTTGTGGTAAATTTAATCCTGAACACGCAGCAAAACTAGTGGGCAACCAGGGCAATGCAGTGACTAGAGAAAAATAGCGCGTAATTCGGGGGGAAACAAATGTGGGGATGCAGGGGATTGTTAAAAATACTCGATAGCAACACGCATTAAGGTAGCACAGTATAGGTGCATAATACCTTCACTGGTAGGTGTTTTAGTCCTGTAGTGACCGGGCTTATGATGATGAACACGGGTAGCCTAAAATATAGAAATGTTCTAATCCTTACAAATGCGTTGCGCATATGTCATCATTATTCGTATGCCTTCGGGCCCGGAGCAACGAAAAATAAAAAGGCAAGAAAACAAAGAATTTGATTGATAGGTGTAGCTGCAGGATTCAGCTGTAGGTTTGTAGAGTGATAAATTCGGTTGTAGCCTTCGGGTAGTAAATAAAACCTATCTTAACCTAGGAGGTCTTTTTGGGGGCTGTCGAGTATTTTATGGCCCGTTAATAAGCGGTGCCCACGATTCTGTTTAGTCTACAAAGTACGAGCGAACGTTCGTGGTTGTTTTTGTGTGGCGAAATCCCTGTAAGGATGACAGTTTAGCTTACCTAAGCTTTTGGCACTGTTTAATGTGTGTTTAGAGCACCTCGAGGCGACAGCCGTGGTTCAGCTGAAGCAAATCTTCTGTCTTGTTGATGCTTACCCGTGGCTCTCGCACTTCTCACAGTCCAAGTGTAATGTGCTGTACTTTCCACCACCATGAAAATTACCTGTCAGGTTGGGCATTGTGTAATACACAGCTATGACAAGTTTTGTCCTTGTTTTCAACTTGGTCCGGGACACACTGCCGCAAACGCCGCTCTACTGACAGCGCTCTCTTAATTATAATGCAAAAATAGTGTGTTCTTTTTCTTGACCACAATATTGCGTTGCTGAAAATACTAGTGCCGACAATGAGTGAAATAAAAACACATAAAAAGGTGCCTTAGGAATTAGCAAACAAAGGTATTGTACTCTTTCTTAAATATTTATTTCTATCCACGCAGCACGGCACGGTAAAAAATGTAAATTAAAATGTAGGAACGAAATTGGTTTTAAGTATCCTGTCTTATATAAAAGTGTACGCCATAAAAACACAGAAAGTGTTTCAAGTGTGCCTATTGATTAGAATTTGTATTTGCCCTTCCATTTCCCGCAAGACATTTGTAGGCAAACAACTAATTTTAGAGCCGGTGTCCAAACAATTGCAGATATTGCATATCTACAATGCTGAATATTTTACCAATTTGCTTCAATCGGCATTTGCAGTGGCAGGGTACTTTTGTTATGAGGTGTTAATAAATAAACAAATAGCGAATCTCCTCTCCTGAATGCACTTAATCCTAGGTTTTTGTGAGAATTGAGCTAAAGTAGTGTCGGTTTTTTCTTTTCCCGATAAAATTTGTGACACAAATGACATTGTACGGTAACAATAAATCAAAGATTTGAGCATATAGTGGAATTCACAATGCCGCATTTGGTTTAGGAAGAAGTGAGGCATCCACTGCACAAATCCGTACGTTAGCATTATTGTGGACTTTCGCTACGAAGAGCGTTTTTTAATACAGTGCCCCCACCGACAGACTCTCCTGCACAATTTGAGAAAAAAGCACTTTGAAGCATTTTAAGGCTTCGTAAAATGAAAGGAGAAACGACCATAGCATCTTTTTAGTAATGTGTTTGATATCGCAGCCATGCTACTCACCCGGTTTTTCATGTGTCCTGCGTCGTAACCATGTGCAATCGTGTGCCGTTACCGCCGAGTTAGGTAACTATCTCAACATTACAGGTCTAGTTTTGCTTTGAAATCATGCAACTTTCGTTACCTAAAATTAAAACCGACACAAAACGGAGCTGGGGTCTCAGTAGGGGCACTTATTTGCATCGCAAAAGTTTAACGCCCTGGTACATATTCGGAAACGATGGAGGCGAAAGGTGTCCACCATGCATAATGCACTCATGTTCTTTCATTGTGGATTGCAAATGATTGGCGTTTACATTTCCAGAGCCGGCTAAAGGAGCAGAACTAGTGGCTGAACGATTGGACACAAACACACTACTATGTGGTGTGTGGGTAAGAGATGGAGCCATTGGGACAGAATCTTTTAGGTGCAACGAAACCTTCTATGCTAAATGCCGCCCTAAAGAAGTATATCACGTTTATTCGAGGGACGAGTGCAAAACAAATAAAAAGACCGAATAAACTTTTATTCGTTCATTATGTGTTTTAAAAACTTCAACCTTCAAATGGATATACACCTTCTATTTTCCACAGAAACTACCATTCCAGAAAATTGAAACAGGGTATTGAAGCGGCAGGCGTACTCATATGATGAAAAGCATTGGCATCGAGTACACGAAAATGTACTCATCAATTGATTGAGCTACAATGAACCTTCTTCCAAAGGGTTCTTTAATATAATAAATTAGCATGCCTGCAGAACATTTGCAAACCCTTGTAAAGTAAAGCTTTTGTAATATTAATGTTTTCTTCAACCCTTTTCCACAAATTGCTGTCGATACCAATTTGGAAATTATTGCGGTGTTAGAAAGCTCTATGCGGAGAAAAATGGGAAAATAAAATTCAAGACGACATATGAAGTGTGAGCGCCATTTAAATGGAGATAGTGCCAAACAAAAATTCGTGAAAAGTTTGTATGCCTGGCCATTGACGTTTTTCACCGCCGAATAAACAACGCCAGTACTTACTAACTCATCGCAAATGTATCCCGTATAAACTGGCAGGGAGAACGACAGAACATGTAGAGTTTGCAATAACAGGAACTCAATAAAAAATATGTTTGGAAACATTTAAAGCCCTTTTACTATGTGAAGGGTGATGATCAACGGATCTGGGCGCTGCACCAAACAACATTTGCAATTGACCAACATTTCTAGTAATTAGCTCGACATAACTTGGTCAGGCTAGTACTCACAAAAAAGGAGATGATACTGGGCGTTGTGTTAGAGTTATCTCAGTTCAGTTCCCGGGCACGGCGGCCGCATTTCTGATTGAGGCGAGCAGCTTAAACGCCCATGTGTTCGAGATTTCGGCACAAGTTCAAGAGGCCCAGGAGGTGAAAATTAATACGAAGCCCTCCACAACGGCGCGCCTCATCGCCTGTGTAACGTCGGCGGGTAACACCACAATCAATCAATCAATCAATCAATCAATCAATCAATCAATCAATCAATCAATCAATCAATCAATCAATCAATCAATCAATCAATCAATCAACCAATCAATCAATCAATCGACCAATCAGTCAATGAATGAATGAATGAATGAATGAATGAATGAATGAATGAATCAATCAATCAATCAATCAATCAATCAATCAATCAATCAATCAATCAATCAATCAATCAAACTTATCTTAGCGGCATATTTTTATTCAGTTACAGCCGTTTTCTGCAACCGTATTTCATCCGTAGGCTGCCTTGTATTGACAGCTGACGGGAATTTCGCGACTTCTACGACTTCAGTATGGCATGTTTACTTACCTCGGTGTAACGAAGCGTCTTTATAGCGGCAAATTTCAATTTTTTAATGTGCAGAGCATTTTAGGGTCTCCCCTTATAGCTCCCTGGCTCGACTCAAGTAGAGCCACACAGCGTTCAGTCGTAGGCGCGTGCCACAGAGTCTTCGAAAACCAAGCGGATTGTATAGTCATACGCGTTCAAAAAGATTGTGCCCATTTGGCGGCCAAAAATCCTGCCGAGCTCTATCAGAATTGTGAGGTGGAGATTTATTGAGTGTGGATTTTTCAGTGAGAGGGGAAGCTTCTACAAAACAGGGCGATATGACAAAATAATATAAACCCTAATTACCCTGTGAAAATTTTATTTAGTAGCATTTGCAGATTAACCTAAGCTTCAAACTCAGCACGTAAAATTAAACGGCTTACAATTATCGGCCGCTGAAATATCAATACAAAATGGAACATTAAAGGACTGGTTAAGCTATACTTTTCTTGTGCAGGGCACACACACACCCACGCACGCACGCACACACACAAACACAGACGCACACACGCACACAGGCACGCACGCACAAAAACACGGCACACACACGTTCACACACAAAGTGTTGCCGAGCAAGTGTTGCCACGATTACGGCGAACGCTGGAGTCTTTGTCGTTCCGAGCAAGGGTTGACAAGATTACGGTCACTGGTAGAATTTTTTGCGAATACTGGCCAATATCCCTAAGTGGTTATGCTTGTGCTGACAAACGTGAGCAGGGGACGCTTCCAGGTCGCCGCAAAGCACGAACACACGAGCGCTTGGGATTTTCTTGGTTTTTTTAACTGCCGGGCGGTCGCCAAAATCATAGCCATTCTCCATAAGTGGTTACGCTAGGCCTGAAAAATGTTTGCAGGGGACGTCGGGAGGTCGTCACGAGGAACGCACACACGAGAACTAGGCATTTTCTTGGTTATGTAAATGCCGGACGGTCGCCGCGAAGCCCGAGCTCACGTACGGGCGCTCGGCTATTTCTTGGTACTTTTAACTACGGACACAAAAAATTGCGATTTGCTAACTGCAAGCTCCGGTTTCTACGTTCTTATTTGGCTGAATAAGACATGGTATGGTTCCCAAATAGTAACCAAGCGCTTCCTAATGTTCCGAGAAGCCAGCTGATACCACCCAAGCTGCAAGCTGAACTTGCAGTTTCTGGCTGCACTCAGTCACCCACTTCCCAGCCGCGCCTACAGTCTCTGCTCAGCCGAACACCGATAAGCCGAGCCACCGGCTTCTCGCCGAGGCCCGGGGTCGCAAATCCAGGCCCTCGACGTGCCGACATCAGCCGAGAATACCATGTAGTTCGACGCCCAGAGCGGCCGCACCATACCACCACCTGGCCCCTGGCAAACAATTTTGCGCAGCGCAGCACCTTCAAAAAGACGCAAGCCAACCAGCCCCAGCACCTAATGCCACGTAAGCCTTGAAGCCTTCCACGTGGTATGCCTGCGAACCGACTACCTGATACCGATTACAAGGTTGTTTTTCGACCACGAACTGGACTACAAGTAGCTGCCTAGTCTGACCGCCAAATCACTCAGAGCTTGCAACAGGGAAGTAACGTCCCACAACACGTTTTCTACGCCCACGTTACCGTGCAGGTTCAAGCTTCACAAAATATAATTCTCGCCAGAACATCTGAAGAAAACTGCGCTCTGGCTTTGAGCGCAATATCAACAGTTCAGCTGGGGGCAACGACACATGAAGTTCAGCCTTACCTGAAACCGATCCCAGGGACGATCCATGGAGTAATTCATGGACTGGAGCAGGGCACCACCACTGACCAACTGCCCCAAATCCTGGCAACCAACGCACCACGCATACTACATGCCCGAATGCTGAGTAATTCTACGTCCGCAGTGGTCACATTCGGAGGCATCCATGTACCATTTTACATAAAAGCGTATGGACTTTTCACTCGCTGCCGACCATACCGTCAAACATTTAAGTGCTGCTCAATCAGTGAGGAGCTAGGTCATAGGCAGGATGTCTGCCCGAATCCTGACACGGCTGTGTGCGCCCTGTGCCACGTGAAGGACCCTACACCCGGCCTTGACTGCAGCCCCAAGTGCCAACTTTGTGGCCTGGACTACCCCACGGCCAGCAAGGACTGCGAAAAAAGTTCCGTCCTCCGCCTCCGCCGCTGCGGTTCCGAGAACGAGCCCTCGCTCCTCAAGTCTGGCTGCAAATCTCCTCGAGTCACCAGCCTGATCATGCAGACTACCCACTGCCTCACATGCCGGGACCCACCTTTGCTGGACCACGACAGGTGAGCTGCTCAGCTGTCGTTGTTCTTCCGCCCACTGCTCGTGACCAGTCCCTTCCTCCCCACCCTTCAAGCATAACCTCCTGACTCCCGCATTCAAAGTCTTCAAAAAGAAAATACTCTCCTCAAACAGCAATTAGAAGCTATACTACTCAACGTACGGTCACCCTAGAAAAGCGCGTTGAGAATCTCCTCTCACAAGTGGGGCTGTTAGTCAAGCAACAAGCTCAGCGCACCTATGACCCCGATGCAGCACCCCTCCCCACGCAAATAGAGGTGTCAGTTCAAGAGTAAGTTAAGCGCCCTGAACACCCGACTATTCGCGGAGACCCTGATACCACACCCGTTAGTTCTTTCGCCGCCACTCCCGCTCTGATAGATAACAGCCAACTTGAACGCCTCATTCATGATATGGGTGAACGCCTCAACAGCCGATTGACCGCACTTGATCGGCGCCTCCATGCCATAGAGGCAGGAAATCGTCAGGCCCATAAAAAACTGAAAAAGCGCACCTCGCCACACGCAATAGAAATAGCAAATCGCCAGGTTCGTAAAAAGCCCCCAAAACGCATCTCGCCCCACACTGCCGCCAATGCTTCTGCAACATTTCCAATCTGCCAATGAATAATTCCTCAGCGCCCAGTAAATGATCCGCTTTCGAACGTTTGTTAACCATATAGCAATGGAACTGTCGCTTATTTTGCAACAAACGACTGTCTCTCACTGCCCTGGCCCTCCAACACTCGCCAGACGTGATCGCTCTGCAAGCAACTGATACAGACAGCGTGTCACTCCGTGGGTACACGAGATATACCACCGACGTAAGATCTCGAACAGCCGTCCTCGTTCAAGCCGCACAGACAGCCCAAACCCCCACCCCACCTACCACAATCGATTACACATTCATCGAGCTCCTCCAACGCAACAAGTCGCATGCCAGCCTGTATGTGCTGAACATCTACAGTCCTCCAACCCAGCCTCTTTCAGGGATCGACCGCCTTTTACGAACCGTTCGTCAACGAACCAGAGGACACAAACTTGTGGTCCTCGGGGAATTCAATGCATAGCATACGGCCTGGGGTTGCCCCAGAAACAACAAAAAGGGTGCAGCCTTACACGAAGCTACTATGAAATACCAACTTCAGCTTTGTAACTCCCTCCGCATTCACACCAGACTTGGCAACAGTGTCTCGCACGGCACTACCCCCAACCTAACGTTTGCGTACAACATCAAAGGGGCTATATGGTCGCGCCTGGACGAAACTCTTGGTAGCGACCACTACCTAATTCAGTTACAAATGTCCTATCAAAGAGGGAGCCGCCAAAAAATTGGTACTGCGCGCATAACAAATTGGAAGAACTTCCGAGAAACCGCCCCGATGATCCGAAAACAGGTCTCGAGGAATGGACTACCAAGCTCATTCAAGAGGCAAGAAAACACACACAGGAACTTTCCCTTACGCAGGATAACCCAGCCATCGATGCCCATCTCCTCCACCTCTTGGACGACTGTAGACGTGTAATCAGGCGGTGGAAAAAGAACAAGACGAACGGCAAGCTGAAGATCCGGATTGCGGAAAGTACGACAGAAGCTGAATCATAGGCCCGTGAGCTGAGCCAGCAGAACTGGACGCAGTTCTGCAACAAGCTGCAAGGAACTCTTGGAACCCGCGGTACATGGTACCTGCTGCGTTCCCTTATGGGCCGTGGTGAATATAAGGCGGTCGCAGCAGACCAGCTTCGCCGATTAATCCACATTACCCGGGCACTGAAGAAGACTTGTTGAACGAACCTAAGATAGCCTTGGCGGCCCCACCTCACGTACAACCCACCCAGACACCCGACTACACAGGCGATCCGAATCCCAAATTCGACGAGTCGTTCTCTATTGCTGAAATCGAGGCGGCAGTGTACAATCTCACCCGAAACACCACTCCGGGTCGAGACAAAATCTATAACAAATTATTGCGAAACCTTGACCATGCCGTCCTAGTCAATCTCCTAGTCTACATCAATGAGTGCTGGCTGGCAGGTTCCTTGCCCCCACAGAGGAAACACGCAGACGTCACTTTCATCCCCAAGCCCAGCAAACCCTAGAACCCTAAGAATCTGAGGCCTATTTCTCTGACCTCATGTGTCGGCAAATTGTTTGAACACCTGGTTCACAACCGGGTCTCGCTCCACGTTGAAGACAATGGCTACTTCCCTGACACGATGAACAGCTTCCGCCCACCTCTGTATACCCAAGACATACTACTTCAGCTTAAGGAGGAAGGGCTGGATGACCTTAATAACCACAGCAAGCGGTCCATCTTGGCCCTCGACATTAAGGGGGAATTTGACAACGTTTCTCACCAAGCCATTCTTCAAGGCCTCGCATCTACAAACTGTGGCGAGCGCACATTCCAATACTTTGTCTCCTTTCTAACCCAGTGCACAGCAAAAGTGGGCATCGGGCACCGTCCATCCGACGCATTTAACACCCTGCCAAAGGGCACTCCGCAGGGGTCGGTAGTATCCCCAATAGTATTCAACCTCATAAAGAAAGACTTGCCACCCCTACTAAAAGCCATTCCAAACCTTGGCCACGCAATATACACGGAGGACCTAACGCTCTGGGTCCCCACTCGATCTCCGGGCGACCAGCAAGATGCACTTCAAGCAGCCATTCAGGTCACCCAACAATATTTGAAAGCCCGAGAACTCGCGTGTGCCCCTGAAAAATCTGCCCTTCTAACCCTGCGCAAAAGAACATATAAGAAGCGTCCAGATCCCATACCAGATCGAGAACTTACCATTATTGAGCAACCCGTCCCCAGTGTCCACACCTGCGCATATTCGGCCTCACCATGTCAAAAGATGGCTCAGGCGCCCAGACTATCCTTCCCTTGCAACGGACTCTTAACCAGCTCATTCACCTCATCCGCAGGATCTCCCATTAGCGATTTGGGCTACAAGAATCTGACACCCTGCGCATCATTCACGCCCTCGTTATTAGCCGGGCTACGTATGGGACACCGTATTTCGCCCTGAAACCCGCAGAGAAAGAAAAGCTAAACATCGCCATACGCCAAGCCTACAAGGCCGCCTTTGGGCTGCCTCCAGAAACCGCAACAAGAAAACTTCTACAGCTCAATATCCATAATACATGGGAGGAACTGGAAGAAGGTCATCGCATCTCCCAATTCACGCGACTTAAGCTCACGCCAACCGGCAGGGCTACACTTACCGGGCTCGGCTACAGGCCTCCACCCAAAATGCGAGCAGAGGTAACGCATCCCTCTAATCATCCAGCAGTACATCAAAGTCGCACCCACTCCCAGAATTATGCACCCCATCTATAACAAGGCACGCCGAGAAGCCCGGATACGAGCCCTTAGAAAACGCCTCCCCAACTCTCCCTGTACTCGTTACACGAATGCCTCTCAATACCACGAATAACACGCCCATGCCGGGAGTGTCACCGACGCCAACGGTGCAGAACTGACGGCCGCTACAGTACACACGACACCTATTGAGGCAGCAAAAGAAGTTGCCATCGCTCCAGCCTCCACCACCGGAAACAAGCCACCACCGGAAACAAACAAAAAAAAAACAAGCCAGTTACGCTTGCTGGAAAGCTAGCCATCGACGAGATGTGTGTCCGCATTTCTCCCTTCACCCCACTGCATCCCTTTTGGCTTCCTCATTCCTGCCCCAAGCCCCTGTTCTCCCCTGCGCATTTTGTGCAATGGTGACCGTCTCACTTGGACTGCAGTTAGTCCCAGCCGATTCTAATCCAAACGGAAGCAACCTCCCTGCACAACGCCACCGAATGGTCTTCCTCCACATAGGTCTCCTCATCCGTCCACATGAGACCCATCGTCCAAGATGTACAACCAAGCCTTCAACGTATCGTAAGCACCCGGGGCCTGCTCCCGACTCCGCCGCCTCCTTGTAACACCGAATCTTCCACTTTTCCTTCCTCTCCTTGACAGTGTCTGTTTGTTTCGGGAAATGCAACACCTTCGCCAAACGACCATCCAACTACGGCAGGAAAAGGACCATTTCACCCGAGAAAATGCCGTTTTCAAACGACACATCTCAGACAACCCTCCCTCCATCCTGCACTGTCAGCACTAGCACTAACCCTTTGAAACGCAAAGCTACAGTATTACCTCAGGCAGAAAATGATGAACTCCTGAAGGAAATACGCACTATCCAAACAGCGCACCACACAGATACCAAGCAAAAAATCTCCGCCTTGTAATACTCTATCCACCAGCCCCCGAAGAATTCCTTCAATGTATTGCTGCCATCAGACTACAGGTCCCAACGCCTATTCTGTCCTCTATCGATTCAGCACAAATCCGGATGTCCATAGACAATGGCCACTACCAGCACTTTTAAGTCTCCTACTTTCTGGCAGTGAAACTGCCATGTATCGCACTAAAAAAGCCAACCTTCAAGCCCACCTCTCCACCCTTGACCTCCCCACCATCATTACTCTTCAAGAGACTGGCACCCCGCCACCCTGTTACACTACGCCGGAATTCATGACGCACGTTCCTTATAACTTGCCACTCTCCTCCACCGAAACTTTAGCGTCACCAAACAGCCACTGGCCTCCGACATCCCTGACGTCTTTATCACCCTCTTTCCCCGAACTCTCCACTCACAGCGTCGACACTTCGTAATGCATACAATCCTCGCTAAATCCCCACCCCCTCTTTCCTACCTCTCTCAAGCCACGCTCACACATGCGCAACAACACCTCGCATCACCACGGCGGATTTGAATGCCCGCATGGGGGTAGGGCATACCCTCCGACCACACATAAAGGCTTCCTACTGTCGCATATATTACAAGGTCTTAAGCTTACTGTACATAATTATTCTACTCTCTGTACCCAAATTGGCAATAGCGTCCAGGGGGACTGTGCCTCCGACTTTACAAAATTACCCTGCCGCAGTTACGCAAAATGGCAAGTCCTACCCCAAGAGCTCGACAGTGATCATTACATCGTCTCTATCTTACGTCGCCCCCATTTCGACTGCCACGACACTCCCATTCATACCACACTCACCAATTCGGACACCTTCCATACCCACACTCAACCACTCCCTCCCCCAAGCTGACTACTCCAGCCCAGCATTGCAACACTGAATACAAGTACTTCAACAATATCATACCAACACCTACACCATAATTTATCCCGCTACCCATTCTACGTAGGTTAACTCCAAAACGCACCATATCTGGGAAGCCTATGCTAGCAGGTAGAAGCGGTGGCGCAAGCAAAAAATCGCCGCCCCCTGAAGAAACACCTTCATCTTCTCCGGAATCAAATACAACACGTCTTCTAACTAGCCCACCCTAACTGGTTGTAGATTTGCCAAGACTTTCGCGGGCAGCTCTCAACGACGCAAGCCTGGCCCCTCCCCACCACCTGCTAGACCCCTCGAACTCTGGAAACACCGCATCACACAACTTCTCCATTCGCTTTATGAGTCACTGGACCCCATTCTAAAAGCCCTCCGCTCTACATACCACTCCTCGCACCTTCATCCACCTCCTATCACACCTTTCCATACCGCAACAGAGAGCCATTCTCTTCACACGGCCTTCACAATAGAGAAAATCAAAGCTGCCCTCGCAGACCTCTGCAGGCGCACAGCGCCTGGGCCTGACCGGATCAGAAAGTTTCCTTCGCCACCCGGTTGGCCTCGCCATTGACCATTTCACCTCGTAGTTCAACTATTTACTGGACTGGAGGCACTCTCCCCCAAACCTGGTGACCTTCTGACATTAGGCTTACCCCCAAACGTGGCAAACCTCTCACTCTCTCTAACCTCCGCCCCAGCTCCTTCGAACTCAGTGGACTAACCTACCATCACCCCTACTTTCCTCTCATTCTCGTACCCATTCCATGGAAGCCGTATTGAAGAATGTATACAAGCGGGCTTACTCACCACACCTTCAGCATCAATCTCTCGCCTTACCAGCCTCGGCCTCCATAGCACCATCGCGGAAATCATCGACGCTCATCGCACCGCCATTATGTCCGGACGTCACTTAATGCCCCCAGACCGGCACATCTTCCATCTCATCCGCATCAACCGGCCAACACACCCCCAACCCCCTGCTATCACCCACTCATCCACCACCTTAACGAAATTCGGCCTTTACGTTGTAACATGCGTTCCTTTCCTCTTAACCACCACCGCTTAGCATACCCCTCATCCCTTTGTCTATCCCTTAGCTTAACCTCTTAGCCTACCCCATTGCCTATCCCTATCCCCCGTCAAACCACACGCGCTGCGAAGTCGCAGCCACCTATACTGAAAACGAAGCGTTTCGTCTCGCCGTTAATGGCCACATCGCCAACTCGTATCTTCGGCCTCGATACGCACCGCATCCTAGACGTCGGAGAAGGAGTCGACCATAGCCCTAGCTCTCACGCACAGTCCCATCCCTCTCAATATCCTCTATGACTCCCAACAGGCCACTCGGAATTACGTTAAGGGGCGCTTCCCCTCATCTGCCAATCCTCGCTCCGACTCCGTGGTGCTGTTGTAGACTCCGGCGCACACTGGCTTAGGCGCTAATAAGGCGGCATACGACAATTCACGAGCTTTGACACTCCAGACTCCCTCTTCTTTTGCAGCTACCGGCGGGCTCCCAAACCAGTGGCTTCTGAACCACTTTTACCTACAGTGGCTTCTGAAAAACTTTTAACCACCGCCGCTGCCGCCGAACTCGGCGTCCCCCCCCCCCCCCCCGCCAACTCCGGCAGCCCTTTGCAGCTCAGGTGTGGCAGATTCTACACACACACACACCCCACCCCCTGGTGGCTCAGTGGCTAAGGCGTGGTGTTGCTAAGAACAGGGACATGGGTTCTATTCCCGGCCGCTTTTCTAATGGAGGCGAAAAGCAAAAATGTTCGTGTGTTCGACATTTCGGGGCAAGTTAAAGATCCCCAGGTAGTAAAAATTAATCCGGAGCCCTCAATACCAAGCCTATATTCAATCACCAATACACAACCTCCACCTTGAACCCACTTGTCAATACCCCCCTTCCCCAATTTTCGCCTCACGTATCGCTCGGCATGTGGGAATCTAGACAGCCACTGTCAGTTCTTTTGTGAGAGTTAAGCTTCTTTATACTGCCTTATCTTATCCTCCAGCCTTTGGGAAGAGGCCCTGGGAGCCTAAACAAATCCGATCAATTACTGGTGACTTTGCGGGCACTGACGTCGCGACGAACCTTATGGACATTCGACACCCACTTCCTAATCCAAGTGACCTAAATAAAGTTCATGCTCTGTGTCACAAGTCACGTCTCTTAGATCGAGACTTCGGAAAATATGCCAAATTTTGGAAGTACTGCGACCGCGGTGCATATACTAGTCGCATCAGTTTTGTCAGGACCTCTTTATTGTGCTGTTTTGAATGACAGGCTCCCTCATTACTGGCAATAATTACGGGTTGACACGAAGAGTAAGGTATGCACCGTTTACCACACATGGCGGTAACAAAAATATACTAGCTTATGCACAGCTGTCAAGGCGGTTCCAAGGCAAGTCGTTAGTTTCTGTAGTTATTTTCTGTTTCGTATTGATGTCTTTCTGTACCGAAGAATAGTCTGGTGCGCAAAACTAAGAGCATTACTCCTGGAACAGGCGTTTTTAAGATTTTGTGGTAAACTATTTAAAAGAATACATGCATACAAAATGCACTGGAGGCTAACATTTCAAGCTTTTCTGCATATGACTGAAGAGGCATCCATGAGATCATTTTCGGAGAAAAATCGTCGCCCTAGAGTATGGATATATTTCGTCCGAGTAAGCATCTCGTTATAAAGCGCACACGCTGTAGCAATGTTTAGTATGAAAAAAACTGACGAACAGCTTCATTAGCAGCATGGGGAAAACAGGGAGTCGTTTAGAGATGGATATTTGGGCCCATCAATGAGTAAAACAGTTCACACAAAAAACAGCGCTCAAGACGGGACAGAAGGAAGAAGGCTACACACACAGCGCTGACTACCAACAAAGTGTTTATTTGCCGCTCAGCAATATAAACGAAAAGGTTACAGCAAGATAAGTGCGGAAAGAATCCAGAAACAAGAAAGATTACAAAAACTTGAAAAGTATAGACAAGAAAGAGCATCTTTGCGCAGTCATATCACTAGTTCGATCATTTCGCTTCGTCTTCAATAAACGCTATCTCTTTTGCAGACAAAGCAACAGAAGGGGTGCTTACGCAATCATCGGCTCCCTTATAAATCGTGTATGCTTCCAGCAGCTCACGCGTGCGCTGATCTCTGTAGTGCTTAATCACTTTACACTGATCAAATATAGGAGTGCACTTGCAGGACGACACGTGCGAGTGGAGCCCACTGGCTTTCGATTGACCCTATAGCGGGTGCTGCCCACCAGTTCTGAGGGTTTTACCCTCTAAATTAGCGACCAGACATCCACATTTAGGCAGGGGATGTCCCGTTTCTGTGGATGTGGTCGCGCTCTACCGTCAGCCTGCTTGTCGGACGGCGTTTTAAGTGCGAATGCACTTCTTAAGCGAGCCTGAAGCGTCCGCCGGCGTCCGCATAGCAACAGCTGCGGGTGCGCGCGCTCCTCGTCTTCCTTGGCAACGGGGGTAGATGGGCGCGCGCTGCCTGGCCGCTGTCATGGCACATACCCACGTGGGGGATTGGCCAGGAATCGGGCGTGAGAAGGGCTAATGCACCCGCTTAAAGGAGTACTGACACGAAATTTCAAAGCTGAGATCCGCTCTAGCAATCAAGTACAACGACAACACAAATAGGTGTCTGTGAATAAATGCATCTTTCTTTCTTTGTAGTTGTGTGTGTGTGTGTGATCTCTCTTTCGCGAACATTACCGAACCGCGCAAATTCAACTCGTGCATTCGCACTTTCACATTCTTCCCCTCGGGGAAATGCGGGGAATTTTTTTTTCGCCGCCTTCTGTCGAAAGTATGGAAGACGGGTATCAATTGCCCTGTGCCACGAATGAAAATCTGGAGGAATGGAAGAGCGAAAAGAAATCGTTTGAAGAACTCAAAAAAGAAGCTCCGATGTTGTGATTAAACAAAAAAAACACACAACACAGCGACTGCGTTGTGTGTTTCTTGCTTAATACCAACATGTGAGCTGTTTTCTTGAAGTTACTGTGTAGCAACGAGTCATTCAGCACTCCCTTTTGCGTTTGAGGAACGGTGGGGACCGTGCTTCAGGTTTTTGAAACTAATGACTTGTCTTGCAACAATATCAAGACAATCGTCAAGTCGTGCTGGCCAGGCACAAACGCACCAATGGAAATCGTATTTTTCTTGACGAATAAGATGCGCATTGCAGAGAAGACGCAGCTTCATTTGATCACGACACAAAAAAGGCAGTGAGGTTGCTTAAGGTGAATTCGCACATGACATGTGAGCGGTGCTACAGACATAAGCAAGGATAAATAACTGCTGAGAGCAATTCATTCTAGCAAGAAGTATAAGTATAAGTAATAAATATAAGTATAAGCAAGAAGTATAAAAAACCTGGAGGACCAGGAAGGCCGCATGGTTCAGATCTAGTAATACATAGTGCAATTTGTCATTTAAGGTATGTGCCACGTTCTTGCAAACACCCCCTCCCCCCCCTTGTCCCCCCCCCCATTAACACACCGTCGCGCTTTGGGGTCCGAGGAATATGGTCACTTTACTCTAAACACATATGGTGCCTTGATGCAAGCAGGTGAAGAGTATAAAATTATGAAGTGGGCCATAGGTGATATAGTTTTCAAAAAGCATTTGGTACTGGGTACATTGAAAGTTCTGTGTGGTCGTGGCTAAAATATGGCCCATAAATTGCTAGGGGAGCTCAAAAAGTAGCCGAAAGATTGCCAGAGTTGATTAACGAATGTTACCCACAAAAACGGACACCTCATAGATGAGATATATTCTAGAATTTATGGATCACATAGGAAATGTCACGATATAGAAGCTCTACCAAATAAAAATTGAGTTGGAGAGAATAATACGTAACTGGAAGTAATTAAAGTTAGCGGTAAATTGCTTATATTTAGTTTTTTTTTACGAAAGAGACCAGCTGCCCCGGAACTATGAAACGATCAGGGTGGCCAAACACCACCACTTGTGTTCGTAGTGTCCCTCAGTTAAGATGTGTGTTGGCAACATGCACTTACGCATATATGATCAGTCTAACCATTTTAAAACACAAGTAGTTATTAACTAAGTGGCATAATACGTTCCTGCTAAGTGACGCTATAGCTCCACAATCATCATCAGCGGGGCTGGCCCTGCAACGTCAGCTTTGCCAGGCATTAGAAGAATGCGACTACACGCCTGGGCGGTCGCTGGTCGTACCTTTTCCCGATTGGGGCCGGGCCTGCGCATTATTAAATGAAGAAAGCCTTATCCGCTACAACCGAGCCTGCTTCCCTTCAAATTGGTGACTCGTAAGTTCCGCGCCTGTCTCCCGGACAGCGGCACGCGGACATGTCGACGTGGGGGGACCCGGCAATACTGGGGTTTGAGCCACGCAACTTCAGAGGTTGATTTTTCAAGCACGAGGACATCTTGCTGAACTACGCAACCATACAGCCGCTCCCTAGGGCAGACGCATACGCTCGAGCTCCGCTGCGTCCGCGCCACACCACCGCCCAGCGAAACCCCCTTGTACGGCTTCAGAGACGACCGCTTTCGGCTTCTAGCGGTGGAGGTACCGGCACGGCCAGCACAAGCTCCGCCGCCGCACTAGGTACCTTCGGCACCATCGGCGTCGCTTCGTGCCACCAGTGTCACCCCGCTGGACTCCACCTCCCGCGTGGCAGCCACACCTACACCCAAAAGACCCACAGCCGACATTGTCACGGACGCAAACAGGCCGCAGCCATCCTTCTCCCGTGCTACTACCCCCCCCCCCCCATATGCAAGGGCTCCGGTGAGCGTCTCGTGACCATTCCATCTTGCCAAACCGGTAGATCGCTAGCGTACCATCGCGTCTCATAGGCACCATGACTTTGACACGCTGCCCCGCCCCAGTGCTGTCGCAGCATACGCCAACCCAAACGAACTCACGCCGCCCGTTCGGCTGCAGCATTCAGTGCACCCGTATTCTTGAGTGCGTGAAAATACCAGCCGTGACGACTACACGCCGGGCTTCAGGCGCAAAATCCAGAAGTCCCGCCACAAGCAAACGCCGACAACACAGCCAGGACAGCTGCTCTTCATCAAACGCCCCCACAGCACCCAATCACCCATCCCTGCAGGATGACGCGACAAAGCCCGACCAACCTGTGGCAGCCGTCCATTACTTTAACTCATTGATGTCACCGCCAGTGGAGCCCGCTTCTGCTACTCCATGCCGAGGTCGCCATCGACATCGTAAGCACACGTGAACAAAGAGTTTCATCGCTGGCATTACTACGGCGCACATCCAAGGCAAATGTAACTGGAGCGAAGCTTCCGTTGAAGCCCATACGTTCAGAAAATGGCGGTTCTTGAGCTCTTAGCACTATCTTTGTGAGGAGGGAACACTTCCGGTGGAACAAAAAATAAACGGGATGTGACACAAGATCCGGTCAAAAAGTGACGTCATCTTGGTGGCACTAGCGCAAAAATTTGAGTTCAAAATTTAGCAGGCCTCTGATGGCTGAAGGCTCATGTCACTGCCATTTTACGCACGTCGGCGAGCTTTGGACGAGTGTGCTTCAAGTCAACGCCAGCTTAACTAGTACAGACTCGTGCCTAGAGAACCTACTTAAGCATACTGTCATATGATTAGCTTAGGTGTTGCTGAAAACATCTTGCATTTTCCATAAACTTTTTTCTGTATTTATCAGGGTGTCGAACCGGAACTGAACCAAACCGAATACTGGAACTGAACCGGTTTTTCGCCGGAACTGAACCAGAACCCGAACCGTGATTTTTTAAGCACGCTGAATCCGACCCGGGACTGAACAGAAAAAAGAAATAACGGGTACCGGTTCATGCCGAAACGGTTCGACCCTTCTTTGTTGATACTGCTCAGTCAATGCAATTCAGGCCTTTTTTTCTTTCACGTACCATCAAGTTGATACCCACTCGCGCACTTTCCCCTCCAGGCAGTTGAACATTCACGCTCTATGTAACAACAGGGGAAATGAATGAGTACCAATGTAGCAATAGCATCTTGCTGCTGGATGCGCGAGCGTAGTGCAAGCTGACCAAACGAAATGTCATTCTCGGCAGCTTGCGAAGGATATAAAATGACTTTGCCCTTCCCAGCTGCGACCTAATTGGAGCAGTCAGGCTGCAGGAGTGCTGCACGGCGCAACAGCGAATGTTCACACCCGATGTGTGCAAAGTTTTTGCATTTCGCAATTTTTTTAAAGGGTCCAACACCTGCAAATTGTTAATACTTGACAAGTGTGACCGCAGGAGCTGCTCAGTGGCTAAGCCGTTTGCTACTGACCACAAGTGGCCTCGATCTCCGTTCCCCACGACCGTTTTTCTGAAGTAGATGGAAATCGAGAACGTCCGTGTATGGAGATTTTGATCCACGTTTAGTATTACCACCTGGTTAATATGAGTCTGCCGGCCTGCAACATAAGCTGCGCCTTGGAGCAGAACTATGGCACGGGGCATCAAATGCAGCATTTTTTTAAAGATGTGTTTACACGGAAAAGAACAAAAATAAAAGGCGAATCACGTTGTTTAAAATATTACGCAAAAAGTAAGTAAAACCGAATAAGTAAAAAAATCTCCAAAACGTGGACATTGCTCTATACTTTTCTTTGCCTTGCTTTTCACAACCAAACGTGTCATCAATGCGAAGGAAGTGAGTTCCGTGGTCAGTTTTTGAGGACAGTACAGTGGACAAGTTCCGTTTTTTACAGATACAAATAACAACAGATATGTCAGGGAAAACTGTTGAAGCGCGCACTTAATCCCTTGGCAAGAAACTGCAGCCCTCGACCTTTCCTCGGAAGCAGAAACTAATAAAGCAGATGACACGAACAGGAAGGCAGGCTAGTACCTCACACTGCCCTATTCACCCAGCAATAATCTTTTCCGCTTGTTCTGCAGTTTTGTCTCTTTTAGATCTGCTTTTTTTCGAGGGTACACTTGTACTGACTGCCCAACACGTTACATTACTTTTACTGCTACTCATTCCGGAGGGGAGTACTGCTGTGGATGAATTAAAGAGCGTTCTACCCAAAAAAGTCCCATCTGATGCTGCGTGCGTGAAATTTCTCTTTCATTTTGTAACAGCATAACCTGTTATTAGATTCCGCAATGTAGCACACGGAACGATGGTCGGGGGTGAAGAGGTACGATGACATACTGATAGTAATGCACACATCCGGCATAGCTATCGCGAAAGAAATTGCAGTGGTCAGACCAATAATGCAGTGACTGAGCGTTAACTAAAGCTTACTTTTACAGAAGAGTGGCTAACACATTCGATAAGGTGTGACCAAATATTCTAATTCATTGGTAGTATTCATGTGCCTGTTGTAGAATTTTTCTGTTTTGTTACAAATATAAAAAAAAATGAACGCCATTGGTATTAAGCGCTGGTATTTGAATGCGCCAGTACGCCGGCCTAAATTTAAGGCTTCAAGGTTAGCGTGATGGGCGATTCCGCAGTGACGATTGCGATTTCAACAAAAAAGGAAAGGGCAGAAAATATATCCCACCATCAATATCTCTTGGCGGTGGCTTTATGAATAGTCGCTAGGACAACATAAAGTCTAGGCCAGGAAGTAGGTGGTAAATCCTCGCCACTTCATCTGTTTTTCTATTATCTCGTAATTGTTTAAAGTTCGCTTTGCAATTGCACCACTGCCCTTGGGCAACAGCAGCAATTTGAATCCTTGTTTGTATTTTGATTTGACTGTCGTTTTAAACTACTAAATATTTTTTTTTCTAATTTCAGTGATCATTCAACTAATCGAACTGGTTCGCGAACCGGTTCGCTACGTTATTTTGTCGAACCGAAACTCAACTGGAACGAAATGATTTCGCCTGAACCAGAGCCGTAACCGAACCGGTATTTGTTTTCTGTTCGACACTCTAGTATATATGTATTCAAGAAGATGCTGCTCCTGGGTCAACAGACAACCTCTAATCTGACATATCCACCATACCAGTGAGACCTTACGTGTCTTTACTGCATCGGCACAGCCCATTGAACCTGAACCACTTTCTCTTCCTGAGCCATCCTGCCATTCGCGTTTCTACACGCCTTGTGACAGACTGCTACGTTTATCCCGAACTGCAGCACGACTGCCGCACATGGGCTTGTCTTTGCATTCGTTGCTAACCCGCCAAGATCACCAGGCACGTTACGTCGCCCCACGGGACATTCCCCTTGCCATCGAAGTGGTTCAGATTCGTTCAAATTCGCATTATTGACCCCCTTCCAGCAGATGGGCCTTAACGTAATTGCCTTACCACCATTGATTTTTTCGCTTAATGGCATGAGTTATGGCTGCAGCATACGTCGCCTCGGCTTCCTCCTCAGGCTGGATATTCCGCATCGGCACCCCTGGTCGCGTAACAACCGATGAATGATGGCAGTCAAATTTCAACTCTTCAGGCTCCTCTCGCTCCCCACTGGATTACAGCAATCCTGGGCCACCAGGTACCACCGTTGTACCAATGGGATGATGAAACGCTTGCACCGTCAGCTCAAACCAGTGGGGTAGCCAGAAATGTTTTTCGGGCGGTGGGAACGTGCACTCGACCGAAATATGGGAGGGGGGAGATAGGAAGGCAAAAGTTGTTGCGCGTGGTTTTTCGAACGGAGCTTGAAATAACTGACTTGGCAGGACCATGTGTGTGTGCTAAGCGCTAACAGTAAAGCCTACCCTAAGGAGCTTAGATTATGATGATGATCTTACTTCGTTTTCGCAATTCTATAGGGTATGCAATGACTGATTCGTTTGGCGGAAGAGTAGGCGGTTATACGGGCGGGCGCTCGTGAGCGTAATTGGTAGTGTGCTCGGGAGCGTAATCGTTCGTGAGAGTGCTCATTATCGGTGACCAGGCCCTGAAGTTCTTAAGGCAAAAGTTAGGCCGACTAGCGACGGAGGCCTCAATTGCAGCTGTGCATTGCGTGCTTACTATCAAGATTCACGTGCTCTACATTTTTCTTTAGCAAAGGTAGGAATAATTTGTATATATACCCGTGAAGTACAATATTGCACGATTTCAAGGTTTTCACCCGAACATCGACCGGCCAAGCGTGCTAAGGGCCTACCGGTTCGTTTGGGAACCATAAAAATCAAGGCTGCGTACCCTTCTACCCTTTTTTGGCTGTTCCATGCTACAACAATGGCACCCACAACAAACTAGCCAACTTTCTGTTTCAACCTTTACATTTGTCGAGATCAAGCACATTCTTGGTTGCCGTTTATCTATGCTAACGATAACGAAATTGGCAGAGAAGATCTTCTAAAGCTGGTGTTCCGCCTCCTTCATTTGAACGTGTTGCGGTCCCGCGACCACCTTCAAATCGAACTCGGCCGTTCAGTTAAATTTCGCTTGTCTATCTAACCAGTGATGAAGACGAAATAGTTAAAATCGTTGGAAAGGTCGAGCGGAGAGGACGATCTCGACTCGCTACGATGACCGAGGTCGGGTGCTTGAAGCAGGTCAGGAACGAGGACTCCATGTGTTGCTGAATAATAGGTTTGTTTAACTATTCACATGACTCAAAGTATTTACATCTGGGCACAATGACGGTTTCTTTTCCACTCGGTCCGCAGTACCCTGTTTGGCCTTGACAGTTCATTGTGCTTCGGTACGAAGTGTTTGTTGAGAAGGTTAATAGCATGAGCGAAGTCACATTCTGGTTGCGGTCTTGCAGGGGAAGGTACATCCAAGACCGAAGTGTTGTATACATCAAGCAACGCTGGTCCTACAACAGGCACGAGTAGTGCTACTTACCGTGCAGGCTAGGCGCTGGCTGTGTTCGTTACTTTCAGGTACAGCGTGAAGACTTTCTTAAAGGAGCCATGAAGACAAAATACAAGTTGGGTTTATTAGAAAGACTGCTTAGTCCCAATAACAATGATACCAATATCATCGCAATCTTCGAACAAATAACGGAGATATTAAAGAAAACGTTTGACGCAGTCGCGACCCCCTAGCCAATTTCCCGCAACTTTTCTATGACGTCACGGAACCTTGTTTGTGCGATTGGCGGCCGCCTAAGAGACCTGTCGCGACGACACATGACTGGACGTCTGTAATGGGGCCTCTAGTTCCATTTTACCGCATCACTTGAATACTAACGTGCAGTTAACTCACTGAAAATTATATTTTATTGTTGGCCCGTATGACGTCATTCTTGCTCCATAACACGTCACTGTGGCGCAAAATTTGAAAGTTTTTAAATACTTCTTGCTTTTTTTTTCGTTAAAAAACATCTTTTGTGGCTCTAATGGAGCTGAGTGAGATACTAAATCCTCGTTCTTTCAAATTAAACGAAGTTGTATTTTCTCTTCATGGCTCCTTTAAAGACGTGCCATTGTTCCACCGCGTTGCTCTTCTAGTCGAATTTCGGTGGTTCTGCAAGCTAAATTATTTCTTCGCTTGCGTTACAGCTGGTTCACAACTCTGACACAATGTTTGGTTGCGGTTCCTAAAATACAACACCGGACTTCGGTTATACTGGATGAACTGGGTTTATTATAGACTGGTAAAAGAAAGCTTATACTGACTGTGTGACTGTGGCTGTGTGACTTGACTGTGTGAGTGTGACTGTGGCTTATTACGCCTTTACCGTATTTTTCGTGGTTTGACGTGTGATGAAAAACCTATAGCTCTCAGCGTTATTATAATTGTCATCTGACCTAGAGCTCACGCTGTCTGCCTTGAATACCACTTCCGCAAGATCAGCTGGTGCCGGTTCGTTATGTGCTAATTTGCGGCTTTGGAAGCATGCGGCTGTGATACTCCCATATGGCGAATAATTTATATATGGCTATTAATATTAGGCGCGCTCACGCACAAATCGCGAAATAATATACTTTGCGCGTACAGTGAAGTTTCAAAAAGCTCAAGTCGGGTGATCAGGCTTTGTTAACACATACAAATATTTCCCGAGCTAGCGCAGCAGTCTGCGGAAGGGAGAATTTTCTATATATATTATAGATTACACAATTGGTTTGGTAGCATATGCGACATGACAATTTTTGTATATGTGCTTTGTTTTTATTTTTACTCATGCATTCCTGCCTTACTTTTTGTTTCAGATTTGCAGCAGCAAGTTTTAATTATTCGTAACTTTAAGGCTTGACTGCGATAACAATCTATGCCGCCAATAGGAACACTACATAGGAATTTAATAACAGAGAGTTGAAGGGGCGAACTTCCATTTTGTGCCGGCTCAATTGTGGCTCTGCAGCGGACTACGCTAAAAATGTAGCGTTAGAAGAGTCGACTTCAAGGACTTGAGCATTCACTTGAACACTTAAACTTGAACAGTTGAACTTCAACATTTCAGATACTGGTGTCCTACACAGGCCCTTCGCGAGCTACATGATGCTCGCTGAGAGCGCAGACTGAGCATGCGTTTTGACCCACAATTGTAGTCCATAACGTTTTTTCTCTGCTTTTCCACACGTCGTCTGATCTACCATTCGTACAAAGCGGGACATGGTGCCTGTAGAGTTCGGGACAATTATTTAAAACCGCCCGTACACTAGATATCGTTCCTTGGGAATGTCGTGTTTACCTGTATTGTGTTTGTTTTCAGGCCGGCCAAGCTGACCTTGGTGCGAGGGCCGTTGGGAGAAATCGCGGAACTTCCTTTTTGTTCACCGCGTTTTCGTGTTCACCCGACGAGCGGGCCGGAGAGGACATACAAATACGCTGGTCACCCCTAAATAGTTAGAAGCAATATGCTAGATTTTGAAGGAGGATTTTGTTTTTTTTTGTTTGGAAAACAGGTGGAGTGGGGCAACTGACATTTTGAAGACCGCGATTACCGCCATGAGAATGCCCGAAGCGGCCGGGAGCGGGGAAGGGGGGGGGGGGGGGGTCAGTCAAGGGTCAAAGGTAGGAAGAGGGCACTACACGTGCTGTCTACCACCGTTACACAGCTCTACGCTACTGGGCGAACTTTGCATTCGCTCCACGTCTGACCCTGGTGAATCGGTGGCTTGGATGCAATGGGTAGGCGACCAGGCTTTGTTATACGCTCGACGTGCCTACAAAGCAAATATATACATACATAAGAAACTTTATTTGCACCAGTCAAAAGCACAGAGTAACCTCCGTACCCCCCATCAGTCGGTTGGGATCCCTTGCTACACGGCGGCTTCTAAGGCGAGACCGATGACTTTGCGCCGAGTGCTTGAGGTCAGGCTGAGTAGCAGGACCTCCCAGGATGCAGTATTTCTATGAGGTTTGTTGTGAGAGAGACACGTGTACGCTAGGTGGACGAGGTCCGCGACGCCGTTACAGTTCTTGCATCTAGAGTCGTATATTTTGGGGTGTCATTTGCTGTATAATAAAGGGTTTGCGAAGAACCCGGTTTGTAATTTCCTCCAGTAGACCTCTTCTTTCCTGCTAAGCTTTGGATTAGCCGGGGGAAGTACCTTGCGCGCTAGTCTACAATGTTGGGTAATTTCGTGAAAATTTCCAAGTTCCTCTACCCTCGGGGATGGTTGTAGAAACGGGTCTAGGGCATCCTCGGCGATCGTCCGGAAAGTGAGACCTCGGGCAGCCGCATGCGCCTTTTCGTTCCCCATGAGACCCCGATGAGCTGGAGCCCAAATAAGCGTTACCTGTTCGGCTGTTACTTTCGCATTTGCGAGAATTTTCAAGGCAGCTTTGGAAATCCTGCCTCGGTCGTAACTTCTAATGGCTGACTTAGAGTCGCTAACTATCACCCTCGTTCCTGGCTTAGTCAGCGCCAGGGCGATTGCAACCTCCTAAGCTTCTTGCGTGTCGCAACTAAGTATTGTGCAGCATGAGTGCAAGACGCCCTCTTCCGTTACTGCCACTGCCGTGTGAGCTTTCTTTCCTATGTGTTCCTCGGCGTCGGTGTATAGGACGTCCGGCCTGCCTCCGTATCTGATTTGTAGGGTGATGGCCCTGCTCCTACGTCTGCCCTCGTGATATGCCGGATTCATATTCCTGGGCAGGGGCGAAATTGTTAGCTTTTCTCTAACATTCTTAGGAAGGTCCTTCATGTCCTTAGCAATCTCTCTGGTTTTGTAGCCCAGTCGTTCTAGTATTCTCCGACCTGTTCTACTGCCTAGCAGTCGTTGTTGCTGTGACGCCTTGGTCGCCTCGATGAGCTCGTCCATGGTGTTCGAGACGCCTAGGCTGATTATCTTGGCCGTCGAGGTGTTCGGAGGAAGACCCAATCCACTTTTGATTCCTTTTTTTATGGTAATGTCTAACTTACTTTTCTCTGCCTTCGTCAGTTTCAGGAACGGGCAACAAACAGAATCCGGCTAACGCCAAAGGCCTGAAACAGCCTGAGGAGGTTTGCTTCCTTCATCCCATCGTGTTTGTTAGATAAGCGCTTTAACATTCTACAGATTTGCTCTATACTGTTTTCTAGTTTCCTAATTGTCTCTGTGTTCTTGCCATTTGCCTGGACGCGAAGTCCGGGTAACCTGATGCGTTCTACCGCAGGTATCGGTCTTCCGCCGGCTCTCAGCATTATGTCGTAATCGTTTCGAGAGGCCTTCCTAAAATTGTTTGGAACAATGAACAGTGCCTCCGATTTTTCCGCAGAGCATTTTAGCCCTATTGGCTATAGATATTTTTCGACCACGCATATGGCCTTTTGGAGGACTTCCTCAATGTGCCCATCGCTGCCGTGGTTGATCCATAATGTGAGGTCGTCTGCGTATATGGTGTAATGTAGGTCCTGTATCTTATTCACTCTGTCGGGGAGCCCTATCATGGCGATGTTGAAAAGGGTAGGGGATACGACCGACCGCTGCGGCGTTCCCCGATTTCCGAGTTGTATGTTTTATGATCGCTGTCCGGTTAGAGAGAAAATCCCTCACGTAGTTGTAAGTTTTGACTCCTACGTTTAGTGAGCTCCGGTTGTTCAGGATTGCGGTATGCTTTACATTATCAAAAGCCTTATCGACGTCTAGGCAAACGATAATTCTGGTGTCTTGGGTAACTTTCTGTATGATTTCCTCTTTAATCTGGAGCATCACGTCGCAGACGGACAGTTTGGCCCTGAAGCCGATCATGGTGTCCGGATAGAGCTCTTTGTCCTCAAGGTACCTGCTGAGGCTATTTTGGATGACGTGTTCCATCAGTTTTCCTACACACGACGTGTTAGAGATTGGCATGAGGTTTTCGAGTCTGAGCTTCTTTCCTGATTTTGGAATGAGGGCTAAATTTGCCTCTTTCCATTGCGGAGGTATCTCTCCTCTATCCCAGCATCTCTGCATATAATTAGTCAAGTTGCAGATGGACTCGTCGTTTAGGTTTCTTAGCATTTTGTTGCTGACTCGGTCCGGGCCCGCAGCCGTTTTGGTCATGAGACGGTTAATTTCAGCTCTAACCTCCGCTACCTTTAGGGGGGCATCCAGGGCCTCATTCGCGGAACCTGTGTTGTCGGGAAGAGCTTCGCGAGTGGGTGGACTTAGGCAACGATTGCGGACCTCGTCTAGTAGCTCTTTCGAAGCGCCATCGAATTTGTAAACGAGTCTCTGAAGTTGCTGTTGCGCTTCTGATCTAGTGTTATGCGGGTAAAGCAGGTACCGTAGTCATTTCCACGTTTTCGCGCTGCTGAGCTCTCTGTTCATTTGGTCGCATATATTTCCCCAATTTTGTTTGGTCAGATCTAGTGAGTATTCCTCGATCTGTTTGTTTAGGATGGCGATCCTCTTACGGAGGTTCCTATCCCATCTCTTGTTTTGAATTTTCTCCTCGATGTCTCTCTTTTTCCTCCGGAGGCCGATGAGCTGGCTGTCGACTATATCAAGCACCTCGTCCACCTCCAGCTCGTCTGTGGCCGTTTGGGGGGCATCGATTATCTTCTTACTCCATGCCCCAATATCTTCTATCGGTTCGTTATCTGTACCTATATTCCTGAAGGCCTCCCAGTTAGTTACTCTGTGCTTGCGCTTCTTCGGAACTGGGGGTCCGTTGCTAACCACGATCTCTATGATCTTGTGATTACTGCCTAGGTCTTCCCCGGTAGTAAACTACGTGGCCTAGATACCGCCGTTTGTGAGGGTCAGATCTGGCGTCGTGTCTGCTGACACGCTGTTTCCCTGCCTCGTCGGTCGCATGGGGTCTGTAATCAGCACCAGGTTGTGATGTTGAACTTTCTCCAATAGGGCCCTACCTTTAGCTAGGGGGTGTTTGTAACCCCAGGCTGGGTGTGAAGCATTGAAGTCCCCCACTACCAGCAGAGGGTCGCCCTGGGATAGGCTTTTTACTTTGAGAAACAGGTCACCGAAATCACATTTCCTTTGCTTGGGTGACCTGTAGATATTTAGTACGTATAGATTCCTTCCCGCACGTTTGCGCGGTATGAGCTCCACCAGCGAGTGGTCGATTTCGGTGTTCCCCGTCTCATGCTGCATTGCAGTTACATTTCACTTGACAAAAGTGACTACCTGGGTATCATTTCCGATGCCCGGGTAGGATTTATATCCTGCCAATTTTGAATTTTCCCCGCATTCCTGGACCGCAATGACCCCCGGGCGATCGCTTCCATCGAGAAATACCTGTAAGACCGCACATTTGTTAATGAAGCCCCTACAATTCCATTGCCAGATCGTGTTATTGCTGCATTTTGGTGTCATCCTGAGGTCGTTTCGTTTGCTTTGACTGAGCTTCCCCGTATAGCCATCGAATTTGTTTGTCCCTGAATTGGATTTCACCTTTCATCTGTTCCATAGCGCTGCCCAGCGATTTTACTTGCTCAAGTATCGACTCTAGCATGCCCTTTATCGAGTTCCATTCCGCTTCTAGGTTCGTTATCCTATTCTCGTATTTGACGCCCTCTGCATTCTCCCTGGATTTAACTTTCTTGAAGCGAGGAGGACTGACAGCCAGAGCCGGTGTAGCCTCCTGCTCTGTTTTTTAATCAAATCTGACTTAAGTTCGTTTAACGGCTTCTTTAGTTCTGCGTTTTGTTCCATCAGGATCATATTCTGCTCGTTAAGGGCATTTAAGATTTCCGCATTAGCATCCTGGGCGGCCCTAACCACCGAACCTACCTTTGGTGCGATTGTTGTCGGATATCCCGAGGTTGCACGAACACTGCCACTGTCACGTGAGTCCTTGGTGTTTGATGTTTCAGTTCTCAACGCCGGCAGGCGAGGGAAGGATTACGATCGGTTCCTCGACCTACCGCGTTGCCTGGACTTGCTCCTCGAGCGGTCCTGGTTTTGGTCCTTTCTGCTTGTGCGTGGCGTGATGCGGGTGCCGAGTTTCTTCTTTTTCTCCTCTTCTTCTTGCTTCTGCGCTTCCGCTTCGAGCTTGCGCTCCCACTGTCTTTTGTTGATGATGTAGGGAGTTCGGAAAAGGGCTTTGCACCTCTTGTCCCCCGTCATGTGCTCTTTGCACACAACTTGCACTTAGGTTCGCATCGATGTTCGTTCGTCGGCAATGGTTCACCGCATCCTTTGCACGTCTCCGTAGGGTTGTTGCAGACGTCCGACCGGTGGCCGATGTCGCCGCGCTTGAAGCACACCTCGTACCTTTTTCTGTAGAGGTAGCATTTCATGGGTTCCCCGAAGCAGAGCATCCACCTGGGGACTTGGGGGCCGGCGAAGGTGATGATCACCGAGAGGCGGAGTTTCCCATCCTTCGCACCCCAATGATGGGGGGGGGGGGGGTTGCGCGGTTGGAAAAGGCAGTCTCCAGCTCTTATTCGGCCAGCCTTGGGTCTAGTCCATGTACCACTCCTCTGCCGCAGTTGTCAGGCGCAGCCATGTAGGTCAGAACTTCAAACTCCTTGCCTTCGATTTGCAGTCGTCTCAACGCAAGCATTTGACGGCGTCTTCTTTTTTAGGTGTACTGTAGGTTATCGTCCCCTGCTTGTCGTTCATCACGACCCGAACTTCTTCTTGTCCTTTTTTCCACTCTATGGCGGCTCATAGTCTCAGTAGCCCCCCGATAACGGGTAGTGAGAGCTTGGTGAGTGCGAGCCCTTCCTTGGGTAATCACGTCGTAATCCGCGTGCGGCAGCCTCGGAAGATTCGACGCGATTGATTTTTCTGCCAGCTGCTTGCCTGTTAGCTTCGTCTTATGTTCTTGTTTTGCCGTCACGTTTGTGAAAACACTTTCGCATTTCGCTCCATTCCGACCGCAGCTGTTACGGCCGCGCCCGAAACAGCAGCTTGACCTTCTCGCTGCCCTGTTGTTGGAGCTCCTTGACTTTCTTGGTCACTTTCGTTGCCGAATTCGACTTTTTCAGCTCCTGCCGGATCGATGTCCGTGCCGTTGACTATCACTTCCATCACCATGATGGCGACAGCGAGCTGCCGCCGAGGCTGGGGGCTGCCGCCCGGGCTGCAGGGCTGCCAGGCCTAACGTAGGCTTAGCTAGGCGTTCGTCGTGGTCTACCGCGAAATGTGGAATAAAGTCTTCAAAAGTTCACTCACGGGCTTAATTTGGTATCCACAGGATCCTCGTCACTTCCGAAAAGTACTCACACCAGTTGCAGGCCAAAATTTGCTTAGTTCGGCTAGAGAAATTTATCATTTTACGGAATTGACGTGACAAACGCCGCGGCCGCTGGCCCCCTAGCGGCCTCTCTCCTACAAAGCAAAATAATTTTGGGGCGCGGTGCACAATTATAGGCGCGCATGGTATGGACAATACTTTAAGATGATCCGCACGAAAGCAGATGGCCGTCGTTATGTTTCCTTTAATTTCGTTGGTTTTTATTTGTGTTATGTTTGTGTTTTGACGTACACCTCCCGGTTTCTGTGTGAGAGTGAGAGAGGTGGGTCACGTGACTATTTCGGACCCACCTAGATTTGTTTGTCACGGTTGCCCATCAGAGGCCAATGCGGGTTAATCAATGAGCCATCCTCCCTCTCAAATTATGACGTCCCTTTTGTGGGCGGGGTTTTGGTGATAAAGCACAGGAGTTTGGCGTTTTAGAGGAGGGTTGAGACAGAGCAGCCCCGTTGGATGCGGACCTTGCCCGACCTCTTGTATGCGATCATGAGCCTTGAAAGTGGTAAATACGTAGTGTAAATAAAGCGTACACACTGTACATTTTCCGTTTGCTTAGAGTAGACCGTCGTCAGCTATGTGCCATCGGCCAACGAACCTGTCAGTTGTCGTTTGATCTGATCATCTCTTCGATCATCGGCCTACCGATCCAGACGAAGCGGGTAACATGATCGTTTCATTTTAACTGTGCCTATAGAGTGAGCCTGAACGCTTAAAAGCGCTTGATGGTGCTGCGCCGGAGAATTCACATTCTTCCGCACATTGAACGGCCGAAGCGTCTTGAGCCAGAATACGGATCGCATTAGTGGTATTAGTGTTGAGTTGTATGAACTTAATGGACCTTACCATCTTTATTACACTCTAGAAACTAACAGAGCAAAGCCGCATTCATTACGGCGAGAATGTTGTCGGGACGCAGTTTTCGCTGCACGATCGATTCAAAGACCGTTCGACTGAAATACTATGGGCGTCTTCGGTGAGCGAGCCAGTCACATCACGCGAACTTTCAATTGGCCAATGTGTTTGTGTCGTCATCGGCGTCGTGTGACAAGGCGCTCTACCAACTCTGACGTCGGCGTCGCCGTCGTTTTGTCGTCGTGTCATAAAAAGGGATAAACATGGATAAAAATGACAGCGTTAAGCGTGCAGCACGAAGCGCTTCTGAGCAGATGAGCAGATGACGCTTATATTTGCCAGAAATCTGTAACAAAGCCATTCAATTGCAAGATTTCTGCTTCGTGACGCACTTGAACGCATTAATGACGTACATGGGGGAATATGGCAGAGCGCAAAAACATAGAGGAAAGGGTGGGAACGCAGCAACAAACTTTCCAACGAAAGTGTCAGCTTTCCACGGCTCGTAAAAATGTTATACGTGGCACAGATGACGTTGGACAGCAAACCTAACCATTGCACTAGTCCATTCAGTGTGCTAAAAACACCTCTCAGGACCACTTTAATGGCTTCGAACGCAACTCATGAATGTCTGTGATGGCAATGTTGGGACGTTGACAGAGGTAGGGTTGAAACCTTCCGATGGCCCGATCAGATGCGACATATTCTCGCGCAGTTATAGAATAAATGCCTTCGGCAGGGAAACGTACGGCCTGATGGAAACAGTCACCGTGGCTCAATGACTAAGGCGCTGTGCTGCTGATCCCAAGTACGCGGGTTGGATTCCCGGCCGTGGCGGCTGCTTTTCTGATGGAGGCGAACACGCCAGTGTGTGAGAGTATGGCGCAGGTAAAAATCCTCATTGTGGTAAAAATTAATTTGCTGCCCTCCACTACGGCGTGCCTCATCGCCTGCGTAGCGTCGGCGCGTTACACCCCATAATCAATCAGTAAAGATGACTGGTGTATGCAATAATACTGACTTGACCATCTTGGCATTGGGCCCGGACGGTGCCGGCGCCATGGCCACTGGCATCCTTTCACGCCTTCTTAGGTGCGGCCTCGTTGGAGTAGAACAAAATTGACGAAGTCAAAAGAGAAATAATAGCGTATCGAAAGCGTTGAATTCGTCAGGGTCAAGCTGAGCACCTTCTGCGCCATCATAATGCCGAGGATGGGGTTGTGGCGGCGAGGAAAGTGACAGTTAGAAAGGTTTATGCGGGCCAAGTTGTCACAAAACAAAAAGGATGTCGGGAAGGTGAGTCAGGGGAGATTTTAATGATGGCGACAACACAATCACATCATCCAAGTAACGCAAGCATGTCGAACATTTGAATTCGTGGAGTAGTGAATCCTTCGTTCTTTCGAACTCAAAACAGCGTCACTTTGAATTGGGAAAGACCATCGAACGCGACAAAGGCGGTCTTTTTACTGTACATCTCACCGACAGATATCTGCCAATACTCCGAGCGGAGGTGTAGTGATAGAAAGTACTTAGTACTTTGAAAGCAGCCGAGGGTGTCGCCGATACATGGAAGCAGATATACGTGTTTCATGATTAAACTATTGAGGTGGTGGTAATCTATGTATATGCACCAGGCGCCATTTTTTACGATAACCGCCGGAGGCGTCCACTGACAGCAGGAAGCTTCGATTATGTCTTTATTGAGCATTTTGTTCTACCCACTTTTGAAGAACAACCATTTCTGCAATGGACATTCGACACGGCCACCTGTTCATTAGCCCTGCATTGCCTGTGTCGATCCGGTGATTTAATTAATGTGTTTGAACAAAGGGACCGTTTTGGAAGTCCAAAATGTCACAATACGATAGAAGGAGCTCGCAAAGTTCGTGGGCTTGTGCTTCTGAAAGTTCGGAGCCGTCTATGGCGCGCGATTTCTTGGTTAAATTCGGGCTAGATATGTGGTTGCGAGCGAAGTCTGGTAGAGAAGAGTCGCGGGTAGCGCTGAAACTCCGATGTCGTAAGGGGGAAAGTTTAAGGTGAGTAAAATTCTTCGATAAAGAATTTTAAGTATGGTGTTCTTGGTATTCTTAAGTATGGTATTCTTGATGGTAACGACAGACTTCCGAAGGACAACACTGCGCGCCAGACGAACGTCGGTAACAGGTAACACAGAGCACACACCGTCACGTAGCGGGTGACGAGAACAAAAGGAATCATTGGTGACGGCTTGCAGGCAGAGACGGGTGCTCTAAGCTGAACATACCAACAGGGTATTTGAGACATCTGTAGCATTGGGCGAATTCGGCATGTAGTGGCATGGTCTATTAGTGCGGAATGATTCGAAAATATTCAAGCCGCAGTTCACAATTACAATGACCGCCGTTGTGCGACCTCTAATCCATGTGCGGGCCGCGCGCATTCAGGCAAAAAGCGGCGTAGTACTATCAGCTGCTCGAGCATGTGGCATGGTGTTCGTGAAAACTTTCCGGAGACGACGACGGAGGGGAGTTATAATTATTCAGACATCTGCACCAGTGTCGCAAGAGGGGTGACCGGAAAGCTGTTTACTTCAACATCCATAAACTTGTCTGTAGTCTGGTATGTCGGAAGGGAATTTCAGGGCTAAAGTTCTGAACACACCATCACCTCTGGACGCAGCATCATTCCGTTTTCTGATAGGAAGTGTTACAGGTTGCCAAGGCTAAATGACGTCAGCGCTGTGCCAAACGTCATGGCTGGTGGAAACATGAAGAGCGGGCTAATAGGAAAGCAAAGTTGGCTGCATTGTGGACGAAGTCTTCGGGCGTGCGAGGTGTAAAACGGCGAGGTCAGTCAGTTGGGTAACGGTATGCAGAAAAGTTGTTCCTGAAATCTCGAAGTCACTGATTCTGACAGTACCGAGCGACATGGCCTACACGTCTGCAGGAGAAACAGATAGGCTTGTCGTCGGCGATTCTTCAATCAGAAGGATTACATTAACGAGGTTTTCCGTAGTTATTCTTGTAATCACTGCATCCAGAAAACTGATGAACGTTGGGGCGACAGATCAAGTGGACCGCCGTGATAATGTCATATTAATAGCCGTGCAAAGGACTGGCAGAGCAGACAAATTAAGCAGAGGAAGAAAGATTTGCTGACGAAGGACTGGAACGACTGAGGTTATACGGCTGGTGAAAAGAAGAAGCTGTGCAAAAATCGCGCCCAGGAAAGCGTGACGTCGTCTTTAACAGACCCTCAAGACAAGCATAGTCCTTGACGGTGGGACACGATGACAAGGGATGTCGATGACTCGCTGTAGGAGGCATGTTGGCGGGATGAACATGGGGGCCACTGCAGAGGTCGGTAATGAAGGGCCCCGCAAACTCCAGGGATGGGAACCCGAGTCAAGAGTGTGGGGAAGATTTGCAACCTTCATTAAGATGTTACGGTGAGGAAGGCATGAAGGAAACATATTTCCGCAGAGAATTTGCAAAGCCGCGATCACTGCGCAAGCCATTAACACAAGATCTTCTTCTACTTTTACCTCTGGACTTGTTTCTGAGCCTGAGTGGGCCTACCACTATCTTCTTTTGAATGCTATCCAGGGCAAGTACAAAAGCTGTACGTAGGCTAGGTGCAAGGTGTTGTTCTTTTTCTCTTTGTTTAAGACGCCGCAGCAATAATGTCTCACCCTTGGCTAATGATCCACTGAGAAAGCCTAATTCTACGACAATTTAAAACCAGTGAGGTCATCACCTAACATCAGGAAAACGCACCGTTCTCAACTTTATTACAATAATAGTAATGGTTGTCTCACTAAACTTTAGGAGCTCACTTACCGTGGAGCCATTTACGAGAATGCGTGGAGCTTTACTCCGCACATCAGGCAGTTTCCTAGACGGACTCTTAGTCATACAGCGCTGTGTGATGTTTTAAAGACGATAGCCTTTCTTGGGCTACAAAAAGCCAGAAATTTTGGTTTTTCTATATGTCTGTTTGCCTGTATGTCTGTCTCTCTGTCTGTGACTCGATTCAGCCACCCGGCTAAAGTAAAACAAGGCCTGCGCAATAGTCTTATGTAGTCACAGCGAAATCTACCCGTCTAAGTCCGGTGTAATGTTCACACTTGTCAACATTGTTGAAGAAGAACAAGACATTACGCAAAATATAAGACAACAAATTATTACAGAAGTAATATTTGCAGTATTTTTTTGAAAAAAATTATACATGCTTGATTTTTGCGAAGTTGATTACTTCATCAACTGCATAAAAAAAATTCACTCCGCTCCATTTTAAGAAATCAACCGGCAGGAGTTCGAAAGGTTCCTCTAGATAGGCTCCACGTTCTGCTTGGAACACATGTGGTGTAGGGCAACGTGGGCCTATCAACGTTGAAGTTGGGCGCTTCGATTCAGGCGCGTCTCCGCCGTACGGCAGCGTTGGCATCGAGACACCCGGCCTGGAGCAGTGGAACGCGGTAAAATTAAAATGCTTTAAGCAAACTCTTCCTGTCTTTACTTTGGGAGGAGCGCGACCCAAGGGGTACAACATGCGAGGTAAACGGGAAAGTGAAGGTTGGCATTTACTTCGCAAAATCGATGGAGACTATCGTCTTTTTTCGACATTTCCAGCGAAACTTCGCAAAATCGATAAAGACTATCGTCTTTTGTCGACATTTGCAGCGAAACGAGCAGATACGCGGCCAATTTTTTTGACGTTTTACTATTATTGACCCTTTACTAGGCCTTCATGCATAATTCTGCCCCTTCACGTAAAATATTAATCGGTTCTGTTGAACAGAACGAGCAAGGCTAAACTTTAATATCTTAAAAGGGCACAAAACGTTTTTGCCAATATGTATTTCAGCCCAAACCACCCCTCCCAACTCCCATCATCTATTTCCGAGCAGTGGGAATGCGCGCTGACCAGCTCCGACCATTAGGACCAGGAAAATCTAATCGAGCGGGCCACCCGAGCAACGCAACGATGCAGCATCTCTGAATTTCTGAAATAAACGTTTATTCCTCTTCCTCTTGAATGTGTGAAATCAGTCCAACGTAGTTTCCCCTCAGACTCCAGTTATCAGGTACGAACTCCTCTTCCTTAGGGTTGCCGACGTGGTAAATCTTGCCTGCCTTTTCGTTTCGGCATTAGCTAATTTATGGAAGTCATTTATGTTCCGAAATACGTTCGCAGCTCATGCTTCGAGATCTCATGAGTGGACGCTATTGAACTACCTGCTTCAAACGGCTGCAACAGCAGGTGCCATTCTTCTACCTACCAACGGTCAAATCTCTTGAACTTTTGTTGACAAAATTTATTATTTTACCGGTTCCTTGATACAGTTGAGTGCAGTGCTGACCATTGCTCTCTCTTAACGGTCGTCATATGCTTTTGCACCAAAGGCATTTTCATCATGTTCTCTGCAACCTACCGGTGATCTTCCGTTTGAATAATTTGAACCTTCTAATGCTTTCCACTGCTTCTATCCTCTTACCATTTTTACATGCTTGTTTGTTCACGTCTGTGTCCTTAGTTCAATACCTTTTATTGTTGTTGTGTTTACTTTAGACATTGAATTTTGTGTCGCCTATTATTCTGCATATTAGGTGAAAGCTCACATTGCTGTCCGCCTTCTGTCAGTGATTTAGCAATAAAGTTGTGCTGCGTCATGCCACTGTACTTATTGCCAGCCTTTATTAAGTGTAGCAGCACCCAGCCATCACTGCCTGTAGTGGCCTGAGAACAAGGCGCTTTATTTTTTAATAAGGTAATGATAATAATGATAGCATTGTTAATCACACTGCTATAAGCAATAATATTCTTAATATGTCTGAATTTTCATAGAAGGTTCGTTTTTAACTAGGCATTTGTAGCCAATTACAACGGAGCCAGCTTTTGAGTGTATAATGCACCTTGGAAGCAGCACTCGTGTGACTGCAGGAATGTCTCCGTTCCGTGGCAAGTGAGTAAATCTTTGCGGCAACTGAGTAACTGTATGGTTTCCCTCAAGACCGGGAACCTCCCGTGACCGAATTAAATGTAGGCAAGTTGACTATTCAAACAACGATTTACATAGAACTGACCTCTTTATGTAAACGTCAGTCATTGTTTCATAATATATATGCAAATGCCAGTTGTTTGTTTTGTGTACTTTTGCTCCTACCAGATAAAGGACGCTGCAAGGTGAGTGACTTAAAAATATATTTTTGAAAATGTATGCTTAGCTATAACGGTGATGACTTCACGCAGGCGCATTGGTACGGTTTGTTCCTGCACAGCTGTTTTCGTATGCATTGTAGATTCTTTTGTAGTTACATTCAGATCTCAACGCCCCTTCGCAGCACTTCAAGGATTCCTCGGTTACATCTGGCTTCATTAATATGAAGCAGGCATCGGTTTTCCTCTCCTCCGCTTGGGTTTCTTCGTCTCCACCGTTCCGGATCTCTGGTGTGTTTTCGGCTGCTGGTCACAAAAAAAAAAACAATTCAGCAATTTATGTAAAGTTACTATACATTGTTCAACCTTTCTTTCAGCATAACTGTGAGCTTAAAATGACAAAGTATTATCTATGTGTTTTTGCCATATTGTACAGCTTAGGGCTACTTGTAAAAGAATAATAGTTGGAGGGTCGGGGAGCACTTCATCAGTTTTTTTATTGTATTTGTGAACTATAGAGATAACAGGAAAATATATTTTGCTTGAACCGAGAACAGTTTCCACTGAAGTTGCTTTTTGCCGCGAAAAAACTTTAATGTACAAACTAAACGTGCCATATTATTAGTTGATCATAAATATTCATGATGCATGTAGCGGAAAGTACCGCCTGTCAAGAGCCCAGAGACCTAAACGAAGCAAGTGGTCTTTTTTATTTCGTGTAGAGTTACTTACCAAATGAGGGTGATCGCGTTCCGCGTGCACGAGTGGGTGCACCGGTAGACATTAACTCGTGTTCTTTATTTCATACATCCTCTCACAAGCCCCAATGATAGCGTGTATAATTCAAACAGTTAACGATATTTCGCAACTCTTTGTTCCCTATGACATCTTACTAGACGCACCCGCCGGCGCTTGGGGGCCCCCAGCACACTGATGCTGTGGCGCCACCCGTTCCAGTTTCAGTGGATTGACCGAGAGTTCTCGTAATGCACTATCACGATATCGCCACCCACGAGCTCCCGTATAATACGCGAGAGACAGCTGTGAGATAAACGGAAAAGGAACAAACAACGCCATTTTATCGGTGTCGCAACGCAGACGTTGGATTTTTGTTCTAGCGTCCTCGTCATCGTGTAAAAGAACAGTGGAAGACTTCGACGTCAGTATTTGCTATTGCAGCATTAAAAGAGCGCACGTGCGCATAAAAATATAGGAAAGTGGTAGCGGCACTACTTCATCTTAATTGTCTTCGACGTATGTAAGAAGACTAAGGTTGGTAGTGGTCCTACTTCGTAACGAGTGGTGGTCCGTTCTTCTGCCCTAGTTATTTAAAATTTGAAGCGCAGGAAGTACACATTGTATAGCAGCTGTTGCCGAAATATCTCTGCAGCACCTGCAATAGAAGAGGCATAAAATGCAAACACACGTGACCCGATGATCCGCTCCCACTGCGCGCAGGATGCCGGAAGAGGAAAGCGCGCAGGCCAAAATCGGCCCCAAATACATGATAGAGTAGAATCTGGATGATACGTTCCGGTACATACGATTTCCCGGTTACTACGTTCGCAGTTGTGAACACTAAAAATGCCCCATATCGTCACAGTGTTTTTTTTCACGGTGTTTTTTTCCTCGAAAGCTACGGGAAGTCGGATGCAAAGTTCGCTCCCCATGAGGAGAAAGAGCAAAACTAACTGCGTACCCTTCTCATGTGGGGCGGAGTGTAGCCCCATTTCCGCTCCTTGACCAGTGACGAGAAACCTGCGCATCGCCTCCCTCTGTCCAGTAGGCAGAGTAAAATTGCAATTTTTTTCTTGTTCAGTGCGGGAGTAAACATGGATATGCACTCCTGCCATTTGCGCACAGCAATTCATCAGCGAAGTTTTATTTGCATATGTATATATCAAATATTGCACTTGTATAAAGAGCGCCCGATTACTCCCGCCGCATATTCTAGAAGTTCAAGCATATGAATTCGTGCAACGATTGCTCTCAGTGTTAGTGACATGTATAGAGAAAGCTTAACAAAACTCGAAAAACGCTTCTCTCGATTTGTTTTCGTGTTTATTTTTCCTCTGTCATGCCTCGTTATCGAGATTTAAAAAGTTTGCAGACCATGCATCATAAAAGGTGCGCACCACGGAGGAAAGAATACTGCCCGTCTATTTCAGTGGAGCTGCCGGCAATTTCGAAGCACGTTGTGCGCGGCATCGTGCATGCGAAACATGCATGCGTGCGCAAGACGTCGGCGGCGATCCCGACGATCTCTCGAGTCTACGGTTACAATAGAAACAGGTGGTGTACGCGCCAAGGCCAAGTGGGTGACTCGCTAATCGGGCCAGACCACCAGAGCGCGAGCGGGGAATGCAAGGCCGCCCTTTGTAAACAATGTGTTACGCACCAGGTGGACGTTCAAACAGTCGATTAACGCAACATGGAAAGCAGTATCTGCCCTTATTGTCATTCTTGCGGACATAGTACGACGCATGTTTGGTAACTGCTTGCATGCCTGTGCGTCAGTGCTAGGTCATGAACAGGCGAAAAAGCCGTATATTCGTTAGTTAGTGCGAACGTGCGTGCGTGCGTGCGTACGTCGTAGAAATATTTTTTCTTAAGGACGAACATAAATGCCCCGGCCCCACGTAGGCCGAAACAAGCACGCCGGCACTACATGCACTATGTAGCGATGCGCGCGCTATACCCTAGAGGGCATTTGCGCCATTCGCGCGTTGTACTTGGTATTTTTCGTTGCTATGACGACCCTGGACTTATCTACCGGACGAAGAAGTGCTGCCGAGAAGAAAAGGTTTGTGAGTAGTTAACCTAGTCTGCTTGTCTTATGTATTTAACGAAGCAGAGTCGCTCTCCTAACTTCGATCCGCGTAAGCGGTTGGCCTAACGTTTCGTGACTCAGCGTTTTCGTGACTAACTACGTGAGTAACGTTTCGTGACTAACGTCTCCCGCCAAACATCATTGATGGAGCTTCACACATCGGCACCGAAAAAAAACAGTTGAGGCGTACGATCGCCACTCTACTTGCGCGGCTAATGTGGCTAGCGCCGCCTCGTGAAGGGTGCACGAATTTGTAACTTGTGTCTTATAGTTTCCGCGGAGCACAGCTGCCTGCTGGACAATGCTAGGGAGCCCTTCTTTGCCCGCTTCCGGACCTAGTATTCTCAGGTCAGAATTTTATACTGAATACCAGAGGGGACACGGGTGCTGTAATCGGTCAATGACCACGGAGCTGATTGTGTGGTGAAGACCCGTGATTTTCAAAGCTTAACTTGGGGATTGAGGTCGTTATGAGTACTTGACCTAAAATATGTGAGCCAGAACTGGCAGTTCTGCCTTGCTCGCGGTAATCAGGTGCTTATCGGGCAGCAATGTGAAGAATACGAGGGGATCATGATCGTGGTGAATGATAACCGTCCAACGAAATTGCATACACAGATTTTTCTGCTCCTTCAGTTTCGGTTTCGGCGTCGAAGGCGGCTATGGCTTGTTACGGGGCCGAATTGCTGTTAGCACCCGATACCAGTTCTGCAGTGAACAAATGCTGCTCGGCTGGAATGAAATGGATGCAAAAAGCAGCAGCATTGCCGTGTAGCCTCTATTCTAGCACTAGTCATGTTTAGGGCATTTCTCAAAACAGACGCAAGCTATAAATTTCGAACCCGCTGGACGATTCGAGCACACTGTTTAATCGTATCTCCGTTCATGACGGCGCTTGCCAGGGCAATATGAGCGCGGCAGCTAAGCCAAAGAAAAATTTATTTGGAGCAGTGTGTATATGTGCAAAGCCGGTAAATTTTTTTTCTCGTTACAATATCGCGGGAGCGTCGACCGGCGTATAGGTCAGCACCTTGTCACGGCAAAAAGTGGTGAAACAAACCAGGGTAGGTCGCATGCACACAACATTTCATCTATTGCAACCGTCGTCTGCTACGCTGTTCGCACAAGCCCACCAGAGCCTTTTCCGTTGGTAATCATCTGCCTGTTATCCGTGGCGTGAACAAGGTGCATGCAAAATCGCTGTCCCCGGATGTGAACGTGGAATACCTTGTGGGATACTTGAAGTGTCTAACGTAGGGTGTTACATAAATGTAACAACAGTAAAGTCAGTACAATGTAGTGAAACGAATACTCTGTACTATACTACGGTATGGTTTTGTTAGGTGGCTCGTACCTGACAGGGAAGGCCAAAGGAACATTCGAAAAGATAAAATGGCTTTACCCGTTGAAACAGAGCTTGGTAATTTATGTTTGGCGTCTGACAGTATTTTTTGGGTATAAACTATGGCGGCTTACATAGCGATGTGCTGATGAAGTTTACGCATCTAAAATACGCACACTCGCATTCTTGCCATTCAATTAGGTAGTAGTCAGTCTACATTGGTTCCAGTTCTAAGTGCTGCGGCAGCACCTCTTTGCAATTCTAAAGCCAAGGCTCGGCGTTCTAAGGGACGCAGGATGAGCGGATACCGAAAGAGTTGGTGAGAGTAAAGAGCGAATTTGTTTTGCCAACAGCAAAGCGCAAACTTCCGTTACACTTACCCATAAAAAAAAGATTTACCACGGTCATGCATTGTAACAATAATAAATAAGCACAGAACTGCTAAGTATAACGAAAGCAAGATTGCCAACTTACCTTTACGAAGGTTTTACCAAGTGTCAAGGCTTGTGAGAAGCACATATGCGTGCTATGAAGTGGTAAGTGGGCAGGCATCAGAAGTCGCCTGAGTGTATTTATAGTTACATGCAAGAGCGACTGTCGATAGATTGGTACCGGAATTTATTTTTGTCTGCACACAGTGCGTCCATTGGTTCGCCTAGCAAACCAATGGACGCAAGGTGTGGTATGCAGAAGCCAACAAAAGGATTACTGTAAGTTAGCACATGTTATGCTATCCTGACATAAAAAGAATACATAAAAAGAATCCTGAAAAAGCTTAGGGTTGTAGAGTGAAAATGCTTGTCATCACTTGACAGCAAAATAAACAGAGGGCAAGAATACTTAACCAACGAATAAAACGATCTTCTCAAAACAGCGTATACTCTGCATGAGAATATACTGTCTTGGTGAGCAGCAGAGAGGAGATACATTCAGAAATTTTATAACGGCCAGAAGTAAGTGAGGCAGCCGACTAACCCGTCCATCATAATTTTTTCAGATGTCCTACAGTGCAAGACAGAATAGGGCATCTTAGCATTTTTCAATTCATTAGGCGCAGATATATATCAGGTGCATATACAAAACATCGCAACCTCACCTCAGAATGTCAGTTTTAAGCGACATTCATGATGTAAAAGCCGCTGCCCTTCGTCCCGTAGTTTGCAATGGTATTGAGGGGGGAAGGCATGATGAGTGCGGTACGAAGTCGAACTGGACTTCCATGTGGGCACCGAGTACGCACGACGTCTTTCTACCCAGCTGGCTGGCACCGTGCACATTCCTCCTCAGCAGCCCCCCCCCCCCCTCCCCCACATGCGAATACTATTTCGGTTGCACACTGCGCCAAAGACCAGACATATTACTTCAGTCTTTCAGTTCAATAAGCTCGTCCAAAAGTCTTCAAGTGTCTGCTCATGCTGCAAGTAGTTGAACCGGCATGGTTGCTGGTTGTGCCCATGCTGTTGCAAAGTGAAGCGATTGCCATAAGCTATATGTATGCATGCTATTAATTTTCTTGAGCAACTCATTTTCTAGCTCCTATCCCCAGTGAATAACACTCAAGATCCAAAGAACATCTTCTATGGTACGACAATAGATTCTCCTCACCAGACTTTTTCTTCATTGTGCGGCGGAATGCACAGGACCTTTTTTACTAATATTTTTTTGTGAGCTGAAATCAATCTCTGCACAATCCCTTTTGCATTTTTTTTTGGGGGGGTGTCCTTGCTAAAATTGGGATGTTTTTCACAAGCTGCCGGCATGCCTTCCTTGTGTTGCACTACTGATCATCGATGGAATTATCATGACTTGGAAACTGGTTGCATGCGTGGTGCAGCCTCTTTTATTGCCTGCTGGTCGGCTCCTTGCACTGTCGACATGTTAAATATAACCACATCTCTGCTGAAGAGGAAGAAGACCAGCTCGTCGCAGCGCGAGTGCGGGATGGGTTTTGTGAGCCACTAAAGAAAGAATGCGAACGGTTCCCCGGCCTCCCTCTTGTTTACAAGTGGTGCCATGACCACGATACCTACCTCCACGCCACCAACGCCAGCGACCGCCGTTGGAGCAGCGGAGAAGACGGCGGCGTCAGAGCAGCTGATCGACCTGGTCCAGAAAGTGAGGAGGCTACAGCGGAAATCAACAGGATCTGATTGATTGATTGTGGGGTTTAACGCGCCGACGCAACGCAGGCGATGAGGCGCGCCGTAGTGGAGGGCTCCGGATTAATTTTGACCACCTGGGGATCTTTATCGTGCGCCGAAATCTCGTACACACGGGCGTTTTTGCTTTTCGCCTCCATCAGAAAAGCGGCCGCCGCGGCCGGGAATCGAACCCGCGACCTCGTGCTCAGCAGCGCAACGCCTTAGCCACTGAGCCACCGCGGCGGGTAAACAGGATCTGACGAGCTGACTAAAACGTAAGCTACCTTCCGACAACCACCTTCCAAGATGAGCAAAGTAATTGTAACAAAGAAAAGGAAGGCTTTACGGTCGAAAATAACGCAGCCGAACGGCAAATAGGAGAAGTAGCCGAAAGAATGGCGCTTTGCTCAACGCAAGCACAAATCAAGGGGCTAGATGCGCGACTAAAAGAAGCAAACAACCAAATGGAGCAATATTTAACGGACGAAGTTGCAGACAGTGAATTTGAGAGAATATTTCAATACGACATGAAGATATTGCTATCCTATTGAAGGTTGAAATAATCATTGCGGAGTCCATCCTAAGCAGCGTAAATGCCCAGACTAACATAAAGACGTTAGCACCAAGCACTCAGCACAACGCCAGGCCAGATGACATGGAGCTGGTCAAGCTAGCGAAGCTGGAGCTTATAAGATTTGATGGAAATGAGCTGGAGTGGAACAGATTTTGGAATCAATACAAACCATCAGTTCACGACAGGCCTAACATGACTAAAGCCCAGAAGTTCAACTACTTGACGGCCTCAATAACAGGCAAGGCAGCGGCTACAATAGGACTGCAGTTTTCCGTGGAGAAGAACTATGACCACGCAATACAGTTATTGAAGGACACGTTCGGAAGGCATGAAAGATCACTGAATCTGCACATGATCGAGCTGCTCAACCTTCCAAAGGTAAAATCAGCGAGGGATACCGAAGAGCTAAGAAAGCTATTACAAGCCGTACAAGTGAACATGCTCGCCCTCGATTCACTGAATGTAGTAAAACCCGAGCTCTATGCCCCAATGCTCATGCCAGTGCTGAAGAGAGTTATTCCATTAGAGTTGTCAGTGGCGTTGAAGTTGAAGGAGGTGGCTCAGTGTAGGCAGGGCAGAGAACGGGAAGGAGAGTAAAGTGGGTCAGGAGGAAAAACAATTGCGGAAGACGTAACAGGACTGCTTGAATTTCTTCAGCTTCAAGATAAACATGAGAGAGGAGACAGAAAAGGAGCAAAGATCGGGGACTCAGAAACAGATAAAAGAAAGTAAGAGACAGATTCCAACAACAGCAAGTTTTTATAGTTCATCAGAAAGGATATGCATCTCTGCAAACAATACAACCATGCTACGGAAGATTGTCAGCGCAGCTTGCTGATGAAAGAGAAAAAGGCGGCGCTCGCAGCCAGCAGAGCATGCTTCAGGTGTACGCGGCTGAACCACACAGCACGTGTTTGCAGAGCAAATGTGCGATGCAAACAATGCAAAGCACGGCACGCGATGTCAATGTGTCGGACAAAACGACAATCAAAATATGAACAAGATGCCGCAATAGCGCAACCAGAAGAATCGACCACGTGCAGCATGCATACCATTGAACGGCAGGAACAGCAATGCGTGCTACTACAAACTGCGGTAGCTTGGATTAAAGGAGAATCCTCAGGGAACTACGCCCGACTCGTACTAGTCAGCGGCAGAAAAGATCATTCATTGCAGCGGCATAAGCGGAATCAATAGGAGCGAGGGTCACTAAACAAGAAAAGTTGATGATTGGCTCGTTCGGTGGTAATGAAACGGTGAAGAAAATGTACGTGGTACAAGTGACTCTAGGGCATCGAACCAAAAGCCAAGCCACCGTTTTTGAAGCTCTGAAAGTGTACGTCATATCTCGTAATTGCCTGCCAGTCCCTAGAAAAGGAATGAGCGAAAAAACGAAGAAACTACATATGGAGATTGCAGACGAGCAACCCAGAATAAGAACGCCGAAATAGATAGGCTTGCTAATTGGCTCTGGTTTTTATTGGGAGTTTTTGACGGGACAAATAATACGACTAGTTGAGAAGCTAATGGCTGCAGAGACAACGCTTAAATGGATAGTTCAAGTACCATGCCAACAAAGCAAGCTGGTAATAACAAAAGGCCAGACGGCAGTCATGGTACTTCACGTCCAAGCTACTGACAAAGGAATTCACGACGAGTTGCAGCAATGTTGGAGTTTGGAGTCAATCGTCATCGCAGTTGAACATGGTCAACCAAGTTCAAAACAAAAAATACAGGAGTGGTTCGAGGAACAAATAATGATAGGCAATGGTGGCTACTCGGGAGGTCTTCCATGGAAAGAAAAAGTAAACCTGGACATAAACAAATAGCAAACAAAAAGCTATTACAGCTAACAAACAGGCTTAAGAAGAGTGATTCTCTCGGGAGATATGAGGAGGCGATATCAGAATATTTCATTTATGGTGTAGCCGAAAGAATTAACGAGGAAACAGGATAAGTGGACTATATTTCCTACTATATGCCTCCCCACGCAGTAATTCGGGAGGACCGAGCGACAACGGAAGCTAAAGTCGTTTTTGACACGTCGTCAAGCTCGATAAAGACAGATCGTTCAACGACAACCGAGAAGCAGAACCAAACTTCAACAAAGACGTATTATCCGTTCTTTTAAACTTCAGAGAAGAAAAGATAGCGCTAACCGGAGATGTGGAAAAAGCCTTTTTGCAGATAGCATAAACGAAGAATACAGAAACTCTTTGCGATTTTTGTGGTGGAAACACGACCACCAGGGAAGACTGACCGACGAAATACAAGCATGGAGAAGGACGAGGGTAACATTCGGAACAACACCCAGAACATGTCTACTGGCGGCACGACAAAAAATCGTCTGAAAAAAAAATGAATTCCGAATTTTCTGAAACAACAAGAAAGCTACAGAGGGCAATTTAAGTCGACGATGTAATACTTAGTGCGGCCACAATCGATGAAGCCGTCAAACTGTACACCAAGAGAAAAATGGCGTTTGAGAGAGCTCATTGAACGTAAGAAAATGGACGTCAAACCACCAGCGAGTAAATGAAATGTTTGAAGAAAGCGAAAAGAACGAGGGTGTGCACAAGCAGCTCCGGCAAAAGGGGCGTACGTAGTTGCTAAGGATGATATGGAAACACTACGATGACGTTCTAGATTTTCCAGTAGGGAAATGGGTGTTAGACGTAGCACTGCTCTCACTGACGAAAAGAACAACGCTGCAGGCCACTGCAAAATTATTTGATCCGCTCGGACTACCATCACCGTTTACCATACGAGGAAAAATAGCGTTCCATAGCATATGGAAATTCCGGAAGACATGGGACGATCCCTTACCAGCCGAAGAAAAGGAAAAATGGAAGAATTTCATCGAAGAGGCATCACAGCTGAAGGACCTCCAAATTCCTAGGCACTACGCTAAAAAGGAAGAAACGAGAGAAGAGTCGACGCTGCACGTTTTGGGCGACGCAAGCGATGGTTGCGAAACGTCAAGTAGCTCCGATCAAGGAAGGCACGTTGGCACAACTATAACTGATTGCGGCAGTGCTGGCAGCAAGACTAGGTGACTACGTAAAGGAACACTACCTGGGAGATCTATGAAACACCCAGTTTTATGCTGATTCAGTGATATTATTGCACTGGATCAAAGCAACAAGCAAAAAAGTCAAATTCAGAGAAAACAGGGTCGCTGAAATCAGGGAGAAAACGAAGACGGAGAGCTAGTCATTTGTACAAAGTGAAGATAATCCAGCAGACCTGCTCATACGAAGGACCAAAGCACGCACTCTGATGGAGTCCCAAATGTGGTGGAAAGGACCAAGCTGGATGACTTCTTAAGATATCTATGAAAACAAAAACTGCAAAGAAGACATCCAATTAAACGTTGAAGAACAGAGCGTACAGTGCAACAACTGTACAGAAGAAACAGAAAAACCCCCATCAGCAATTTTGAACATCGAAAAATATGGATTATACAATCGCCTACTACGAACCACTGCTTGGGTATTTCTATTCATTAAGAACCTTAAAAAGGAACAGTTGAACGGACCGTTTAAAGCACAAGAAATAACCGCAGCAGAAAATTACTGGATTAGGAAATCTCAACAAGCATTCCACCCACACAACTCGCATCGCAAAGAAAAAAACACGTTTCAAATACAAGGAAAAGATGTGTTTATTGACGATGAGGAAACTATAAGACGAAAAGGACGCGTGAAATACAGCAAGATGATAACCAAGCACGTCATTGTACTACCAAAGCGGGGCCATTTTACAGAACTGCTCGTAAATCAAGCTCACCGCCTGATAATACATAGTGGTGTACAAGCAACGCTGGCCCATCTACGAACAAGAATCTGGATCTTGCAAGGACGTCAGACCGTCAAAAAAGTAATAAGCAAATGCGTAGTTTGCAAAAGACATAATGCGAGAGCAGTCAGCCAAATGACTCCTCCATTACCACAAGACCGTATCACGCAAGCTCTGCCTTTCTAAGTCAGCGGAAAGGACTTTACCGGACCACTCTACACAGCACACATAGGCCAGTGCATAAAACAGTATGTAGTAATTTTCAACTGTGAAGTATGAAGAGCGATTCCTCTGGAAATGGTAAACAGCATGTCAATGCTGAACGTCCTACAAGCCCTCCGCCGGTTCACACCGCGACGAGGAATTCGTACAATAGTGTATTCAGACAACGAAAAACCTTCAGACGGCGGAGAAAGACATCAAGAAAGTGCTCGAAACGATTCAACAGGAGAGCCTAAATGATTACTGCAGCTCACGGAAGATCACCGCCAAAACTTATGCCGCCAAAACTTAGCCGCCAAAACTTAGCAGGGCAGGATGTTAAAAATTCTGGTATTGTGACCCGTTGCTAGTGTTCTTTAGCTTTCTTATTACTCTCGTCTAAAAGCATGCGGAGGCTACAAATTTTGTTGCTATTGGAAGTTGTTGACGATCGTTTAAATTGTTTTCTTGCCTTCTTCAGTTTGCGCGAAGGGCGTACGATTTCCTAATTTAACCATGGATTTGACCTCCGATGCACTTTTGTTTTGAACGGAATAAACGCATTAGTACACCTAAATCCAACGTTTTTAAAGTAGCACCACGCCTGGTCACTGAGCATGCGTCGGACTGACAGTGACTAACAAAAGACGAAAAAGAACTCTCAAGAGCACCTAGCAAGTCAACGTCACTAGCACGCGTGAAAACAGGAACGACGGTTTCTTTTTTTTTCGGCGGTACTACGGAGTTGGTTTCAAGGGTTAAACATACTATTTTATGGTCTGATACACCTTCAAAAACTTGCACTTTCGGGTTTAACACCGTCAACAATAAAAAGATCAAGCGTAGATTCCGCGCCGTTTTGAACAGGTGTGGGAAGCTTATGTAGAAGCACTAGGTCAACAAAAGATTCTGATGAAGGTGATAGAGCCTTTTGGAAATCGTGTTCCCAGCTAACCGGTGGAAAATTGAAATCACCCGCCAGCACAAGATTAGAGGAATGATTTCTGTACGTACATAGAAAGTCATTAACCTTCTCGACGAATGCACTGTCGCTGTTAGGAGGGCGGTAGAAAGCGCCGATTACCAAGTTCTGTTCGTCTAGAAAGATGTTAGCAACTACGCTTTCAATTCTTGTTATGTCTGGTAATCTCGACAACCGAAAGGTGTTCTTAAACATTATGGCTACACCACCCCCATGACGGTTTCTATCTCTTCTGATAATATTATAGCCTAGAGGCAGGATTTCAGAATCAGAAATATCCGGATGTAGCCAAGCTTTCGTTAAAATTAAAACGTGAGGTTTGTAAGCTAGAATGACACACTCTAATTCCGAACTTTTGTTGATTATACAGCGGGTGTTGATAATAAGGCATCGGAAAGACTTTTTGGGCTTGACTGCTGGCCACTGCGGCTCTTGCAATGCGCTACTACTATGTGCTACAGGTACGCTCTTCATTTGAACGTTGTCCCACTGAAAGACACATCTTTATCTTGTCGTAAACAAGCTGAACTTTTGCACCGGTTTTCCGGATTTCAGCGGTGCTGTTCCACAGCCGCTTCATAATTTGTCTCGTGGCTGGAGCAAAATCTTCAGATACCGATATATTTGTGCCTTTAAGTTTGGAGCAGTTCTTGCGTACCACCGTTTTTTTCTCTGAGGTCCATCAGTTGTAGTATAACTGGTCTGTGTTTATTAGGTTGTTTTCGTCCTAGTCGATGAATGCGCTCGACTGAGGATACCTTTACTTGTAGCACCGTAGAAAAGACATTGTCCACCACTTCGTTACTAAACGATTCCACTGATTCGTCAATTTTTTCCTCCACACCATATACGATCAGATTGTTTCGCCTGCTCCTATCCTCTAATTCGACTAACTTTTTTTTTTCAGATTCTGGACGGTTTTTTTCGAGGGTTGCTATTTTAGGGCCAAATTGTTTGACTACTTACACACTGGCTTCCACTTGTTTAAGTTTCTCTTCGATAGCGTCTAGTCTACTTGTCACACTCTTCTGACCATCCAGGAGCTGCTCAAACATTTGTTCAATGCTAGGGCCGGGATTTTGTTCAACATCTCCACAGAGTAACAGCAAAGATACAAAAACACTGCGGATATACAAGTACACATCAGACAGGTCGTCAGCCAACCGCTCCTCTTTCACTGGTCTTATTGCGTCAGTGATGTTCTTAGGTTTGTTAAAAGTTTCGGAAAGATCAGGACCTGGGTTGGTTTAGACGCCTTCCTACAACATTTAAAGCAACTCGTAAATTGCATGACAGCACTCGACGTTAACAACAAGGCAACACTGTGGGCTCGGCAGGTCAACCTAAAAGTAATTGCTCGATCTTTTATCTAGAAGGGCATATGGTTTATGCACCTGCATATAGAAGAGGAGGGGATAAGTCGAACTTGTCATGGCGAAGCCACAGAGCCCACAGAGAGCCGCGTGGTGTCGACGCTCCTTTATAGCCGTCCCCACAGTGAAAGTTGAAGACGGTGGCGCATTTCCGATGGTCGTCCGTTCTGTTGCCCGGGGCGCCGGGGGCCCCGACCGGGGAATGGCGGCGTCGGGGAGACGGGGAAGCAGCGGCCGAGGACGCGCGGTGCCGGCGAAAGATAAGCGTCCGCCCCGGCACCGTCCGACGAGGCCACGAAAAGAAGCGGGGCGAACACAAGCACGAGAATGCTTGCGGGCGCCTGCATAGCGAAGAGGAGGGAATTAGTCGAACTTGTCGTGGCGAAGCCACCGATCCCACCACATTTGTGGGAAGGGCCTAGTTATGTCGAACGGAACAGTTAGTCTCGCACACGGGCTGCCTAAAAAAAATTCCGAAGGGGCTTTAAAGCCCCAACTTTCCCCTCCTTTGGCTACGTCCCTGCTGTCGCTCGAGCATTGAGGCTGGCGTGGAAACCGTAGTCATCGAAGCCAGTGAAGGAAACTTAATGCGGTAGAAAGAATAGTAATATTAATAGTTTTATTCCTACTCAGACCGCGCAGAGCTAAGCGTAGATCGCTGCTAAAAGCGCTCACGTCACTGTAGCCCATACCCAACTTTATAAGCGCAAGACAAGTTTACGTATCCGTTATTGCATCCAATACATCTGTCTACACTTCATTTCCCCGCACATATCCGCTCAGAACACCACCAAAACATTCAAAGCACAAAAGCAAACAGTACAAAAACTGCGGGAGGCTGCGTAATTCAATGCGCCGGCTCATTCCACTAACGAAGGGAGCACCGAGTGGTGGCGCCATCCATCCAGCTGTCCGATCCCTATTACGTTGCCGCCACGACCGACACAGCGACGGCGTTTGGTTACGCGGGGCGGCCTCCCTCCTTTAGTGCACCACTAGTCTCGGCGTTGCTCCTGTTGGCGGCCGCCTGCAGTTTCCTTTCACCCGGTGTGACCGGCTCCATTCCCCTTGTACTGCTCCAACTCCCGTGGCTTGATCTGGTCGCTGTTGCGCCGAGTGGTTTCCCCCGCAGGGCCGTCGTGTTCACCAGGAGGGCTCCTCCCGATCAAGTGATCGTGTCTGGAATCCATGGCTCGCTTCGCCCGAACTTTCTCCCCTAGACTAGCTCACCGGGTTCGTGGTTCAAAGCACTTCGCTGCACAGGGCCTCACGTGACATGTGTGATGCCATCGCATGTGCTATCCTACTGAGATGCTGCTAAAACAGTCCCGCCGTTCAGGCTCTGTGGCCTCGAATTTTCACAATAGTGATCAAGAGGCACACCAAGTTATCTGTTCTGCTGCTCAGACCATTCATTGTTTGGAAAAACGGCTTGCCCTCTGCTCCATTTCCGCGCTAAAATCACCCAAAATTCGCAGTATTGGGAAGAAGTAACACAAAAGGTGAGATGGAAAGTGAACAAATTGCAAGGACTAGATATGTCTATTATATCCCGAGCCGCGGTGTGTTATATTTTGTTGACCGCGAAGGTGTGGTATGTTTTGCAGATACTAAGTAAGTTAACGTGTCAATCTGCAAACGCTTCGCATGTTACGCGCGGTTTTAAATGCAGAGCATTTCAGTAACTCACGATGTCACCCGCGTTGACATCCGTAGTCGTAGTCCGCACCCCTCCCCCTACACTATATAAAAGAAATACTATCCGGCGCCTGGTTTCGACCCCTCGACCCTGCGGGCGGAACGCAATGTACATGGCGCTCTACCCACTGCGCCACAAAGCCGACACAGAATGGGAGGCTACGAACGCACCTTATATCCTTGACTCATTCAAACTACGTCAAGAAGCTGCTGATACAACGCATTCACTACCACCAACTCCCCAAACACTAAACGTTAACGCAATACACCCACCCCCTATGCGACGCATTTACTCGCGTCCCCCTCGCGGGGTATGGGCCCAATTTTTTTATTTGGTCGTCTCGGTTGGAGCGAATGTTACGTGTCAATGTGCAAAAGCTTCACATGGCATGCGCGGTTTTTAGATGCGACGCTGAGAGCATCTCTTGTCGGCGGCCCTGTCCTTCTTGCGTGCGTCCGTTGTTGTCCGCAGCCTTTCCACTCTCCCCCTCTCCTCTCCGATAGCGAACACTCTCCCACGAGGGGCATCAGATTGAATTCGATTGGATTGGCTTGGCTTGGCTTGACTTGGATTGGATTAAAGTGGATTGTGTTGGATTGTGTTGCGTTATAGCCGCGGCAGACGCACTGGCGCCGAACGTGCCCAGGTGAGAGAGAACACACTCTCTCAACATCTGCGGGTGTGTGGCAAACATCGCTCTCACTCCGCCGGTGGGCGGCGCTGCGTGCGGTGCTGCGCATGTGCAGTACTCTCTCTCTTCGCGGTCTCCTCTCATTCGGGCGCGCTGCGCATATAACTGGTGTGCCGCTCTCCGGCGGCCTTTCGGTCGAAGGTTGCTCTACGCTTGCGCTTGAACCCCCCTCAGCGTCGCATCACACCAGGGTTCCAGCGAGGGGAGGTGGGCGTAACTTTTATTTGGTGGTCTCGGTTGGAGCGAACTAGTCGAACTACCACTTGTTTCGCTCTGTGAAAAGTGGAGGTCTCGGGTTGTGTCATTTATGTCAAAGGCTAGTTGTGTCTAGGTTTTTCTTTTTGCGCTATCAAAATATCCATTCTTGCCCACAGTGATACAAGTCCGAATGAAAAAGAATAGGATGCACCAATTTGTTGTATCATCAAGTGATGTATTCTGTCCTGTTATACGAGGATATTTGCGGGAGTTGTACTTTGGTTTAAGTATCCTAACGCAAGTGCAGAATGATGGGGTGTTCCATACAATGTGATCATGGTTCGATAGGTCTCCATACTACAAGTCTGGGAATCATGCTGATGTGAATGCGCGACCTGTGCGTGAGAACTTCATTGAAAATGTTGTGTATCTACGGGATGTGTATTGCACTCATGCGGAACGGCTTAAGTAAGTGCCAGTTGTTGATGAGCTAGTTTATTTAAAAAAATGATGTAGATGCCGCGGTGGCAAAATTACTCCTCTTTATTGCAGTGCTTGTGTTGCGTGCCTGTTTTATGTGTAAACAGACAATAAAGGAAAAAAAACTCCCACCTCCCCTCGCGGGAACCCCTGTGTAGATGCGACGCATAGGCGGAGCGGCGAAGGGACCTCGTTTTATAGCGCACATAACGTTGAGGGGACTGCGTAAGCCTGTCCTAGTCGATGACGACGTTGGCGTACTTGTGAAGCGGCGTGGACTCTATGTGTTTGAGCCAAGCGTGGATGTTGCTTCGCCGGAGAATGGCACACCGGTTATATGCGCAGCGCGCCCGAAGGAGAGGAAACCGCGGAAGAGAGAGTACTGCACATGCGCCGGCTCCAGCGCGTCGGCCATGGCTATGACGCAACACAATCCAACACAATCCACTTTAATCCAATCCATTCCAAATCCAATCCAATCCAAGCCAAGCCAAGCCAATCCAATCCAATCCAATCCAATGCCCCTCGCGAGAGAGTGTTCGCTATCGGTGAGGAGAGGGGGTGAGCGGCGGAGAGCGCAGCTGGCGCGGTGAGGAGAATGGGGGAGGGGCGGACAACGCCGCCGACGACGACGACGACGCCGGAGGGACAAGGAGAGTGAATCAGATGCTCTGCATCTAAAAAGGCTCTGTGGCCTCGACGTGGAGGTCTGGCCATTGGCACTGGAGGCCTGGATTTGAGCCTTAGCAGGTCTGCTTTAAGTTTTGTCAATGGGAATTTTTTTTCCTAAACTCATATCGTTTTTTATTGCCGAACTCAATTATTCGTGTTGTTCGTTTTATAAAAGATGCTTTGGTATCCGCTTCAGGTTCATAGCACGTTCTATACGACCAATTTTACTAACGGTATGTATCGCGCGAATACACATATCACGTGATGCGCTCTGCAGCCAGGCGATTGGAAATACGCCACCTGGCTGCAAGACATTGAGGGAGGAATGGTCAACTGGCAAGTGCGGAACAAACACTGCGTTGTCCTGCCTGCAGCGGAGATCGTGGCCCATTAGGAGTTGCGCGGGTGTCAGCCCCACGGACTGCGGCGTCCTTGGGTACCTGAGCGGAATCCTCGCCAATCGGGTTTTCAGCGACCCGTTCACTTTCTTCCTCAGAAAAAAGTTGACAATTCAACAGCCCCCTCCGCGAGTCTGCTGGACTGAGGGTGATATGGTGCTGTCCGGAGGCGAACTATGTTATTCAGCTACATACAATTCTGAAATCCCCAACTCGCAAACTGCAGGGTGCAGCGGTGGCGTAGAGGTAGAGGAGACGCCTCGCGTGCAGAAGGACTGTGGTTATAATCCCGATGCCACACAATTCCCACCCTATTAAAAAAAATCCGCGTTGTGATGGAATTGCAGATTGAGGGTTGGGGTAAGGGCTGATCCTGGCGACCATTGCCGGTAACGCACTCCCTAAACGGAGCAGGATTGGGCAACCTGGTGTAGTAATGGCCACAACCTCCCACGAATACCCCAATTAACCTACGGGCCACAGTATCCAGTGGCTGCGAAGGAACTGACCACGGCGGCGGTCAGGCCTGTGATGCAGCTGAGGGTGCCAAGAATCCCTGGAGTCGGACAGGTCGCCATAGAAATTTGAACGTGGCAACGTTTAACACGAGAACCTTACATAGCGAGGCGAGTCTACAGGTATTGTTGGAGGAATTATACGGCATTAACTGGGATGTCGTCGGGCTTACTGAGGCTAGGAGGACAGGTGAAGCCTTTACGGTGCTGAAAAATGGACACATCCTACGTTACTGTGGTGTAGTGGACAGAAAAGAAGTGGGAGTGGGATTTCTAGTCAATAAAAGCATATCTGGAAACAATGACGAAACGTATAGCATTAACCAAAAGGTACCCAATCTTGTAATTAGGCTTATTATGCGTTACAAATTCCAGGTGGTACACGGCTACGCACCCACATCCAGCTACGAACACCAGAAAGTGGAGCGCTTCTATGAAGACGATGAATCTGTAATGGCTAAAGAAATACAGTATACGCTAGTTATGGGAGGCTTGAAAGCTAAAGTAGGAAAGAAGCAGGCTGGAGACAAGGCAGTTGAGAACGATGGTGTGGGCTGTAGAAATAACAGGGGGACCTCCTAATCGAGTTCGCTTAACGGAATAATCTACGCATCATGAATACCTTCTTCTGCGAGTGGGACAGCCGGAATGGGGCCCGAATGGGGATCGTAATAATGGAATAGGCCTCATATTATCTGATAAGCTTGGCGTTGTGCAGGATGTGGAAGTGCTCGGAAGGGTACGGTGTGCTGACTACCATCTGGTAAGATCTCGAATTAAGCTAGGTTCGAGGAGGGACCGTAACAAGCTTGTAGGAAAGACGCCGATCAATGAGCTAACAGTAAGGCGTAAAGCTGAATAATTCAGGATCGCGCTGCAGAAGCGATGTTCAGCTCTCACCGACGAAGCAGAGTTTACGACAAAGGACGCCAGCGACAATCTTACGCACATCATCATGGAGTGTGCAGTAGAAGTTGGGGGCACGATGGCTCTTTCCCAGGTGCGAAAGATTTAACTACGAAACGGCAAAGCATGACAATGCCCACTCCAGCTGGAAGAACAGTACTAGCGCAGCTTTCCTTTTAATCAATAAGGATCAATAAGTTAATAAGGACCAAAAAGTTTAATCCAAACGTTAATCAATAGGCGGAAGGAAGCTGCCATAGGGAAGTTTAATATAAAGAGGAGCGAGCATGCTGTAACAAAAGGAGGTAGCCTGAAAGCAGTGAAGAGGCATGTAGGCATGGGGGAAAGTCAGATGTACACACGCAAAGACAAGCAAGGCAATGTCGTCAAAAATAGGGATTTAAAGCCATAGTAGCGGAGAAGTTCCACAGAGGTCTCTACAGTAGCCTGGACATCCAGGATAATACCGAACGACAAAGTCGTTCAGCGTACATAGACATCCCACCAGTAACAACATAAGAAGTAAGGAAGGCTTTGAATGAAATGCAAGGGGGCAAAGCACCTGGTGACGATCAGATAACAACCGACCTCTTGAAGGATTGCTGGAAATTGTACTAGTAGAACTGACAAACCTTGGCACGCAATGCCTGATACGGCGAGTGTACCGGTGTCTTGGAAGAACGCGAACATCATCATATTCGTTAAGGTGACATGAAGGACTTGAAAAATTACAAGCCGAACAGCTGTCAGTTGTCGACAAGGTACTTACTAAGGTAATCGCGAATGGAATTTGTAACCTTATTTTTTAGTCAACCTGAAAAACAAGCAGGGTTTCGTAAACGCTATTCAACAATTGCCCACATTCAAGCCATCCATAGGGTGATCAAGAAGTGCGTAGAGTATACTCAACCCATATATATAGCCTTCATACATTACGTGAAAGCATTTGACTCGGTGGAAACCTGAGCAGTCCCTCAGGCATTACAGAATGAGAAAGTAGAAGAGCGCTATGTAAGAATACTTAGGGAAATGTAAGAATACGAGAGGTAAGCATCGCATAGCATGCTTACGGCACTGCACGAACAGTGTAGAACCATGGGCCTGAAAAGTAATAATGAGGAAACTAAAGTAATTATCAATAATCTCGGGAAAGCAAAGCGGCTTGAGATAGGTGGCGAGGCAGTTTAAGTGGTAAGTGAACACATCAACTTAGACCAAGTTGTGACCTCCAGTCCCAAGCACGAGACAGAGATAATTAGAAGGACAAGAATGGGGTGAAAAGCTTTCGGTAGGCATTCTCAGATAATAAGTGGCAGCCCAGCATTGTCCCCGAACAAGAGAGTGTGTGACAGCTGCATCTTACCGGTACTTACTTACGGGACAGAAACTTGGAGGCTCCTAACATGGTTCAAGTTAAATTGAAAACGACTATGCGAACAATGGAACGGAAAGGGATAGGTGTAACATTAAGGGACAAAAAGGGAGTGGAGTGGGTCAGCGAACAAGCGCGTGCTAAGGACATATTAGTAGAAATTATCTAGAAGAAATGGACGTGGGCAGGGCAAGAAATGCGAAGTCAAGGTAACCTTTGGTGGTTAAGGGTAATAAAGTGGATCCCAAGAGAAGGCATACTGGTCAGGGGGCAGAAGAAAGTTAGATTCGCTAATGAGATCAAGTAGTTTGCATGGGTAAGTTGCTTGCAGTTAGCCTAGGACAGCGATAATTGGAGACTAATGGGTGGAAGACACCTTTGCTCTGCAGTAGGCATAGATAGGCTGGTGATGATGATGTTACAACTGTGGGCCATTGCCGCATATCAGCGTCCGGGCCAACCCGAAGGTAGCTATACAAGGTGCATACAGCTTCTATTGTGGGGTGCGTGGTGAAACTCTTCAGGAGTACCTCTTCTATCCATTCACTGTAAGAATTCGCCTTAATTAGAGCAAGTGACCATCGCTTGGCTCCGCAAAATGTATAGGCATCTTCGGCCAACATTCACCGGTTTCAGGCCATAGGGGCAGCTTGAACACAACTGGGGAAAGACGTAACCCAGTGCTCAAACTCATTATCGATCCGGGGGTATCAGCAAGGAGCGCCCTAGCCGGTTCATTGAGCAATTGCCTGAGAGGTATCAGGTATATATGTACACACACACACACATATATATATATATATATATATATATATATATATATATATATATATATATACATATATACATATATATATGGGCACACGGCTGGCTCTCACGCGCTCTTCTCGCGGTCCATGCAGAAGATGATGCCTGTCCAGTTCACCGGTGCTTCATCTTCCTTGCCGTTATTGCACGACGGCCAATCTCCTTGCAAGGGTAGGAGATAGCATAGAGCTTTTGACCACTGTCACCTCTTCACACTACAATTACCCCCCGCGGCGAAGGGGGCCACCCTGGCGACTTAGGGGCACGCCACGACAACAGGGTCATAATAACGGTTGAGGCGCTGCACGTGGACTGTCTCGCGGCATCGGCGACGGAGGTCTGACGACGGGGTTAGCGGCTCGACAACGTAGTTGACAGGCGACGTGCGTTCGACGACGCGGTAGGGGCCGTGATACTTGGATAACAGCTTGCTGGAGAGACCAGGAGTAGTAGTCGGTATCCAAAGCCATACCAGGGAGCCGGGAGAAAAAGTTGCTTCTGGGCGGTCGCCATCGCGATGATGTTTTTGGTGTGACTGGTCTTCAGAAGTGAAGGCGCGGGCAATCTGGTGGCATTCTTCGGCGTGGCTGCTGAGTCGAGAAATAGTCGTGTGCTCCGAAACATCAGGACGATAGGGGAGGATTGTGTCGAGAGTGCAGGATGGTTCTCGACCGTACAGGAGGAAAAAAGGAGAGAATCCTGTGGTGGGCTGTACCGCGGTGTTATACGCGTACGTCACAAAGGAAAGAATCGCGTCCCAGTTGGAGTGGTCAGAAGAAATGTACTTGGCGAGCATATCGCCAAGAGTGCGGTTGAACCTCTCCGTCAGCCCGTTCGTCTGCGGGTGGTAGGCAGTAGTGGTGCGATGAGTCACCTTGCATTTTTCCAGGAGAGCTTCTATGACTTCCGACAAAAAGACACGCCCTCGATCACTCAGAAGTTCACGTGGTGCTCCGTGACGGAGGATGAAGCGATGTAGTAGGAAAGAAGCAACTTTGCTCGCCGTGGCTGGCGGTAGTGCAGCGGTCTCAGTGTAGCGCGTAAGATGGTCGATAGCAACCACGGCCCAACGGTTGCCGGCAGCAGTAGCTGGCAGCGGCCCATATAAGTCAATGCCGATACTGTCGAAAGGGCGCGCTGGGCCGGGTAAAGGCTGCATTGGGCCGGTTTGTTGTTGATGCGGGGACTTACGACGCTGGCAGTTTTCGCATGCCCGGATAAACGTCATCACGAAGGTGTAAATGCCTCTCAGAAATAGTGCTGCCGCAGTCTTTCGTACGTCTTAAGCACGCCTGCGTGGGCACAATGCACATCCGCGTGGAAGCTTTCACAAATGGCAGTCCGCAAGTGACGAGGGATCACGAGCAACCACTTGCGTCCTTCTGGACGATAATTGCGGCGATAAACAAGTCCATCACGGATGGCGAAGTGCGCAGCCTGACGTCGCAACGCCCCGGGAGCGGTATGCAGCGTAGGATTGGAAAGGAGGTCGCAGAGTGAGGATATCCAAGGATACTGCCGCTGTTTCCCCGCCATGTCCTCAAACAGTTGCAATGTCGGGGTAGAGTCAATGGCGGTAAGGTCTGCTGTATCCGTGCCCAGAGGTTAACGGGACAGGGCGTCCGCATCGTTGTGTTTTCGCCCAGACCGATATATTACGCGGATGTCGTATTCCTGGAGGCGTAGAGCCCATCGGGCAAGGCGACCAGAGGGATCGTTCTGTGATGTCAGCCAGCAAAGGGCGTGATGGTCTGTCACGACATCGAAGGTACGGCCGTAAAGGTAGGGACGGAACTTCGCAATAGCCCACACGGTGGCCAAACACTCTTTCTCCGTGACGGAGTAATTGGATTCGGATTTTGTAAACGTGCGGCTCGCATAGGCAACGACATACTCTTCAAATTCTGGCTTCCTCTGAGCAAGTACGGCTCCCAACCCTACGCCACTGGCGTCAGTATGGATCTCGGTGGGCGCACGAGGATCGAAGTGGCGCAGTATAGGGGGTGAGGTGAGCAACCGACGTAACGTCAAAAAGGCTTGATCGCATGCAGGAGACCAGGTAGACAAGTCATGGTTGCCGCCAAGGAGCTTTGTCAGAGGTGCAATAACGGATGCAAAATTTGGAACGAATCGCCTGAAATATGAACAAAGGCTAATGAAACTCCGCAGGGCTTTTAGAGTGGTTGGTTGTGGGAAGTCGGCAACAGCTTGTAGCTTGGCAGGGTCAGGGAGCACACCGTCCTTCGAAACCACATGACCTAGAATCGTCAGCTTGCGGGTCGCAAAATGGCACTTCTTTAAGTTTAGCTGTAGACCGGCATCCGTTAGGCACTGAAAAACTTGCTCTAGACGAGAAAGGTGGGTGTCGAAATCGGGAGAAAATATAACGATGTCGTCCAAGTAACATAAACATGTTTTCCACTTGAGGCCACGCAGAATATCGTCCATCATGTGCTCAAAAGTGGCGGGCGCATTACATAACCCGAACGGCATTACGTTAAATTCGTATAATCCATCGGGGGTCACAAACGCGGTTTTTTCACGGTCATCATCTGCCATCGGCACCTGCCAATAACCGGAGCGCAGGTCCAGCGATGAGAAGAACTCAGCTCCTTGCAGATAGTCTAAGGCATCTTCGATCCGGGGCAGAGGGTACACGTCTTTCCGAGTGCTCTTGTTAAGTCGTCGGTAATCGACACGAAATCGGATCGATCCATCCTTCTTCGTGACAAGTACGACGGGAGAAGCAAAAGGGCTATTAGATGACCGAATGACGCCACGCTCGAGCATCTCATCAACATGGCTTTTGATGACAGAACGTTCTTTGGCCGAAACGCGATACGGTCGCTGGCGCAAAGGACGATGGGAGCCAGTGTCGATTCGATGAGAGACAGTCGTCGTGCGACCCAAAGAAGTCTTCTGGCAGTCGAAGGTGGATTTGAAACGCTGAAGAAGGGTCAGAAGCTGGTCGTGCTGAAGGGGATCGAGACTGTCATCTAGGGCCGTAACGAAGGCAGTAGAGTCAAAAGGAAGAGGTCGGCTCATTGAGTTAATAGACAGAGAAGGTGACACATCCGGGAAGTCGACGGGGTGGCTGCCAACAGCTTCCTCACGGCCAAGGGACTCACCACGAAGTACAGTTAGAGGTGATGGAGATGAATTACAGACAGCCATTGTGCCAGCCCCATTCTCTATAGTAAGGACGGCTTAGGGAAGAGGGGTACCTTTGCGACCGGAAAAAACATTAGACGGTGTGAACACGACTGTTGCCTCGGAAATTGTGTCACATGTCACTGGTAGGAGAACGGCAGAAGCTGGCGGAATTGTGCAATCGTCGGCGGCGCATAACTTAGAAGAAAGCGCAATACTCTCTGTTTCAGCGTCAAACAGAGGAAGTAAAGCAAGCTCAGCTCTGGCACAGTCAATAATGGCGCTATGGCGAGACAAGAAGTCCCACCCTAAGATGATGCGATGGGAACAAGTTGGCAGGACGAGAAACTCGATGATGTACAGCTCATTTTGTATTAGAATCCGGGCGGTGCAAACTGCGAGGGGCTCGACCTGATGCGCTGTGGCAGTGCGGAGATGAAAACCGGAAATCGGCGTCCTCACGTTTCTTAATTTCCGGCAAATCTCTTCGTCCATAACTGATAACGCAGCTCCAGTGTCAACCAAGGCGCAAGTGGGAATTCCTTCCACCTGGACTTCAATCGTGTTTGCGGGGGACAGACAAGGGCTTCGGTATTTCGACGGCGCCGCAGTTCTTGCCTCCGGAACTGCGGCAATCAGTTTTCCTCCGGGGCATTCAGACGACGCCGCATCGGCGAGATGGAACGACGTCGAGGGGAGAACGACCTGCGGGTACCGGAAGAGAGGTCGTCACGAGAAGGCGGTCAGTAGGGCGGCTCGGCATGGGCGTCGTTGTAAGGGCGGCGAGCAACGTACGAGTTATCAGCGTAGGCCGGCCGTCGGTAAGCGTCTCCTGGCGGTGGAACCCCACGGCGGCAATAACGTGCGACGTGGCCAGAAATTCCACAGGAGAAACATATCGGCCGGTTATCAGGCGTTCGCCAGGGGTTGGTGTGGAGCGGCGGCGGGCGAACCTGAGTAAGATGCGGCGGCGGCTGTGGGCGGCGGCGAGGCACATAAGCGTTAGTCGGGGACCGTGCCGCAACTTCAGAGTGGCAAAGTGGCGCCGCAACAGGCAAGGGCTCGGGAGCAGCTGGGATGGCTTCTGCGACTTGCTCTCGAATCATCTGATGGAGTGGCGACGACTGGGCAGGATCTTGTATCGGCGACGGCTGCAGTGATAAACAAGGCAAGAGCGAGATCTGCCTGGCGACCTCCTCTGGAATCAGATCTTTAATGCGCCGCAGCAGGGATGGGTTTTCGTCAACTTCCAGTGCACAGAGCGGATGGTCACGCTGTGGCAGTCGGCGACGAGTCAAAGTGCGCTGCCTGCACAACTCGTCGTAACTTTGGCACAAGCTTACGACTTCGCTTACGTTTTGTGGGTTTTTCGCCAGCAGCATCTGGAACGCGTCCTCGTCTATGCCTTTAAGGATGTGCTTGACCATGTCGGGCTCAGGCATCTACGCGTTCACGGGGCGGAAGATATCTACTACATCCTCAATGTAGCAGGTGAAGGTCTTACCGGCCTGTTGAGCCCGCTCTCTTAAGTGCTGGTCCGCGAGAAGCTTGCGCACAGCTGGGCGACCGAATAGGCTAGTAATGTTCGTTGTAAATGCGGGCCACGTTGCCCTATCAGCTGGGTGGTTCAGAAACCACTGTTCGGCCACCCCCCTCAAGGAGAAACCCGCGTTACTGAGTTTCGTGACATCGTCCCATCAATTTTACGCGCTTACTCGCCCAAAAGAAGAAAGCCAGTCCTCGACGTCCTGGTCGTCCGCGCCATTGAACTGCTGTGGGTCACGCTGGCGGATCGCGCCGGAGCAGATGATAGCCGGCGGGGAAGGTGACGCGCTGTGTTGGGCATCACCAGGCATGGCTGACTCAGTGGGAGATGGCAGGGTGCGACTTCGGAGCTCCAGGCTTCAGGGTACACGGGGTGAGCTGAGGCGGAGAACCCGCACACTCCACCAAACTGTAAGATGGGTTTATTCAGGAAGAGAATGCGGCAGGATACTCAGAGAAGGCAGTCCAAAGCAAGAGGGGCACACGGCTGGCTCTCACGCGCTCTTTTCGCGGTCCACGCTGAAGATGATGCCTGTCCAGTTCACCGGTGCTTCATCTTCCTTGCCGTTATTGCACGACGGCCAATCTCCTTGAAAGGGTAGGAGATAGCATAGAGCTTTTGACCACTGGCACCTCTTCACACTACAATATATATATATATATATATATATATATATATATATATATATATATATATATATATTTACAAGTCAAGGTTGCCGTAGAAAAATGTATTTGCAATATTCAAAACGCAAGAGGCTGGGTGCTGCTGGTACACACTGAGGGAAGCACAACCATCACACCTCGTCCTCTTCTTCCACGGGAACTCGTCGCACAATCCCCTGTGGGAAATCCCCCCATAACCACATAGTTTGTTATCGCCTGTCGCTGCCTCGTGTCATTATTCCCCGGCGGAACGAGCGCCGTCGCGGCGCTATGGGGTTACAGCTTCCGGCGGAAAATATGGCTTCAATCGTACAACATGTACAATGTCTGCAGAAGTAGCGTGACTTGACGGTGTCGACGCCACAGGAGAGATCTCGTACGTTACGTCGGTAACTTGGCGCAAGACGCGAAAGGGACCACAGTAGCGGGGCAGAAATTTTTCAGAAAGGCCGATATGGCGGGTAGGTTATCACAGGAGGACGAAGGATCCCGGAGTGAAGTGCGCCACCCGATGTCTTCGGTCATAAATCGTTTTCTGATCAGCTTGGCAGGAACAAAGCCGGTTTCCAGCAATATGCCTAGCATGGTCAGAGCGAGCAATGGCGTCCCAGGCGTACTCCGATCGCACTGAGGGTTGGTCTGCCGGCATAGGCATGAGGGTGTCCAGTGGTAGGGTGGGCTCATGGCCATAAAGGAGGTAGAACGGCGAATACCCAGCCGTATCATGTCGCGACGAATTATATATATAGGCAAACGTCACGTACGGCAGCGAGACGTCCCAGTTGCGGTGATCAACGGAAACGTAGCAGGAATGCATATCTGTCAAGGTACGATTTAAGCGTTCGGTACGTCCGTTAGTCTGGGGATGGTACGCTGTAATTATCTTATGTTTAGTAGAACAGGATGGGAGGATGTCGTCAACGACTTGTGAGAGGAAGCAATGGCCACGGTCGGTGAGCAACTGACGTGGAGCCCCATGCTGAAGAATGACGTCGTGAAAAACGAAATCTGCCACATCAGTAGCAGAGCTAGTCGGCACAGCACGCGTGATCGCGTAGCGTGTGGCGTAATCCGTAGGGACAGCAATCCACTTGTTTCCTGATGTCGACTGAGGAAACGGGCCAAGCAAGTCCAGGCCAACACGGAAAAAAGGTTCTACCGGCATGTCGAGTAGCTGTAGTTTTCCCGCAGGAAGAGATGTTGGTGTCTCGGGGCGCTGACACTGATCGCAAGAACTAACGTAGCGACGGACGGAACGGTACAGGCCGGGCCAGAAAAAACGCTGGCGTACGCGTTCATACGTGCGAGAAATGCCGAGGTGACCAGCTGTAGGCATGTTGTTAAGATGCTGGAGCACAGTGGAGCGCAAATCCGCAGGGACAGCGAGCAAAAGTGCCGGCCCGTCACGACAGGTATTGCGGCGATAGAAAATGTTATCGCGTAGCACAAACATTCCCGTCGACGCGTCAGGTGAGGCAGAATTACTGTTGTCGATGATCGATTGTAATGCTGGGTCACGGCGCTGTTCTTCCGGAATGTGGAGGAGTCGAGATATAGCACACAGAAAGACTGCGTCGTCATCGTCAGCAGCGTCTGGTGGGTCGACCGGATGGCGAGACAAGCAATCAGCACCTTTGTGCAAGAGTCCAGATTTGTATTTTATGTCCAATGTATATTCCTGTAGGCGCAATGCCCATCGACCTAACCTGCCTACCGGATCTTTTAGCGCAGAGAGCCAGCACAGCGCGTGGTGGTCTGTTATGACTGTGAATGAGCGGCCATGCAGATAAGGGCGAAACTTGGCGACAGACCACACTAGGGCGAGGCATTCTCGTTCTGTAATGGAGTAGTTGCGCTCTGGGGCGGAAAGGAGGCAGCTGGCATAGGCGATAACCCGCTCAACACCGTCATGTCGTTGCGCCAAGACTGCACCGATTCTGTACCCGCTGGCATCTGTGCGTACTTCTGTGGGTGCATATGGGTCAAAGTGAGCCAGAAGCGGAGAGTGGGTGAGTACGGAGATAAGGTTGGTAAAAGCGGTAGCGTGCTCGGACCTCCACGAAAACGGAACGTCTTTCGTCAAGAGGTTGGTGAGGGGTCTAGATATATCAGCAAAGTTCTTGATAAAGCGTCGAAAATACGAACAAAGCCCGAGAAAGCTTCGAACGCCTTTCGTCGACCGCGGTGCTGGAAAGTTCTGTACTGCGCGAACTTTATCAGGGCCGGGACGAACCCCCTTCGTGTCGACGAGGTGTCCGAGGATTATGATTTGCTGACGTCCGAAATGTCATTTGGAGGAATTCAGCTGAAGACCGGCGCGTCGGAAAGGGGTAGAATTTCTGAAAGGTGTTCGGCGTGGGTAGTAAATGAGGGAGAAAATACGATAACGTCATCCAAGTAACAGAGGCAGGTAGACCACTTGAAGCCCTGTAGCAGCGAGTCCATCATGCGCTCGATGTGGCTGGAGCGTTGGAAAGGCCGAATGGCATCACTTTGAACTGGTACAGACCATCGGGTGTTATGAAGGCGGTTTTTACACGGTCTATTTTATCTACGGTGATTTGCCAACATCCAGACCGAAGGTCAATGGATGAAAAATACTTAGCGCCACGAAGGCAGCCAAGGGCGGCGTCTATCCTTGGGAGCGGATGCACGTCCCTCTTTGTGACTGCATTGATATGTCGATATTCGACGCAAAACCGCCATGTGCCATCTTTTTTCTTTACCAGCACTACTGGAGAGGCCCATGGACTGCAAGAACTTTCAATGATATCCTTCGGTAGCATCTTATCCACTTCCTGTTGGATAATTCGCAGCTCTGCACGAGAGACTGTAAGGGCGTTTATGAACGGGGCTTGCGCTGCCGGTGTTGATCCGGTGGGTGACTGACGAGGCTTACACTAAAGGGCGATTGTTCAGGTCGAAAATGTCCCAAAAGGAAGCCAGGAGGCAGCGGAGTTGATCGGCTTGGGCAGGCAGCAAATCTGGGGCCAACATTTTCGCAAAAGATTAGGTCGGGGCAGTCGCATCCGGAATGTGAGGGCCAGTATTTCGCTGGCAATCGACGGCCAATGCAGAAAATTGGCATCACTCTAAAGGGGAGAGGATGGCCAGAGTGATGGCTTGCGGCAGAAGTTGGGTAGGAAAACTGAAATTTAGGAAGGAAAGAGATGTCCGATTTTCCATGATCGTGGCGACTGTGTGGAGGAGGGTTACGTTGCGCTCCAGTAAAACTGCTGGTATTGGAGAAATGACGTAATCGCCATCAGTAACAGAGGGAGATACACACAGTGGTACGTAAGAAAGAGCTTGAGGCTGCAAACGGGTGTCTTCGAGGCAGCAGAGACGGGGCAAGGGTTCATCGACTGTGATTGGCGACAGGGGTAGGTCATGGTGGACGAGTCCGAGAGAACAATGGATCAGCGTAGAATGGTCCGACAGAAAATCTTGGCCGAGGATGAGGTCGTGGGTGCAATGCTCAAAACAGTGAACAGGACAGAGGTATCATGACCAGCAATCGTGACGCGTGCAGTGCACATGCCCGCGATGGGAGCAGTTCCTCCATCAGCGACTCGGAGACAAGAAGTTGCTGGCGTCAAAACTTTGCGCAGGCTGGAGCGAAGTTGCGCACTCATCACGGACACCTGCGCCCCTGTGTCTCTCAGCGCACTCACAGGGACACCATCAACTTTAACGTCTAACTAGTTCTTTTCGGCAGGCAGCGTCGTTAGAGGATTTTCGGGTCGTCGGGAAAATGCAGCGGTACCTCTGGGCGCTGAATCGTCTAGTTTTCCTGGATGGAGCGTGGGTATGGCGAGGAAGAGCGGCAGGGCGAACGGAACTGACAGGTCTGCGGTGACGGCGAGCGACCAGGCCAATGACTGTCGGTAGAATTCGAGAAGTTGGGTGGTGGCGTCTGGCGGCTGGTGTAGGAGTGTCGATTTCTCTCGTCGTTGTACTGGGAGAAGTTGGCCGGGCGCGATTGGAACGATTGGTTACGGCAGTAGCGGGCGACGTGGCCGGCTCGGCAGCAGTTGAAGCAAATTGGCCGGTCATCGGGCGTCCTCCATTCGTGTGGGTTGCGGTACCGGAAGCGCGGCGGTGTATTGTCGCGTCGAGGCGCTTGAAAGGACGGAACAGGGCGATCATTTGCATGACTGACGGCGCAAATAGGCTGCAATCCGAGATGGATGAGCTCGTCGCGTACAACGGCTTGTATCAAAGATACAGCAGGCACATTGGAGGGTGGTTGGTTAGGCTGAATCCCGGCTGGAGCCATGACCTCAAGTTCACGACGCACTATTCTCGTCGCGTTTTTGTAAGTCGGTGCTGCCCCTGTCGAAGGGAACTAAGGTGGTGTCGGCAAAACGTAAACGGAGCACGACGAGGTCGCAGCCGTGTTCGGAAGTCGTGTGGAATGTTGAACGATGCGACGGCTTTTCGCCTGCTCAAAGCGGCGACAATCGGCGATAATACTGTCTACTTTGTCACAGTTCTTAAAAACCAGGAGGTTGAACGCGTCGTCCGCTATCCCCTTCAAAACGTGTCGCACTTCGTCTTCCTCGGACATTTGTCGGTCAACTTTGTGACAAAGGGCCTGTACGTAGAGGATGTACGCGACGTAGGAATCAGTGGGGCTCTGCACGCGAGAAGCGAGATCGGTCTTTGCTGTGAGCTGCCCACTAGCGGACGTCCCAAAAATGGCTTTGAGGTCTTCTTTGACAACGTCCCAGCTGGAGAGGCGTGCCTTATTCATGAGAAACCTTGTTTGGGCCGTGCCTTTGAGGCAGAAAGACAGGTTGGCGAGCATGATGGTCTGATCCCAGCGGTTGTGGTCACTGACGTGCTCATACATTTTGATACAGTATTCCACATCCTCGTCAGCCATGACATAGAAGAAGGGAGGGTGCCGGAGGTGCGACAAAATGATGTAGGGGCTTGCCAAAGGGGCAGTAGCCGTTGGGGCCTCGTTGCGAAGCGGGGTTTTCATGGCTGCAGTAGCCACTGGGTCGAAATCTGGCGACCGCTGCGAAGCTCCGTCTTCTCAGAAGGCCCCGCACCACCACCACAAGATGTTACGAGGCGAGGGTGCCGTAGAAAAATGTATTTGCAATATTCAAAACGCAAGAGGCTGGGTGCCGCTGGTACATACTGAGGGAAGCGCAAGCGTCACACCTCGTCCTCTTCTTCCACGGGAACTCGTCGCACAATCTCCTGTGGCAAATCCCCCCATAAGCACATAGTTTGTTATCGCCTGTCGGTGCCTCGTGTCAATATATATATATATATATATATATATATATATATATATGTATAGGACAGAAAATAAGAATTGGCAGTCAAGAAGACCTCGGAAAGCAAAGGGGAGGATGTAGTAGCTCAAGATAAAGAATTTGGAAAACAAGAAAGTGGAGAAAAAATGCCCGCCAGGTGGGATCCGAACCCACGACCTCCAGAATACCGGTCTGGTGTGATAACCACTACGTTACCAGCGGGGCTACTTTAGCCTCCACTTTCTGGGGTATTTATGTTCAGGTGTTTTTGTTTCCTGCGCTTGGGGGGGGTAGCCAGCGCCACTCTCTCTCTCTCTCTATATATATATATATATATACATATATACATATATATATATATATATATATATATATATATATATATATATATATATATATATATATATATATATATATATATGTATATATATATATATAATCCAGGGAGTAGTAGAACTTTGAAGATGGTAGAGAACACAAGAGAAGAAAAACTTCGAACAAGGTAAAAGCACGATTGTGGCCTACGTTTCAGCAAAGAGAACTTGCTTTCCTCAGGAAAGCAAGTTCTCTTTGCTGAAACGTAGGCCACAATCGAGCTTTTACCTTGTTCGAAGTTTTTCTTCTCTTGTATATATATATATATATATATATATATATTGTGATCGCGTATGTCGTGTCACCACGGCCTGGACACTCTTAGGGACTGTTTATACACTCTGGGCAATCTCCCGCATTCCCTCCTCGCCGTGACATTATCATTCTCACATTCTCATTAACATTACCCAATCCTACTTCCTCGTGCATCATCACCATCGCTCTCGAAATGGTGTTCGGAACTTACTGAGTCGCCGAATAAACGTCCCGGTTTACCCGTTGCTCACGGGCCTTACAAGTGGTGGAGGTTGACCTCGGTCCCGTCCTCAACGCCTTCCAAGGGCACCCCTGGAGCTCCGTTCCGGTCGGCGTTTGCCTCCAACACGGATGCATCGTGAGGCCGGAAGCAGCCACGCTGGCACCTCCACTCCTGCGCCTCTTACATTTGCCGTCACCTGCCGCGAGCGCGACCCCCCGCATTTCGCAGGGCTCCGCGGTGAAGACGTCGATGATTGGTTGGAAGAGTATGCCCGGGTCAGTGCTTTCAACCGTTGGGATGACGCGGCGAAGCTGCAGCAGGTTTCCTTTTCGTTGGACCAGGTGGCAAAAACATAGTTTCTGAACAATAAACACCGCATCGACGACTGGGCTAGCTTTTGCCAGGAGCTGCGCAAGATATTCGGCACGACAGCCACTCGGTCGGACGAGGCGAAACGGAAGCTGGCCACTCGGCTTCAGCGCACTGACGAGACGTATACCTCATACATAGAGGACGTCGCTGCTCTCTGCCGCCGCGTGGATGCAAGCATGCCAGAGACCAACCAGGTTCGCCACATCCTGAAGGGCATCGCTTCTTTCGCGTTCAACGCCCTTGCGGTGCAAAATCCGACGAGCGTCAGCGATGTGCGCACAACCTGCCAGCGCCTGGACGAATTGCAGGCTGTTCGTCTGCAACCGGCTGCTCTGGCTACGCCATCACAAGGGGACACGGGCTTGCGGCTTCTCATAGGCCAAATCATCCGCGAAGAGCTGCAAATGAGCGACCCGCTTTCTGCCTCACGATATCACATTCGCACGGAAGCTCCTCAGCTGCGCGACCTCGTGAAAGAGGAGCTCGCATCTATTGCGGGTGTGACGCCATCGACGCCTCCTGGTCCTACGACTCCCATGCCGTCCTACTCGGCTATCGCATCCAAACCGCCTTTACCAATGGAAGCCCCGCTGACCCACGGACACTTAACAGCGATATACGCAGCAAGCATGCCACGGGGATACTACACGACCATGCACCCTGGCCGCCAACCATTCCTGGGTGACCACCCCGTCTGCTATTATTGCTGGATTCGCGGGCACATATCTCGTTTCTGTCGACGACGTCAGCAAGATGAACGGCGTGGGTACGCACCATTCGAACGCGACATTGGCTTTTCTTACGGGTCCCGACGTGGCACATATGGTTCGCCCCCGCGTCACCCATCGCCGCCCCCAACCTCGTTCGGCCCGCCTCGGCCCGAGCGTCCATCACGGCGACGCTCACCGTCACCATATCGCCGCTCTCTGTCATCTCTTCGACACGCGACCCGCTCCAATGACAACCAATCGGAAAACTAGCGCCTGCAGTTTCTGGAGAGGAAACTGCACTCATCAAAAAGCCAAAAACTCGTCCATTAGGACCATCGAAGACATTGTCTGTGGAAGTTGAAGGTTTTGTGTTGATGCCCTTGTTGATACTGGAGCCAGTATCATCATCATCATCATCATCACCAGCCTATCTACGCCCACTGCAGGGCAAAGGCCTCTCCCATTATTTTCCAATTGCCTCGGTCCTCTGCCAACTGTAACCAATTTATCCCCGCAAACTTCTTGATCTCATCTGCCCATCTAACTTTCTGCCGTCCCCTGCAACGCTTGCCTTCTCTAGAGATCCACTCTGTTATCCTTAATGACCAGCGGTTATCTTGCCTTCGCATTACATGCCCTGCCCACGTTCATTTCTTTTTCTTAATCTCCACTAATATGTCTTTAAAACCAGTTTGCTCCCTGACCCACTCCGTTCTCTTCTTGTCCCTTATTGTTACACCTATCATTTTCTGCTCCATTGCCCGCTGAGTCGTTTTCAATTTAAGTTGAACCCTCTTAGTGAGCCTACAAGTTTCTGCCCCGTAGGTGAGTACAGGTAAGATGCATCTGTCATACACTTTCTTCTTCAGCGACAATGGTAGGCTGCTATTTATTATCTGAGAATGTCTGCCATATGCACCCCACCCCATTCTGATACTTCTAATTATCTCTGCCTCATGGTTGGGATCTGGGGTCACAACTTGGCCGAAGTAGATATATTCGCTTACCACTTCCACTGCCTCGCCACCTATCTCAAACTGCTGTGCTGTCCCGAGGTTATTGATCATTACTTTAGTTTTCTGCATATTAATTTTCAGGCCCACGGTTCTACTCCGTTCGCCCAGTGCGGAAAGCATGCTTTGCAATTCGTCCCCCGAGTTACTTGGCAAGGCAACGTCATCAGCAAATCTGAGGTTAGTGAGGTATTCTCCATTAACCCTTACTCCCACCTGTTCCCAATCCAACGTTCTGAATACTTCTTGTAAGCATGCTGTGAATACCGTTAGAGAAATTGTGTCTCCTTGTCTGACACCCTTCCTTATAGGTATTTTACTGCTCTCCCTAAGGAGGATGATGGTAGCTGTAGACCCATTGTAGATATCCTCTAGTATTCTTACATAATGCTCATCTACCCCTTGGTTCCGTGATGCCTGAATGACTGCTAGGGTTTCGACCGAGTCAAATGCTTCCTCATAATCTATGAAGGCGATATATAGGGGTTCAGTATACTCAGCGCACTTCTCTATCACCTGATTGATTGTGTGAATATGGTCCATTGTTGAATAACCTTTATGGAACCCTGCTTGTTCTTTAGGTTGACTGAAATCTAAGGTCACAGAGATTCAGTTAGCGGTTACCTTGGTAAATGCCTTGTAGATGACTGACAGTAAGCTGATCGGCGTGTAATTTTTCAAGTCCTTCATGTCGCCTTTCCTATGGATTAGGATGATGTTCGCGTTCTTCCAAGATTCCGGTACCATTGCGGTCATTAGGCATTGCGTATACAGTTTTGCCAGTTTTTCAAGTACAATTTCTCCGCCATCCTTCAAGAGGTCTGCTGTTATCTGATCCTCACCAGGTGCTTTGCCCCCTTTCATTTCTTTCAAAGCCTTCCTTACTTCTTCGGTCGTTACTGGTGGGATGTCTATCTCCTCTGAACTACTGTCTCATTCGGCATTATCCTGTATGTCCGGGCTACTGTGCAGATCTCTATAGAACTCCTCGGCCACTATGACTTTTTAATCCCTATTTATGATGACATTGCCTTGCTTTAAATGGGTCCTGAAATATCTCCCGCCGATGCATGGATGTACATGTACCCAAATAAAGCAATGTATTTGCAATCTCCTCCCGCAAGAATTTCGTTAAAGCGATAAGTATTAGCTGAGAAATCGTAAATCAAAAACCGCACATTATCGTCGCTCCGCGTTTCCTCCTACTTTCGACTGACTCTCCGCTGTTGACGGCGCGCGAGCCTTGCCTCCCATGATGCTGCGCTCCGCAGCGGTGACGTACTTCCGCTATTGCGCTGTTCAAACTGTCGTCTGCTACGGGCAAGCTTTGTTGACACCATGAATCGCACTCCGCTCCTGCTCAAGGCTGGAAAAGCGAACGAAAAATCTGGCCGCATGTATGCGGCGGCCTGGCCTTGCCCTTTCGCGGTGTACGTTGTTGGCGGCACATGACTTTTTATCGGCGGCGAACTCGAAGCCGCACGGGGAGGGTCGTGCGCTCGTTCGCTTGATGCACCGCGCACTGTTTATGCAAAAAGCGCCGTATCAGATGCGGCCCCGCTGGTGCCGGGTCTTATTTTGCGGCGGTGGTAATTCCTGCCGGCGGCATGTGAAAAAGTCATATTAAACCGATACTGAACCCGTGCACAAAACGCTTCAATCATGTGACCAGTTCAGCTTGGGGCGACGCGTGGTGGAGAGCGGCAACGTTGGCAAAACATGCTCCGCCGCGGCTCTGAGCTTTCTAGCGCTGGAGCGACCGCCATTTGTTTGACAATCTCAAACATCGGTTGCCTTGGCAACAAGGCACAAACCGCTCCAGAAGTCAGTTACGGTTCCGTGATCCCGGTTCAGCTTGGGGCCCCACCTCGCGACATGTGGGCACTGCAGGCGTACCACCCACTCCCATTGGGAAGTGCGAGATGCGTTTGGCATTACAGGAGGCGATGGTGTGTGTGTTGTGGACGCCTTTGTTTCGCGATGAAATGCGACGTTGTGCTTCTGCGGGTGGATAGTTCTTCCCATGGTCTGGATAATCTTTCTCGAGCGACGTACGACTCAACCTCGCATGGGGTATGTGCAGTGTGCGTGGCTAAAAGCCATCGGCTTGTGCGCCAGAGTTAAGTGGCTTGCTGTTCGTCCCCGCAAACCGCGCGCGAGGTCAGTACCGAATTTACGACGGGCAGGAGGCAACCCATCCTCTGTCAATCGTGGTTCAGACTTTCAACGCATGTTGTGACGTTGTGTTGGTTAGAAACGCATCTCTGGATTGTTTTGAAGTTGAATAAAATGTATGCGTCAAACCCGGGCATTCGGCTCAGGGCGTTCTCTGCGATTGCATTAGAGACGTGCCACGGGGCTTCAACGCTTTCTTTATGGAACGTACTCAGGTAAGAGAATATCCATGTCGTATTATGGCCGTGTTGCATTCAATACAAACGGTTAAGCGTTTGTTTTAAACTTGTTTCGTTTGTCGTAAAATGACCAAGCACTCCGGCACTCCGCTGGCAGATCAGCCGGCGAGCCGACGCTGAGCAGACGACTCATCTCTTTGCCGGAAGTGCGTGAAAAAGCCGCCCAATAGCAGGATGTCTAGCTCATGACGAACATCTGGGAATCAATGATGTAGACATGTGAAGATGGCGGCGTTCAAAAACACGAAGGAAAGGGTGAGAAAAAAACGACAAACTTTGCAACAAAAGTGTGAGCTTTCCGCTGCGCGTAAAAGAGTAATACTTGGCACAGAGGACGTTGACGACCCAATCTAACGGTTGCGCTAGTTCATTTAGTGTGCTCAAAATGCCTTTCAGGGCCCCTTTAAGTGCATACATCTGATTTTTTCCCACGCCAAGACGTCTTCACTGCTTTCAGGCTACCTCCGTTCTTTACAGCGTGTTTGATCCTCTCCATATATACTTCCGTATGTCAGCTGTCTTACGCTTATTGATTAGCTTCGAGAGCTCGGCTAGTTCTATTCTGTCAGCTGCGGTAGAGATTCTCATGGTTTGCCGTTTCCTGATTAGATCTTTCGTCTCCTGTGAAGGTTTACCAGTATCCTGTCTAGCCATACTGCCCCCGACTTCTTCTGCACACTCCGTGATAATGCGTGTAAGGTTGTCACTGGCTTCCTGTGTCGTAGGCTCGGCTTCCTCGTTAAGGGCGGAATATCGGTTCTGCAGCGCGATCCTGAATTCTTCTACTTTACGTCTTTCTGTTAGCTCATTTATGTGCGTCTTTTGTACTAGCTTGTTGCGGTCCCTCCTCAAATCTAGCCTAATTCGAGATCTTACCATATGGTTGTCACTACACCTTACCCTTCCCAGCACTTCCACATCCTGCACGACGCCAGGGTTATCGCATAATATGAGGTGTATTTCATTTTTGTGCTCCCCATTCAGGCTCCTCCAGGTCCACTTCCGACTCTCCCGCTTACAGAAGAAGGTATTCATTATGCGTAGGTTATTCCGTTCTGCAAACTCAACTACTAGGTCCCCCCTGCTATTTCTACAGCCCAGACCATAGTTCCCAACTGCCGTGTCTCCAGCCTGATTCTTGCCTATTTTAGCATTGAAGTCCCCCATAACTACGGTATACTGTGTTTTTACTTTAGCCATTGCCGATTCTACATCTTCCTAGAGTCGTTCCACTACTTGGTCGTCGTGGCTGGATGTGGGTGCGTAGCCCTGCACCACCTTGAGCTTGTACCTCTTATTGAGCCTAATTACAAGACCTGCTGCCCTTTCGTTAATGCTATATAGTATTCGTTTATATTGCCACCTATGCTTTTATTGACTAGAAATCCCACTCCCAGTTCTCTTCCGTCCTCTAGACCACGGTAACATAGGACGTGTCCATTTCTCAGCACCGTAAAGGCTTCGCCTGCCCTCCTAACCTCGCTAAGGCTTATTACATCCCATTTAATGCCCTCTAATTCCTCGAGCAACACTTCGAGACTTGCTTCGCTAGATAAGGTTTGCGCGTTAAATGTTGCCAGGTTCAGATTCCATTGGCGGCCTGGCCGGATCCAGGGATTCTTAGCACCCTTTTGCTGCGTCATGGGTCTGACCGCCGCTGTGGTTAGGTGCTTCGCAGCCGCTGGGGACTGAGGGCCGAGGGTTATCTGGCATATTCATGGGAGGTTGTGGCCGTTACTACACTAGGGTGGCCAATCCTGCTCAGGTGAGGGAGTGCATTACCGGCAATGGTCGGCGGGGTCAGGCCGCACCCCAAGCCTCTTTGTGCAATTCCATCAATACGCGGATTTTTTTTAATCCGGTGGGAATTGTCCAGCACCGGGATTCGAACCACGGTCCTTCTGCACGCGAGATGGGTGTTCTACCTCTGCACCATCGCTGCATTTTCTACGCCAGTATATCAGTGATTAATGAAAAGTTGTGTTCGCGCCTCCGAAAAGTGACTACCCCGTATACTGGACCTTCGTTGTGCGGTGCTAATCGAGAGGTGCTCGAGCCATCCGGATACTGCACAATACGTGTTTTGATAGAGGGAATGCGGCACCATATTCAGTGTGCAGTGTTACCTAGCTGCTCCCATGAACTCATTCTGGGATGGGACTTTCTATCATCGGCACCCGCGGTGAACTCCTGCCGATACCCCGGCATCGACATCACCGCTACGGACTATACGGATGTTCCTGACGTCAAGCAGCAGTGCTTCGTGGCAAGTGCCGATTTCGTCCTCAAACCTTGTACTGAGACCACAATTTCAGTTCGCGGTGGCAACTGTGGTGATGGGGATGTACTCATCCTTCCCTGTGCTCGGTTTCTCCCGAGAGGCATCGTGATCGCCATCTGTCTTGTGCGCTTCTTCCGTGGGTCGGCCACACTCGTTGCCGCGAACGTTACTTCTGAACCGATTCTCCTTCGTCAAGGCACCACTGTGGCTACCGCTGCTGACTCCGAAGCTGCCTGTGTTGTTCCCCTCTCCCGTATTTCCTCCTGCCCAAGTTTGCCCTCTAAACCGTTGCACCTGGCTCTATCTGCCACAATCAGCTCTGACCTCTCCCCCACGCAAACGGGCTCTTTACTAGACCTCCTGAACAAGCACAAATCCTTATTTCATTGGAATTGTACTACGCGTAGCCAAACGTCCGTCGCAACGCACCGAATTGAATCACGTATTGTTTGCCGCCGTCCATACCGCGTGTCTTCCTCCGAACGAAAAGTAATCAGTGAGAATGTCGCCGATATGCTTCAACGCAAAATTATCCCCCCATCAAACAGCCCTTGGTCGTCCCCCGTGGTGATTGTTAAGAAAAAGGATGGATCCGTTTGATTTTGTATCGATTACCGCGCACTCAACAGAATTACCAGAAAGGGTGTATATCCGATGCCTCGCATCGATGATGCCCTGGACAGCCTACAAGGAGCGAAATATTTTTCCAGCCTTGACCTCCGCTCAGGTTATTGGAAAATCCCAGTGAACGAGGCCGATAAAGAAAAGACAGCATTTGCCACCCCTGACGGACTATATGAATTTCATGTAATGCCTTTCAGACTATGTAACGCTCCTGCGACTTTCGAGAGAATGATCGACAACGTTCTTCGGGGCCTTAAATGGAGAACATGCGTCTGTTATTTGGACGACATCGTTATTTTTTCTTCAAGTTTCACTGAGCACTTGAAATGGCTAGATGCGGTTCTTACATGCGTCGCGAATGCGGGTCTTCAGTTGAACACCAAGAAGTGCCGTTTCGCCACAAGAAGCATAAAGGTTCTAGGCCACGTAGTCAGCAATGAGGGCATTCGGCCCGACCCAGACAAGATTGCTGCTGTCATCGATTTCCCACGGCCACAACAGCAAAAAGCCCTACGCAGCTTTCTTGGCCTAGGGTCTTACTTCCGCCTTTTCGTACGCAACTTTGCTCCAGTTGCTTCGCCCCTCAACAAGCTGCTTCACTCCGGAACACCCTTTGTATGGTCAGACGACTGTGAGGAAGCTTTCCAACAACTCAAGCACGCGCTCACCTCAGGGCCGGTACTATGCCATTTTGATGAGTCTCGCCCTGTTATTCTGCACACGGATGCCAGTGGCCACGGAATCGGTGCTGTGCTGCTGCAGTCTGATGATCAACGCCGAGAAAGGGTTGTTTCTTACGCAAGTCGTACCCTAAGCACCGCCGAGAAAAACTACGCAATCACCGAGCAAGAATGTCTCGCTGTGGTTTGGGCCGTTCAAAAATTTCGACCTTACCTCTACGGCAGCCACTTCACAGTAGTGACCGACCACCACGCTCTGTGCTGGTTCCAGACGCTGAAAAATTTATCAGGACGGCTCGGACGATGGGTTATTCGACTCCAAGAATATGACTTTACTGTCACATACAGGTTCGGGAAAAAGCGCCATGATGCGAATGCACTTTCTCGTTGCCCTCTGGGGTTGTACAAGACTCCCGCGTCATTACCTCTCAACATGGTCCTTCCCATCGCAACTGTCAATCGTGTAGCAGTTGAGGACCTCTCGGGCCTGCCTTCTCTTCAAAGGGCCGACACATTCTGCCGTAGAATGATCGACCAGCTTACCAGATCATCACCTCCTCCAAACAGTAGGTCCCGTCGACAGCTCCAACAATTCATGTTTTTGGACGGCATCTTGTACCGTTCCACTCATCTCTCTTCTGGCCCCCGATGGGTTCCCGTTGCGCCACGCTCCATCCGCGCGCAGATACTGGAAGCGCTGCACGACGATGCCACAGCCGGCAATGTTGGCTTCAGCAAAACCTACGAGCGAGTCCGCAGTCGTTTCTTTTGGGCCCGGCCTGTCCACCTGCGTTGCCCGTTACATCGCCTCGTGCCCATCTTGTCAGCAGCGCAAGAGATCCACATCCCCGCCTGCCAGACTGCTGCAGCCGCTTCCCTGTTTGTCTATGCCTTTCCAAACGGTTGGTATAGATCTCTACGGGCCCCTTCCTTGTACGGCTGCAGGATATCGGTGGATTGTGACAGCAGTAGACCACCTAACACGTTATGCAGAAACCGCGCCAATTCACTCTGGCTGCGCAGCAGAGGTCGTCGACGTCTTCCTGCGCGCAATACTCTTGCGCCATTGGGCCCCTCGTGTTGTTTTGAGTGATCGCGGAAGGGTTTTTCTGTCCAGTGTTGTTGAAGATGTACTTCGTGCATCGAACACAGTCCACCGAACCACTTCCTCCTACCACCCGCACACGAACGGCCTCACTGAAAGATTTCACCGGACACTCTCGGATATGCTTTCTATGTACATTCGACCTGATCACACCAACTGGGACACAATTCTTCCATTTGTGACGTTTGCTTATAATAGTGCAGTTCAACGAACTACCGGCTACTCTTCATATTTCCTTGTATTCGGCCGCGACCCATCGTTCATTCTGGACACCACACTTTTATCGGCTCCCGTGTCGACCTCAAGCCTCTCCTCAGAACAGTTCCTCTCCAGTGTAAACTATTGCCGTCGAGTGGCTCGTCTGCAGACTGAAGCCAGCCAGCACGACCGCAAGGACCGCTACGACGCCAGCCACCGTACTGTTCGGTTCCGGAATGGTGACGAGGTCGGACTTTGGACGCCCAGTCGAAGACCAGGACTATGTGAAAAATTTCTTCACCGTTTCACAGGCCCGTACACGGTTCTTGAAGAAACATCCCTGTCAACTATCGTGTCACGCCTAGTCAAGATCCCTTGGACCGTAGATACCGTGGCACAGAAATCGTGCACGTGTCACGGCTGAAAGCTTTTGTGCGCCGTACTTCATGAACATTGGCGGTCAGGCGCCTTCACTCGGAGGGGAAATTATTGTGAGCGCGTATGTCGTGTCACCATGGCCTGGACACTCTTAGGGACTGTTTATACACTCTGGGCAATCTCCCTCCTTCTCTCCTCGCCGTGACATTATCATTCTCATTAACATTACCCAATCCTCCTCCCTCGTGCATCATCATCATCACTTTCGGTACGGTGTTCGGAACCCACTGGATCGCCGAATAAACGTCCCGGTTCACCCGTTGCTCACGGGCCTTACAATATATATATATATATATATATATATATATATATATATTGGTAAGGCATTCGAGATCTAATCGAAAGGCGTGGGTTCGGTCCCCACTCTGGGCGCGTGTTTTTCTTTCTTTCTCGCGTAATAATTATTAAAATAAAAAATAATGTAACGTCACTAACGGTAATAAATCGTCTAACTGTTCCCCTATGCCTTCTTTGGCGTTGTAGACTGCCGGCATTTCTTTCTGTATTTCCTAACGAGCCCCTCATTTTCAAAACCATATTATCTTGCGAAAGCTTAACGAGGGCCTCGGTTCTGGCAGCCTTGATGCCAAGGTAGCATAAGAGGGTTTCCCGCCAGTTACCCGCTTATGACAGGCTGTAGACCTTCGCGTCACGCCCCGGGGGTTAAAAAGAAGGTCCCCTTCTCCCCGTGTAGTCTGAGTGGCACTGGCTACCACCCTCAAGCGTCAGATACAGTTGTAGTAAATATAAATACCCCAGAAAGCGAAGGAGAACACAGTCGCCCAGATAGCCGAATTGGTAAGGCATTCGAGATCTAATCGAAAGGCGTGGGTTCGGTCCCCACTCTGGGCGCGTGTTTTTCTTTCTTTCTCGCGTAATTAATATTAAAATAAAAAATAATGTAACGTCACTAACGGTAATAAATCGTCTAACTGTTCCCCTATGCCTTCTTTGGCGTTGTAGACTGCCGGCATTTCTTTCTGTATTTCCTAACGAGCCCCTCATTTTCAAAACCATATTATCTTGCGAAAGCTTAACGAGGGCCTCGGTTCTGGCAGCCTTGATGCCAAGGTAGCATAAGAGGGTTTCCCGCCAGTTACCCGCTTATGACAGGTTGTAGACCTTCGCGTCACGCCCCGGGGGTTAAAAAGAAGGTCCCCTTCTCCCCGTGTAGTCTGAGTGGCGCTGGCTGCCACCCTCAAGCGTCAGATACAGTTGTAGTAAATATAAATACCCCAGAAAGTGAAGGAGAACACAGTCGCCCAGATAGCCGAATTGGTAAGGCATTCGAGATCTAATCGAAAGGCGTGGGTTCGGTCCCCACTCTGGGCGCGTGTTTTTCTTTCTTTCTCGCGTAATTAATAATAAAATAAAAAATAATGTAACGTAACTAACGGTAATAAATCGTCTAACTGTTCCCGTATGCCTTCTTTGGCGTTGTAGACTGCCGGCATTTCTTTCTGTATTTCCTAACGAGCCCCTCATTTTCAAAACCATATTATCTTGCGAAAGCTTAACGAGGGCCTCGGTTTTGGCAGCCTTGATGCCAAGGTAGCATAAGAGGGTTGCCCGCCAGTTACCCGCTTATGACAGGCTGTAGACCTTCGCGTCACGCCCCGGGGGTTATAAAGAAGGTCCCCTTCTCCCCGTGTAGTCTGAGTGGCGCTGGCTACCACCCCCCCGCGTCAGATACAGTTGTAGTAAATATAAATACCCCAGAAAGCGAAGGAGAACACAGTCGCCCAGATAGCCGAATTGGTAAGGCATTCGAGATCTAATCGAAAGGCGTGGGTTCGGTACCCACTCTGGGCGCGTGTTTTTCCTTCTTTCTCGCGTAATAATTATTAAAATAAAAAATAATGTAACGTCACTAACGGTAATAAATCGTCTAACTGTTCCCCTATGCCTTCTTTGGCGTTGTAGACTGCCGGCATTTCTTTCTGTATTTCCTAACGAGCCCCTCATTTTCAAAACCATATTATCTTGCGAAAGCTTAACGAGGGCCTCGGTTCTGGCAGCCTTGATGCCAAGGTAGCATAAGAGGGTTTCCCGCCAGTTACCCGCTTATGACAGGTTGTAGACCTTCGCGTCACGCCCCGGGGGTTAAAAAGAAGGTCCCCTTCTCCCCGTGTAGTCTGAGTGGCGCTGGCTGCCACCCTCAAGCGTCAGATACAGTTGTAGTAAATATAAATACCCCAGAAAGTGAAGGAGAACACAGTCGCCCAGATAGCCGAATTGGTAAGGCATTCGAGATCTAATCGAAAGGCGTGGGTTCGGTCCCCACTCTGGGCGCGTGTTTTTCTTTCTTTCTCGCGTAATTAATAATAAAATAAAAAATAATGTAACGTCACTAACGGTAATAAATCGTCTAACTGTTCCCCTATGCCTTCTTTGGCGTTGTAGACTGCCGGCATTTCTTTCTGTATTTCCTAACGAGCCCCTCATTTTCAAAACCATATTATCTTGCGAAAGCTTAACGAGGGCCTCGGTTCTGGCAGCCTTGATGCCAAGGTAGCATAAGAGGGTTTCCCGCCAGTTACCCGCTTATGACAGGCTGTAGACCTTCGTGTCACGCCCCGGGGGTTAAAAAGAAGGTCCCCTTCTCCCCGTGTAGTCTGAGTGGCGCTGGCTACCACCCTCAAGCGTCAGATACAGTTGTAGTAAATATAAATACCCCAGAAAGCGAAGGAGAACACAGTCGCCCAGATAGCCGAATTGGTAAGGCATTCGAGATCTAATCGAAAGGCGTGGGTTCGGTCCCCACTCTGGGCGCGTGTTTTTCTTTCTTTCTCGTGTAATTAATATTAAAATAAAAAATAATGTAACGTCACTAACGGTAATAAATCGTCTAACTGTTCCCCTATGCCTTCTTTGGCGTTGTAGACTGCCGGCATTTCTTTCTGTATTTCCTAACGAGCCCCTCATTTTCAAAACCATATTATCTAGCGAAAGCTTAACGAGGGCCTCGGTTCTGGCAGCCTTGATGCCAAGGTAGCATAAGAGGGTTTCCCGCCAGTTACCCGCTTATGACAGGTTGTAGACCTTCGCGTCACGCCCCGGGGGTTAAAAAGAAGGTCCCCTTCTCCCCGTGTAGTCTGAGTGGCGCTGGCTGCCACCCTCAAGCGTCAGATACAGTTGTAGTAAATATAAATACCCCAGAAAGTGAAGGAGAACACAGTCGCCCAGATAGCCGAATTGGTAAGGCATTCGAGATCTAATCGAAAGGCGTGGGTTCGGTCCCCACTCTGGGCGTGTGTTTTTCTTTCTTTCTCGCGTAATTAATAATAAAATAAAAAATAATGTAACGTCACTAACGGTAATAAATCGTCTAACTGTTCCCCTATGCCTTCTTTGGCGTTGTAGACTGCCGGCATTTCTTTCTGTATTTCCTAACGAGCCCCTCATTTTCAAAACCATATTATCTTGCGAAAGCTTAACGAGGGCCTCGGTTCTGGCAGCCTTGATGCCAAGGTAGCATAAGAGGGTTGCCCGCCAGTTACCCGCTTATGACAGGCTGTAGACCTTCGCGTCACGCCCCGGGGGTTAAAAAGAAGGTCCCCTTCTCCCCGTGTAGTCTGAGTGGCGCTGGCTACCACCCCCAAGCGTCAGATACAGTTGTAGTAAATATAAATACCCCAGAAAGCGAAGGAGAACACAGTCGCCCAGATAGCCGAATTGGTAAGGCATTCGAGATCTAATCGAAAGGCGTGGGTTCGGTACCCACTCTGGGCGCGTGTTTTTCTTTCTTTCTCGCGTAATAATTAATAAAATAAAAAATAATGTAACGTCACTAACGGTAAAAAATCGTCTAACTGTTCCCCTATGCCTTCTTTGGCGTTGTAGACTGCCGGCATTTCTTTCTGTATTTCCTAACGAGCCCCTCATTTTCAAAACCATATTATCTTGCGAAAGCTT